>NC_058080.1:101639611-101949235 GCF_014858855.1 Bufo gargarizans
TCAGTAAAATGACAGCGATACCAAATTTGTATAGTTTTTTTTTGTTTGTTTCGCTACCTTTACACTATAAAAACATTAAAAAAACATTGTGTCATTATTTTTTTAGAGTTATTTTTGTCTTATATGAGGGCTTGTTTTTTTGCAGACTGAGTTTTCATTGGTACCATTATAGCAGGGATGGTCAACCTGAGGCTCTCCAGATGTTGCAAAACTACAACTCCCAGCATGCCCAGACTGCCTACAGCTATCAGCCTACAGCAGGGCATGGTGGGAATTGTAGTTTTACAATAGCTGGAGAGCCACAGGTTGGCCATGCCTGCATTATAGGATACATAAGACTTTTTAATCGCTTGATATTTTTTGGGAGGTGAGGTGACAAAATTAGCTGTTCTGGCATAGTTTTCGTCTATTATTTTTTATGGCGTTCACCTGACGGGGTAGATCATGTGATATCATTCCTAATATGCCTATTTTTTTCCTCACATTACAATAATAAATAGCTTCATGAGGGGAAAGTTTTTTTTTTGAATTCTTGAAACTTTTATTTTTATAAAACACTTTCTTTTTTATTTTACATTTTGTGTCCTCCATAAGGTCATTCAAAACCTTTGGTGGACATATTTAAGATTATATTTTTTATTGCTGATTTCACCTATAACTGGGGTTGACATAGTTACAGGAGGAATACAATCCATAGAGAAGTTATACATCGCTGTACAACCTCACTGTAGAGCTGATTTGGGTCTGCTAAGACCCACAAGCTTGTGCAGACTCCAGGCCCTTGGTGGTCACATGGCATAGCCGCTTCCTTATCAATGTCTACTACAAGAAAAGTTTGACAAGCACATTCATAGTCGCAGGTGCACATCCATAAAGCTAGCATGCAGAAAGCAAACAAAAAAAGGTATGGCAGCACAACATCTCACATACAAACAATAAAACTGGGAAATAGGGATTATTCTAAATTAAAGTGGTATTATACCTACTATAAAAGAAAAAAATAGAAGCTCTTTGCGCACATTTTTGATCAAACGTGTGTCAGGCCTATCTACCAAGCTTTAACCTCTTCAGGACACATGACGTACCGGTACGTCATGTGTTGTTTCGATCACTGCCGCCCGGCTGGCAGTGATCGGAACAAGGTGCCTGCACAAATCATTGAGCAGGCACCTAGGCTAAATGCGCGGGGGGGTCCTGTGACCCCCCCATGTCGGCGATCGCAACAAACCGCAGGTCAATTCAGACCTGCGGTTTGATGCGCTTTTTGCCGTTTCTGATCCCCGCGGTCCCTGACCGCGGGGATCAGAAACTTTACAATGCCCAGAATATATATGTTATTCCTCCCCCTGCACCCCTGAATGATATTATGTGGGCGGGTGGTGCAGGGGGAGGGTTGCGGGCGGTGCGGGAGGCGGGCGGTGCGGCAGGCGGGATCGCGATCCCCCGCCCGCCTCCCATTGCGTAATCGTTGGTGTAGAGTGGGTATACCAGGGTGCCAGCACATTGCTGGCACCCTGGTATAAACGGCTGACATCGTTGATGCGATGTCAGCCGTTTAACCCTTTCCATACAGCGGTCCGTACGGACCGCTGTATGGAAAAGGTTAACAGCGCAGGGAGCTCCCTCCCTCTCCGATCGGGGGGCTGCTGTGCCTTTGCAGCCCCCCGATGGGAGAGGGAGAGAGCCCCCCGACACCCCAGTCCTTACCCTTCCCCGTCTGCGAAGTTGTGGCAGACGGGGAAGGTTCCCATGGCAACAGGACGCCTGCTCAGGCTTCCTGCTGTCCATGGTGCTGAACAGATCTGTGCCGAAAGCATAGATCTGTTCAGTGTAAGTAAAATACAGTGCAGTACCCTATATAGAGTACAGTACTGTATTATATAGACATCAGACCCACTGGATCTTCAAGAACCAAGTGGGTCTGGGTAAAAAAAAAAGTTAAAAAAAGTGAAAAAAAAGTAAAAATCAAAAAACACATTTATCACTGATTAAAAATGAAAAAAATTAAATTCCCCACACATGTTTGGTATCGCCGCGTCCGTAACGACCTGATCTATAAAACGGTAATGTTACTTTACCCGAACGGTGAACGCCATAAAAATAAAAAATTAAAAACTATGATAAAATAGAAATTTTGCCCACCTTACTTCCCAAAAAAAGGTAATAAAAGTGATCAAAAAAGTCGCATGTACACCAAAATTGTAACAATCAAACCGTCATCTCATCCCGCAAAAAATGAGACCCTACTTAAGATAATCGCCCAAAAACTGAAAAAACTATGGCTCTTAGACTATGAAAACACTAAAACATCATTTTTTTGGTTTCAAAAATGAAATCATTGTGTAAAACTTACATAAATAAAAAAAAGTATACATATTGGGTATTGCCGCGTCCGTATGGACCGGCTCTATAAAAATATCACATGACCTAACCCCTCAGGTGACCACCGTAAAAAAATAAAAATAAAAACGGTGTAAAAAAAGCAATTTCTGGTCATCTTACATCACAAAAAGTGCAATAGCAAGCGATCAAAAAATCATATGCACCCCAAAATAGTGCCAATCAAACCGTCATCTCATCCCGCAAAAAATGAGACCCTACTCAAGATAATCGCCTAAAAACTAAAACAACTATGGCTCTTAGACTATGTAGACACTAAAACTTTTTTTGTTTTAAAAATGAAATCATTGTGTAAAACTTACATAAATAAAAAAAATTGTATACATATTAGGTATCGCCGCATCCGTGACAACCTGCTCTATAAAATTACCACATGATCTACCCTGTCAGATGAATGTTGTAAATAACAAAAAAAAACTGTGCCAAAAAGGTATTTCTTGTTACCTTGCCGCACAAAAAGTGTAATATAGAGCAACCAAAAATCATATGTACCCTAAACTAGTACCAACAAAACTGCCACCCTATCCCGTAGTTTCTAAAATGGGGTCACTTTTTTTGAGTTTCTACTCTAGGGGTGCATCAGGGGGGCTTCAAATGGGACATGGTGTCAAAAAACCAGTCCAGCAAAATCTGCCTTCCAAAAACCGTATGGCATTCCTTTCCTTCTGCGCCCCGCCGTGTGCCCGTACAGTGGTTTACGACCACATATGGGGTGTTTCTGTAAACTACAGAATTAGGGCCATGAATAATGAGTTTTGTTTGGCTGTTAACCGTTTCTTTGTAACTGGAAAAAAAATATCTGGAAAATCTGCCAAAAAAGTGAAATTTGGAAATTGTATCTCTATTTTCCATTAAATCTTGTGCAACACCTAAAGGGTTAAAAATGTATGTAAAATCAGTTTTGAATACCTTGAGGGGTGTAGTTTCTTAGATGGGGTCACTTTTATGGAGTTTCTACTCTAGGGGTGCATCAGGGGGGCTTCAAATGGGACATGGTGTCAAAAAACCAGTCCAGCAAAATCTGACTTCCAAAAACCAAACGGCGCACCTTTCACTCTACGCCCCGCTGTGTGGCCGTACAGTAGTTTACAGCCACATATGGGGTGTTTTTGTAAACGGCAGAGTCAGGGCAATAAAGATACAGTCTTGTTTGGCTGTTAACCCTTGCTTTGTTAGTGGAAAAAATGGGTTAAAATGGAAAATAAGGCAAAAAAATGAAATTTTCAAATTTCATCCCCATTTGCCAATAACTCTTGTGCAACACCTAAAGGGTTAACGACGTATGTAAAATCAGTTTTGAATACCTTGAGGGGTGTAGTTTCTTAGATGGGGTCACTTTTATGGAGTTTCTACTCTAGGGGTGCATCAGGGGGCTTCAAATGGGACATGGTGTAAATAAACCAGTCCATAAAAATCAGCCTTTCAAAAACCAAACGGCGCACCTTTCACTGTACGCCCCGCTGTGTGGCCGTACAGTAGTTTACGGCCACATATTGGGTGTTTCTGTAAACGGCAGAGTCAGGGCAATAAAGATACAGTCTTGTTTGGCTGTTAACCCTTGCTTTGTTAGTGGAAAAAATGGGTGAAAATGGAAAAATAGACAAAAAAATGAAATTCTCAAATTTCATCCCCATTTGCCAATAACTCTTGTGCAACACCTAAAGGGTTAACGACGTATGTAAAATCAGTTTTGAATACCTTGAGGGGTGTAGTTTCTTAGATGGGGTCATTTTTGGGAGTTTTCTATTATCTAAGCCTCACAATATGACTTCAAACCTGAACTGGTCCATAAAAAGTGGGATTTTGAAGATTTCTGAAAATTTTCAAAATTTGCTTCTAAACTTCTAAGCCTTGTAACATCCCCAAAAAATAAAATATCATTCCCAAAATGCTACAAACATGAAGTAGACATATGGGGAATGTCAAATCATCACAATTTTTGGGGGTATTACTATGTATTACAGAAGTAGAGAAACTGAAACTTTGAAATTTGCAAATTTTTTAGATTTTTTGGTAAATTAGGTATTATTTTGTGCAAAAAAAATAATTTTTTTGACTTCATTTTACCAGTGTCATGAAGTACAATATGTGACGAAAAAACAATCTCAGAACGGCCTGGATAAGTCAAAGCGTTTTAAAGTTATCAGCACTTAAAGTGACACTGGTCAGATTTGCAAAAAATGGCCTGGTCCTAAGGTGTAAAAAGGCTGTGTCCCTAAGGGGTAAGGTGGCTTCTGCAGATGGGTCCCTAACACTAACAGAACTGCCTCTCCTGGGCTTGACTAAGCCTACAATGTCAGCAGCGCTCATTGAGCGCTGTGTATAGAGTCAAAGGGAAAAACTATCCCTGTCATGTTTGTGGTGAGCCCTGCTGTCACTGACAGTGGATTCTCCATTCTAGCAGCTTCATGATTAGCATGCAGCTGCAATCTCTGCATGAATGTTTTAAAACATTCATTCAGAAATATGTCCTCACCACCCACATGTATACAGGTGAAACTTGAAAAACGTATATCTCGTGCAAAAGTCCATTTATTTCAGTAATGCAAATTAAAAGGAATTGCATTAATGCAGCTTCAAATTAGAATTTTGGGAAAAGGTTCAATATTCTAGGCTCAAAGTGTCACACTCTAGTCAGCTAACTCATCCATACCCTCTGAGCAAAGGGTACCTGAGATTGTGAATTTGGGGTTTCATAAGCTGTAAGCCATAATCATCCAAATTATAACACATAAAGGCTTGAAATATCTCGCTTTGCATGTAATGAGTCTCTCTCATATGTTAGTTTCACCTTTTAAGTTGCATTACTGAAATAAATGAACTTTGCACGATAGTCAAATTTTTTGAGTTTCAGCTGTATAGTTATGTGGATGGGCAGGAACTGGTTAAGGGGCTTAACCATTTTTTTTTACCCAAAAAATAGGGAGTCTGGTAATAAAAAAAACTTGGACAACCCCTTTAACCTCTTGGGGATACAGGGCGTACTGGTACGACCTGTGTAATTCCAATCACGGCTGGGCGGTGGGCGGAACAGTGTGCCTGCTGAAATCATTCAGCAGGCACTCTGTGACAATGCCGAGGGGAGGTCCTGTGACCCCCCCCGTATCGGCGATCGCTGCAAACCGCAAGTCGGTTTGCAGTATTTATGGGTCATTCCGGCAGAAATCGGCGCTGGCATCGGGTCCCCGTGCTGCTGTAATGCCTTCCTTAGGCATCGGGGCTGCCTTCCGGTAAAGAGCCTGTGAGTTCCAGCCCCCTGGATCTCACAGGCAGGAAGCTGTATAAGTAATACACACTATATTACTAATACATCCAATGCATTCCAATACAGAAGTATTGGAATGCATTGTAAAGGGGATCAGACCCCCAAACGTTGAAGTCCCAAAGTAGGACAAAAAATAAACTGAAAAAAAGTTGAAAAAATAAAGCCCCCCCCCCCCCCAAAATTAAAAGTTTCAAGTAAAAAAAAAAAACAATACGTCATTTTCCCCAAATAAAGTAAAAAATAGTTGGTAAAAAATAGGGAAAAGTAGACAAATTAGGTATCGCCACATCTGTATGGACCGGCTCTATAAACATATCACATGACCTAACTTCTCAGATGAACACCTTAAAAAGAAAAAAAGAAAAACTGCTAAATAAACCATTTTTTTTCACCTTACATCACTAAAAGTACAACAGCAAGCGATCGAAAAAGGCGTATGCCCACCAAAATAGTACCAATCTAACAGTCACCTCATCCCTCAAAAAATGAGCCCCTACCTAAGACAATCGCCCAAAAAATAAAAAAAATATGGCTCAGAATATGGACACACTAAAACATAATTTTTTTTGTTTTAAAAAAGCTGTTATTGTGTAAATCTTAAAGGGAGTCTGTCACCTCCATATGGCCATATACAGTGCTTACATGGCTCTGTAGCACACCTATACAGGAGTGCAACGGTACCTTTGTTCTTTTCTTTAGACTTGCACCAGCAAGAAAAACGAAGTTTAATTCATATGCAAATGAGCAATTGCAAGTGCCCAGGGGCGGCGTTGAGTGTGTAGGTGCCCAGGCTGCTCTGCCTTCTTTTCACTTTACTCCTCCCCAGCCTCTTCCTTTGTCCGCCCTCCAAGTCCAGACCTATCGATGAGGCAAGAGTCTTGGAGGAAGGGCAAAGGCAGAGACTGGGGAGGAGTAAAGTGAAAAGAAGGCAGAGCAGCCTGGGCACCTACACACTGAACGTGTGTACATAATTTGCATATGTATCAAATCATTTTTTTTTTACACAATAAAAGCACACAGAGCTATGGGGACTGGATATTGCGGATGTGCTAGTGGCCATTTAGCAACCAATGTCCTCAGCTCTATACCCAAAATCCTGGTGACAGGTTCCCTTTAACTCCTTACGCCTTATTTCACCTTAAGGACCAGGCCATTTTTTGCAAATCTGACCAGTGTCACTTTAAGTGGTGATAACTTTAAAACGCTTTGACTTATACAGGCCACAGATTGTTTTTTCGTCACATATTGTTCTTCATGACACTGGTAAAATAGAGTTAAAAAAATCATTTTTATTTATAAAAAAATACCAAATTTGCAAAAAATTTGGAAAAATTTGCAAATTTCCAAGTTTCAATTTCTCTACTTCTATAATACATAGTAATACCTACATATAATAGTTATTACTTTACATTCCCCATATGTCTCCTTCATGTGAGGATCATTTTGGGAATTACATTTTATTTTTGGGGGATGTTACAAGGCTTAGAAGTTTAG
The DNA here is from genome assembly GCF_014858855.1 of Bufo gargarizans. NCBI lineage: Eukaryota > Metazoa > Chordata > Amphibia > Anura > Bufonidae > Bufo > Bufo gargarizans. The sequence goes on from NC_058080.1 coordinate 101,646,771, forward strand.
AAGTAAATCGTTAATTTCTAACGATAATTTGTTTTCCCTTAGTCCTAACAGCAGCACAGATGGGGTTAACTGCCCCCCGTGGACTGGTAGGACCGGCGGAATGTTTAATGAGCCCAAAGAATAAACCAATAAAAGAACTCCAGCTCCCTTAAAGGGAGGGGTTCATCCCCCAGCCCACCGTGTATATCACAAGAAAAAAATGCTTTAGGGCGGGAAATTTGTGTGCTGCTGTTAGGACTAAGGGAAAACAAATTATCGTTAGAAATTAACGATTCCCTTACGTCCTACCAGCAGCACAGATGGGGAGATAGCAAGAAGAGTCCCCTAGGGAGGGTCCTCATGCTCGGCAGAAGCAAGAACTGTCTGCCCAAAGGCCGAAAACTCTGATACCCTAGCATCAATCCTATAATGGGAGATGAAGGTTGATTCAGAGCTCCAGGAAGCTGCCTTACAGATCAACTCTAGGGGGAGAAGACTTCTCTCCGCAACAGAGGTAGCTACGGCCCTTGTAGAATGGGCCCTCACAAACTCCGGAGGATCTAAGGATTGAGAGGTGAAAGCTTCCCTGATAGCTTCCTTGACCCAGCGACTAATAGTCGTTTTAGACGCCTTACGGCCTTTAGACTTACCGGCAAACAGGATAAAGAGATTTTCATCCAACCTGAATTCTTTGGATCTATCCACATAGATCTGAAGGCATCTAGATATATCCAGTGGATGTCGCACTGGGACATCAGAGGAGGAGGCAGAGAGTAATACAGGTAGAGAGACTACCTGATTAATATTCTGAAAGGTTGAAACCTTAGGTCTAAAGTAAGGTAGAAATTTTAAAAGGACCCTATCCTGTAGAAACATGGTATATGGGTATAACGCGGAGAAAGCTTGTAGCTCCGAAATTCTTTTGGCCGAAGTTATGGCCAGAAGAAAGACCATCTTAAGTGTTAAAAATTTAAAACTTGCCTCCTCCAAGGGTTCAAAGGGGGGGGATGCTAGCCCCCTGAGAACAACTGACAAATCCCATTGAGGGACGGGTTTCAGTATTGTAGGCTTCAATCTTTCCGCTCCTTTAAGGAAGCGCTTGATGAGAGGGTCCCGAGAATATGGTCTGTTAAGACAGGCCGAGATGGCAAACACTTGGACCTTTAGGGTAGATGGGGCGAGACCTCTGTCCATCCCATCCTGAAGGAACTGTAAGATCGCTGCGAGGGGCGGATCTGCAAACGCCACCTGGTTGGAGCTACACCAAGAGGTGAAGATCCTCATGATCCGGGAGTAGGCCTTTTTAGTAGACTCTGCTCTGGAATGCGATAAAGTTCTCAGGACCGACTCAGAGAGCCCATCCACTCTGGGAAGGGACTGATCAACCTCCAGGCTGTCAGGTTGAGTCTGTGCAGATCTGGGCAGAGATGCGTGTCCCATGACACCAGGGTCTGCTCCGGGGGGAGTCTCCAATATTGTCCCCGACTCATCTGAATGAGCTGGGAAAACCAGGATCTCTTGGGCCAAAATGGTATGATGGCTATTACCGAGGCCTGATCCTGACGGATTTTCATCAATACCCTCGGAATCATGGAAAGGGGAGGGAAGATGTACGCCAGCCTGAACCTCCACGGTGTTGTCAGAGCGCCTATCGCCAGGGGGTTGTCCTCCCTGTCTAGGGAACAAAACCTCTGTACCTTGGCGTTGAACTCGGTTGCCATGAGATACTCCTATGGCATCCCCCATCTGAGGACTAACTATTTGAAGATCTCCGGATGTAGTGACCATTCCATGGTCGATAGGCCGCAATTTAGGCGGTGCGTGATGACGTTGAAGGAGCCTCAGATGTGAGTGGCGGATAGATGGGATAAGTTCAGCTCTGGCCACCGCAGAATTACCCCGATCACAGACGGAAGGGGTAAGAATCTTGTGCCTCCCTGCTTGTCTATATAAAGCACGACAGTCCTGTTGTCTGACGGGACTTTCACTGCATTGCCCCGAATCTAAGGGGCGAAGTGAAGGAGGGCTAGCCGGATAGCACACATCTTGTGGAGATTTGAAAAAAGATGCCACTCCTGAGGAGACCAGGATCCCCGAACTGGGGACCCGTCTATATGAGCGTCCCAGCCTACTAGGGACGCGTCCATGGTCAATATGAGCCAAGCTGGTTGGGTCATAGACTTCCCCTGTGGTAGATAAAACCACCCTGTGGGGGAAAGTTGGGACTGGTTGAATAGGGGGCACAGGGAATCTAGCCCCAGGGGGCTGCCGTTCCGTTTGTTTAAGACCTCCGACTAAAGGGGCCGGAGGTGCTATAAAGCTCAAGGGACTGCATCCACAGTCGCTGACACGAGCCCCACCATCTTCATGAGGGTCCATATGGAGACTCGTTGTGGTACATAAGGGAACCTTGCTAGGTCCTGTATCCGCATTCTTCTTTCTGGTGTCAACTGGAGGGACATCTCCAGAGAGTCGACTAAGAATCCTAGATGACGGATAGAAGTCGAAGGGCTCACGTTCGACTTCAGCCAGTTGACAATCCAACCTAGGTGGAGCAGAAGAAAAAATGCGACATGAAGAAGATGGGAAAGTAGAGGCCAGATGTCCAAGTAAGGGACAATGGTCAGATCTTGGAGTCTCAATGCTGCCACTACCGATACTATGACCTTGGTGAAGGTCAGGGGGGCAGACGAGATTCCGAAGGGAGGGGCGGCAAACTGGAGATGTCTGCCTACTCCTAGTATCTGGACCGTGATCCTGAAAAATTTCCCAGCCTTGAGGTCCAGAATGGCCATCACCTCCCCAGAGCTGAGGAGGTGGCTGACTGACCTTATAGTTTCCGTGTGGAATCTGGTCCTCCTTAAAAAGGGATTGAGAAGTATTCAATCTATGATCGTCCGAAGATCTCCCGTCTTCTTGGGAACCAGGTATACTGGAGAATAAATCCCTAATCCACTTGCAGAAAATGAGGCGCAAATATAAGCGCACTAACAACTGGAAAAAAAGGGGGACACTCATGGCTCTAAGAGTCAAAAAAACGTCCCCAATTCTCAACAAGGAGAGAGTAAAACTCGCCAGTCCACCTGTCCAAAGGACAGAAAAAAACACGGTGGGCTGGGGGATGAACCCCTCCCTTTAAGGGAGCTGGAGTTCTTTTATTGGTTTATTCTTTGGGCTCATTAAACATTCCGCCGGTCCTACCAGTCCACGGGGGGCAGTTAACCCCATCTGTGCTGCTGGTAGGACGTAAGGGAATCTTGAAATTTCTCATAACTTTTCAAAAAACAACTTTTTAAGGACCAGTTCAGGTCTGAAGTCACTTTGTGAGGCTTACATAATAGAAACCACCCAAAAATGACCCCATTCTAGAAACTAAACCCATCAAGGTATTCAAAACTGATTTTACAAACGTCGGTAACCCTTTAGGTGTTCCACAAGAAATAATGGAAAATAGAGATACAAATTCAAAATTTCACTTTTTTGGCAGATTTTCCATTTTAATATTTTTTTTCCAGTTACAAAGCAAGGGTTAACAGCCAAATAAAACTCAATATTTATGGCCCTGATTCTGTAGTTTACAGAAACACCCCATATGTGGTCGTAAACTGCTGTACGGGCACACGGCAGGGCGCAGAAGGAAAGTAATGCCATACGGTTTTTTGAAGGCAGATTTTGCTGGACTGTTTTTTTTTACACCATGCCTCATTTGAATCCCCCCTGATGCACCCCTAGAGTAGAAACTGCATAAAAGTGACCCCATCTAAGAAAATACACCATTTTAAGGTATTCAAAACGGATTTTACAAACATCGTTAACCCTTTAGGTGTTCCACAAGAGTTATTGGCAAATAGAGATTACATTTCAGAATTTCAATTTTTTATCAAATTTTCCATTTTAATCAATTTTTTTCAAGTTACAAAGCAAGGGTTAACAGCCAAACAAAACTCTATATTTATGGCCCTGATTCAGTCGTTTACAGAAACACCCCATACGTGGTCGTAAACTGCTGTTCGGGCACACGGCAGGGCACAGAAGGAAAGCAATGCTGTTTTTGAAAGGTAGATTTTGCTTGACTGTTTTTTTGATACCATGTCCCATTTAAAGCCTTCCTGATGCACCCCAAGAGTAGTAACTCAAAAAAATGACCCCATTTTAGAAACTATGGGATAAGGTGGAAGTGTTGTTTGTACTAGTTTAGAGTACATATGATTTTTGGTTGCTCTATATTACACTTTTGTGAGGCAAAGTAACAAGGAATAGCTGTTTTGGCACCGCTTTTTTTTAATTTACAACATTCATCTGACAGGTTAGATCATGTGGTATTTTTATAGAGCAGGTTGTCACGGACGCGGCGATACCTAATATGTGTACTATTTTTTTTATTTATGTAAGTTTTACACAATGATTTCATTTTTGAAACATGTTTTAGTGTCTCCATAGTCTGAGAGCCATAGTTTTTTCAGTTTTTGGGCGATTATCTTTGTTCAGGTCTAATTTTTTGCGGCATGAGATGATGGTTTGATTGGCAATTGGCTATTTTGGGGTGCTTATGACTTTTTGATCGCTTGCTATTACACTTTTTGTGATGTAAGGTGACAAAAAATGGCTTTTTTTTACACTGTATTTTATTTTTTATTTTTCACGGTGTTCATCTGAGGGGTTAAGTCATGTGATATTTTTATAGAGCCGGTCTATACGGATGTGGCGATACCTAATATGTATCCTTTTTTAAATTTACTTAAGTTTTACACAATAACAGCTTTTTTAAAACAAAAAGATGACATTTTTGTGTCTCCATATTCTGAGCCATAGTTTTTTTTAGTTTTTGGGTGATTGTCTTAGGTAGGGGCTCATTTTTTGTGGGATGAGGTGATGGTTAGATTGGTACTATTTTGGGGTGGGCATACACCTTTTTGATCGCTTACTGTTGTACTTTTTGTGATGTAAGGTGACAAAAAAATGTTTATTTAGCACATTTTTTTTTTTTTACGGTGTTCATCTGAGGGGTTAGGTCATGTGATATGTTTATAGAGCCGGTCGATACCTATTTTTTACCAATTTTTTTTTTACTTTATTAGGGGAAAATGGCGTTTTTATTTATTTTTTACTTGAAACTTAATTTTTTTTTTTGGGGGGGGGGGAAACTTTATTTTTTCAACTTTTTTTCTGTTTATTTTTTGTCCCACTTTAGGACTTCAACGTTTGGGGGTCTGATCCCCTTTACAATGCATTCCAATACTTCTGTATTGGAATGCATTGGCTGTATGAGTAATACAGTGTATATTACTCATACAGCTTCCTGCCTGTGAGATCCAGGGGGCTGGATCTCACAGGCTCGTCACAGGAAGGCAGCGCCGATGCCTAAGGAAGGCATTGCGCTGCCTTCCATGCCATCGGGTCCCCCCTACAGCCGCATAGGGACCCGATGGCACCACCGCCCGCCGCATAAGGTAAAACCGCAGGTCTCAATGATTCGAGCAGGCACCTTGTTCCGATCACCGCCCACCGAGCGGCGGTGATCGGAAATACATAGGACGTACCCGAACGCCCTGTGTCATTAAGGACCAGGAAATCAGGGCGTACCGGTACGCCCTATGTCCTAAACAGGTTAAGGTGAAATGAGCCCAGTCCTCAAGGGGTTAATGAAGTTACAGTATTACCACAACAAAAATGATTGATGGACAAAGCAAAACTTTCTTTTTGACTTGACAAACATGAGCTTGTGAACTTATTGTTTACTGTGATATTTTTCATTTTAAAGGCTGCCAGACTGAGTCTGTGTGAGCAGTTCTTCCCCCTGTCCAAGCGTTAGCGTATTCCTGAGCTAAGGACCCTCATCTATATTGTTCAGTGCCCTGATGGAACACATCATTTAAAGAAGGACTCTGGCAGGGAGATATAAAGTCCACTGTTGTTCCTACTGCTTTTGGTTTTCTAGGTAATATGACCCTGTTTAGAGCTTCCATTGGTTTTCAATCAGCTTCCCCAGACTCCTGAATGACATGTACCTAACTAAATATATTGCTTGCTTTTTTTTTTTTTTTTACACAAACGGGTAGGAAGCTGAATAATATAATCAGTTATTCAATAGAACTTTACCCTGTTTTGTCATGTTGGAAAATGTTCCTTCCTAATTTTTTCCTGAGGTTTAGTAAATATCATAGTCATATTTCATTCTCTCCACTAGATGTCAGCATAACACTACTGTAAATGACTGGTAGCCACAGGAAATGCCAGGCTATGCATGCCTAATCATACTGTTACTATAGTAGTGGGAGAATATGCAGTATTTTCTTAAGGCAATGCTGTCATAGGAGCCGTTAGCACTATTCATTGTGACAGCTATGAAAACTAAATCTGACTATTTGCCTAGATTAGTTATGCCATTGATTTGGAACATTTGCTAACTTGTGCTAACACAGATTTCACAAATGCCTACTAACACAGTGCTTAATATGAATTCTGCATTTAACATGTATGCAGTGTATATCTGCATCAGCGCTTATAAAATGTGATTAAAACAATTCTGGGATTTCTTAGGTATCTTCAAGTGACTAGAGTAATTTGCTGCATGTTTGGCTTTTCTTTCACAGTAAAATGTGTACTTAGGAAATACAATCATACTGTATATACACACATGGACGTAGAAATTGTTAGAGAAAGAAAAACCTCACAATGGCCACTGAAATAATTTAAATGGATAAAAGTAATAAATAAAAATTTACTGACAATTAGCTAATGAAAATCAGACATTGCTTTTAAATTGTGGTTCAACAAAATGATTTATAAAACTAATGGAACTGACCTGGACAAAAATAATGGCACCCCTAGAAAATATTCAAAATAATTTTCCCACAGGGACATGTTAAAGTAAGGTGTGTCCTGTAGTTATCATTACAGGTGTCTTCAAACTTGTAATCTGTCAGTTTGCCTAATGGGTGAAAAGTAGTCACTGTGCTGCTGGTATCATGGTGGGTACCACACTGAATATGGACTAAAGAAAGCTGAGAGTTGTCTCAGGAGATTAGAAAGAAAATTATAGATAAACATGTTAAAGGTAAAGGCTATAAGACCATCTCCAAACAGCTTGACGTTTCTGTTACTACGGTTGCACATATTATTCAGAAGTTTAAGGGGGTTCTCTGGGAATTAAGAACATGAAAATACTTAAATATTACTTCATTATAAATATATTCCCAAATACCTTACTTTAGTTATAATGGCTCGTTTTGTCTGGGGAGCAATCATTAGGAAAATCAAAATGGCCACTGTACTATTAGTACACATAAAACCTGTCCTAATCACACAGGAGGACAAGTTACTTCACATCACTGAGCTAAAGAGCTGCATCATCCTCTTCTCTGATCTGCTTGTCAGGGATTATGATTCTGAATACAGTTTAATATGGTCATCAGCTGAATCTCTGTAGGAATAGAGTTCATGAGCAGTAGCTCTTGTCTGAAGTCTCCATTACCACAGTCTGTCCTGTCCCTCCTCTCTGTACCTCACATCTCCTCATGAACTCCATTCCTACTGAGATTTGGCTGAAGATCTTCTCATCTGTATTCAGGATCATAGTCCCTGACAAACAGCAGAGAGGAGGATAAGGCAGCTCTTTTGCTCAGTGTTCTGAAGTAACTTGTCCTGCTGTGTGATCAGGACAGGCTTTGTGTGCACTAATAGGATAGCGGCCATTTTGTTTCTTCTAATGATTGCTCCCTAGACAAATGAGCCATTATAACTAAGGAAAGGTATTTGGGAATATATTTATAATAAAGTAATACTTACGTATTTTCATTTTTTTTAATTCCTGGAAAACCCCTTTAAGGTTTACAGGACTGTAGCGAACCTCCCTGGACATGGCCACAAGAGGAAAATTGATGACAAATTGAAGATCTAAGTCAAATCCTTGGTTGACACAGTTGTTCCACACCTACTGTTGAAACACTGTGTAGAGATCTTTAAGCTATTAGCCAAATGGCTGAATTAAGGCCAATCTTGGTTAGTACATCTAAAAACCTGACCGTGTGGCCGTACTCTAATTGTGATTTTATTTGATGAGCTTGTTTGACTGACTACCTTGCGAATATATATATGTAGAAAAAAAGATTACTTCTCTTCATCATTCCTGGACGGTTTGTGCTATGTTTCTATTCTCCATTTGCTTTTTCGTGTAGAACTAGGAGCGGCCAAGATCTATGTGCACCACTTCACAGTGGACGAGAAGCTGACATTGAAGATAAGGAGATGAAGGATTAAAGGCCAGCGCACCTACAGGAATTTATAGAACATATTTTAAATGTATTGTTTACAAGGTGGTGAGTGAAGCTCTGTGTATATTTATACTTTTTCCCAGCGTAGAATGCTGAAGAGCTTATTCACTTGGATGATTCCAGGGGTTTGGGGTATTAGCCAAATAGGCCACACGCCGTTCTCCGTTCTCCTTTACAGGGTACATTATCGCTGGTGCCCAGATCCTTGATCCATGATGACAAAGCTGAGAGCACATTGAACTTTTGTACCACTCTCTACAGTGCAGATGAGAAAGTATGAGTTAACTTGAGTTCACATCACCAATAATTTTTCTATTCTTTGGATCCATCAGCAGAACAGAAAAATGAAGAAAACTGGATCCTGTAAAAAAAAAAAAAACACGGATCCTGAGCATCAGTTATGCATATTTGGCATCCGTTTGAGCCATTTCCATCTGAGATCTGTGATTTTAGACTGAAAAAAGTTGTGTATGCACGGAAAAATAACGGTGATGTGAACTCGGCCTTACTCTGTCTGACATGGTTTGGGATGATTGGTAGGTGACAAAAAGAGCTCACATGAACAGTTTTTAGGGTGGGTGCACATGGTAGTGTAGTTTATGCTGACTGTTGTGAAGACATTGCTGCGTTTTCAAGACAAATCTGCATGTTACATTACGTGGATTTTCATGGGGATTTGCCCAAGATTTCACACTTTGCGTTGCTAAGGGTGAATTCTGCCCTGCAAGTCTGCACAAGCAATTGAGATGCTGCAGATAATCCGCGCTACAGGTAAATTTGCACGTGGAAAATGATGTACTGTGCTATATTACATAGAAACATAGAAACATAGAAACATAGAATGTGTCGGCAGATAAGAACCATTTGGCCCATCTAGTCTGCCCAATATACTGAATACTATGGATAGCCCCTGGCCCTATCTTATATGAAGGATGGCCTTATTCCTATCCCATGCATGCTTAAACTCCTTCACTGTATTTGCAGCTACCACTTCTGCAGGAAGGCTATTCCATGCATCCACTACTCTCTCAGTAAAGTAATACTTCCTGATATTACTTTTAAACCTTTGCCCCTCTAATTTAAAACTATGTCCTCTTGTAGTAGTTTTTCTTCTTTTAAATATTCTTTCCTCTTTTACCTTGTTGATTCCCTTTATGTATTTAAAAGTTTCTATCATATCCCCTCTGTCTCGTCTTTCTTCCAAGCTATACATGTTAAGGTCCTTTAATCTTTCCTGGTAAGTTTTATCCTGCAATCCATGTACCAGTTTAGTAGCTCTTCTCTGAACTCTCTCCAAAGTATCAATATCCTTCTGGAGATATGGTCTCCAGTACTGCGCACAATACTCCAAATGAGGTCTCACTAGTGCTCTGTAGAGCGGCATGAGCACCCCCCTCTTTCTACTGGTAATTCCTCTCCCTATACACCCAAGCATTCTGCTAGCATTTCCTGCTGCTCTATGACATTGTCTGCCTACCTTTAAGTCTTCTGAAATAATGACCCCTAAATCTCTTTCTTTAGATACTGAGGTTAGGACTGTATCACTGATTTTATATTCTGCTCTTGGGTTTTTACGTCCCAGGTGCATTATCTTGCACTTATCAACATTAAATTTTAGTTGCCAGATTTTTGACCATTCCTCTAGTATTCCTAAGTCCTTTTCCATTTGGTGTATTCCTCCAGGAACATCAACCCTGTTACAAATCTTTGTATCATCAGCAAAAAGACACACCTTACCATTGAGGCCTTCTGCAATTTCACTGATAAAGATATTAAACAATATGGGTCCCAGAACAGATCCCTGAGGTACCCCACTGGTAACAAGACCTTGGTCTGAATATACTCCATTGACTACAACCCTCTGTTGTCTGTCCCTCAACCACTGCCTAATCCATTCAACAATATGGGAGTCCAAGCCCAATGACTGCACTTTATTGATAAGCCTTCTATGTGGGACAGTATCAAAAGCCTTACTAAAGTCTAGATAAGCGATGTCTACTGCACCTCCTCCATCTTTTATTTTAGTCACCCAATCAAAAAAATCAATAAGATTAGTTTGACATGATCTCCCTGAAGTAAACCCATGCTGTTTTTCATCTTTCAATCCATGGGATTTTAGATGGTCCACAATCCTCTCCTTAAGTATGGTTTCCATTAATTTCCCCACTATTGATGTCAGGCTTACTGGCCTATAGTTGCCCGATTCCTCCTACCTTTCTTGTGATTTTTCTACATTGTGGATTTTTCTCCCCAAAATTTTCTTGGACAAGCCATGCGTAATGCACATCGTGTGCATTTGGTCTCAGTGTCGGGAAAATGCTCATATGGTCAGTGGCTGGCGTATGCATCCTTATCAGTATTTTCAGGGTCTATGGTGGACGTGGGCCTGAACCAACCTGCCTCCTATGAGAAAGCCAGGCACACATATATGTACTGACATGTCATTAGATCTGATTCTCCTCAGTCTTGTAGGCTGCACTCCAGGCTGTGCGGCGGAGCTGCTGCAGAGTGACACCCAGAGCATGGCGGGGGCTGGCCTAAATGGGAGTCTAGTGCTACACTCAGTGGGGCTGGCTTGGGAGCATGGGGCCTAAATGGGATTGGGAGTAAATTAGTAAAGAAGATTATTACTGTGGGGACCTAAATGGAGTCTGCAAAGCAGGTGTACAATTTTATACTACTGCACAACCCCTTTAAAGGGAACCTACATAATTATATTCTATCGTATGCAGCCCTGCACTATGTGGTGGTAACACGTGTTTATGGTCTTGGCAGTATTATTTGTCACCTCATCGTGTGGGGTACAGAAGGTGGTGCAGTGCAGATATATAAGAAACCAGCTTACTGCTCATTTTGGTATTCAGCCTGATGGATCCACATGGACAGAGATCCACTTTTCTTCATGAAGATCCTTAGTTTACAAGCAGGAACTCTATCCAGGGATTAAAGATAAAAGTTCTGTAATTTTTATTGAAGACCCATAAAATTCATCCATGGGATTCAATGTCCAGCTTTAAGAAACACTCTGGGATATTATTTTGCCTTTGCCTGTATAATGCAGGCTATGCCATTATTAAAGAATAAGATACGTGTAGATGCTCTTGTGTATACCTGTTTTATTTAACCTTTTTAGGACCTTGCAATTTTCAGTTTTTGAGTTTTTATATTTTACCCCCTGTGTTGCCAGAGCCATAACTTTTTTCCGTTCACATAGCCATATGAGGGCTTGTTTTTTGCGTGACAAGTTATACTTTTTACTGGCACCATTTACTATTGCATACAATATAGTGGGAATTTTTTTTTAATGGAGTGGAATTGGAAAAAAATATTACGCCACACTTTTATGTTTTTTTTTTGTTTATGTAGTAAAACTGACTTGTGCCCATCATTCTCTGGTTCAGTACGATTACAACAATACCATATTTATGTCGTTTTTCTTAGGCTACTTTCACATTAGTGTTTTCAACTCTGCTTTGACGATCTCAATAGCGGAAGAAAACGCTTCCCTTTTGTCCCCATTCATTGTCAATGGGGACAAAACTGAACGAAATGGAATGCTCCAAAATGCATTCCGTTGCGTCCCCATCGTGGAAAGAGAAACGCTGCAAGCAGCGTTTTTCTGTCCGCGATGTGGTGCGGAGCAAGACGGATCCGTCCTGACACACAATGTAAGTCAATGGGGACAGATCTGTTTTCTCTGACACAATAGAAAACAGATCAGTTCCCCCATTGACTTTCAATGGTGTTCAAGACAGATCTGTCATGGCTATGTAACACCCCAGAGTTGTGTTACTAAACTCTTTTACCCCGCTACTGCCCTTCAGGAACTGTTATATTGTCATTTGATGTGATTTTAATTATATCCTTACAAATGTGCATAAAACCATTTTAAATGTAATTTTTTCCTTGTAATGTTTCAGGTCTACCGGAAGGTGGCAGCATCATTGGTAGAGATAGTTTTAATGTTATGGCCGTTCAGAGTGGAACAATCCTGTTTTGTTCTGCCCCCCTGCTGAAAGGAAAGTGGAGGTTCCCACATCCTGCAGCAAGGGAGGAAAAAAACAGTTAGAACCAGTTTTAGCCCTCCCTGCATAGGGAAGATAGCAAGGACCAAGTCTCGTGCTGGGATTTGATCAAATTCCCAGTCTGAGCTTTGCAGCTCAGCTGGATGAAACAAAACAGAACGTTGCAGATCACTCCAGTTCTAGGAAGAAATCATACCCTGTGAAGATAACTGTGAGTAAAATCCAGAGACCCCAGGAAAAGCCATTCCTCCTCAGCTAGTCAGTCCTGAGACAGCAGAAGATAGAGTGCAGAAGCCAAATTCCTGCCACATTATAGTGGTAACAAGCAGACATCCTTTCCTGCAAGCTCCAGGTTGATAGAGCAGAAGATAAATCCCTGCCAACCATTGCCAATACCTGCTGGGACCTAAGACAAAAGCTGTATCTTGCTTGGATGAAAGTTACAATCAGTAAAAACAAGTTTAAACTTCACCAAAAGTCTGGATCTCAATTTCTGCTGCAAAATCCTCTATTACTCCCACTATCACCACCCTCAATTTATTGCAAGTGAACCAGGAGTCCAGCTGTGCCCAGGTAGGAGACACCGTTGACACCATTACCACTACCATACAGAAACATTACACCACTCTGGCATTCCTAACCTGGTACGTGAGTTATAACACCTTAAAGGGCCCTGTGAGAGTACCCTGCGCACGCTGCAATTGGCGTCACGAACAAACAATAGACTATTAAACCCGCATCCTGGTCACTGCAGCTATAGAAGACATAATACAGCCGGATCCATTCATGACGGATGCATGCGGTGGTATTATTGTAACAGAAGCGTTTTTGCAGATCCATGACGGATCTGCACAACAAGCTAATGTGAAAGTAGCCTTACTTAGTGTTTTAATACAAAAAAATACTATAAACTTTGGAAATTCATATTTTCTTTTCATCGCCATATTCTGACCCCATATCTTTTTTATAGTTATGTCTACGGAGCTGTGTGAGGACAAATTTTTTGCATGATGATCTGTAGTTTTTAATGTTACCATTGGAATATATATGACTTTTTGATTACTTTTGAATTTGTGGGGGGAGGTGAAGTGAAAGTGCCTTTTTTTTTCGTATGGGAGTACGTATTAGTCCAGGAATTTTCGATTTCGACAATGCCCTTATATTACATTTTTTTATTGTTTATTTCTTATTCTACGGAAACGTGAATGATTTAAACATATATATATATATATATATATATATATATATATATTATTCTTAAAATTATTATTTTTTTAATTAGCCCTAGGTGACTATAATAAGCAGTCATTAGATTGCTGCTTGCATTTTGTAATGGATATCTATGCATTACAGAATACAGGATTCAGTATATTCCAATGCAGTGCTGCCACCTGCAGGCCTGCTTTGGAATATACTATTATTAATTGACCTGTTAGCTTTGTATTGGCTCAGGACTATTGTCACACACCAGTCTGCGCTCCTGTACCGAGTCAGGCTGCAATATGATGGCGTCACTGGCTTCGCTCTGTTGCTGAGGGAACCAGCCCCGCTGACAGTGGGGTTGCTCGACCTATCAAGGAGTCAGGACGCTAGACCAATCAGGCTCCGTGCCAGCGTCACATGCTTTCTGAGGCAGGCTATTTAAACAGGCATATGATGAGTGTTTTTCTTGGCTATCGGGTGATTGGCAGCACATTTACTTGGGCCTATTATTGGGAAATAGCATTAATAGTACTTTTCATTCCCAACAATTAGGCTGTGTAAATACATAAGTCATAGCAAAACCTGAACTATAACTTCCAACCTTCCAAATGTGCACGCTCTGCCCCTTTAACGGGAATCTGCCAGCAGTTTCATGCTGCCCTCCCTCCTAATAGCTCCAGCGCACGCCAATGAGTTCCCATAGCCATGAGCTCATGGCTCTCCCCGCCCACGTACCTCTGATTGACAGTTTTATCCATATGAATCAGCAGCAGGTGGGCGGGGAAAGCCAGGAGCTCGTGAATATCAGGTCTCATCATTATGCTCTGGCACTCTTTAATACTGTTTCAGACTCTGGAAAAACGGTTGCATCTATTAAAGGAAGTGACCCAGCATTTTCCTAAGGGGATGTGTCACTTTGTTATGTTGCCCTAAGTTAGGACACCATAAAACTGGTGACAGATTCGCCTTAACAAAGCCAGGATTGAGCCACGGTGCTCCCTGAGGAACAGACCAGGAGGCCTTCACAACAGGATGAAGACTGTAGCCTGCAGCATTTACTGAAGACAAGGGCAGCCAGGACCACTGCTGGCTTGAGAAGGACCAGAGTTGACCTGGACTGCCAGATGGTAGGGGAAGCCGGCTGGGTGAGTAAGAAATTATGTAACAGATGTAACAACGTATAAGAACTATACTTATAAACATGATGTTTGAGAGCTTTAAGTGCGACCATATGTAGAGTGGACAGATGTAAGCCCATAATGTCAAGCTAGCAATATGATCCTTTCCAAATATTTTCATTGAAACTACAGAGTAAGTCTCATGTGACAAGAGGCTTGAGGAGATGGCAAGCTCCCCCAGCCTCTCGTCCACCTAACCTAAAGCTGATATTATGGGTCTTATATAGGGAGGATTTACCCCTTGTGAATATTGGGGAGGGCATATTGGATAAGGACAAATTGTGAATCAATTATCAAGTAATATTGTTATTTGTTAGGTAGCAATCCCTGGCCGTGCCCCTCTAAGACCATTTTAGAATTGTCCTGCTGGATTAGTCGACAGCCTCTCATAAATGTCACTCTCTGGTAACATCTCACATATTTGAGACATGCAAATATGTTTGTCCATAATAACAACAGAATCTCCTTTATCTGGAATTTTAATAACACTCACTTATAGCTATGAATTTGGTAGGTGTCTGGTGCTGCCTGTAAGAAAGGGTATGTTTGACATCCAAATTTTTAGTGGCATCCTACAAGTTCTTGAGGTCCCCCACAACAAGTGACTGGAACCTATCCATAGCTTCAACACATGCTTGTAAAGGATAATAAGTTGAGTTGTTTTTTTTATAACACATTCTTGACTAATCCATCTTTTTCTATGGACTGTGCTTTTAAATCTCAAAGACTCAACAATGAGTGCTGTTCCAAAAAATCCATGTTTTTAAAAATATTATTTGCACCAATCTGTGTTGAAGGGGTAGTTCTAATGAAATGTCTCATCGACTGTAACTAGAAAGAGTCTCTTTAGCGTAAGCTTTTGAAATTATTTATTAAAGGTGTTGCCGCTTTCTGGTTACTTTTGACCAATTTGTTTGTAATATAATTAGATGGCACTTACTAATATATTATTTGTTGAAATTCTGTACCGCTTTCTAGATTTCATAAGGTATGTCTCCTTGTTTGTGAAGTCTTTTATGCTGTCCACAAAGAGGTCATTTTCATAAAATGGCTGCTGATTGAGGGTCCTGTGACCAGGAAATTACCTATGCGGACAGCACTGAAGATTTGCCCAGCAAGGGGACATGGCTTATGAAATATAGCAAAAGGCATAGAACATCAACAAAGGCTATATTAGTAAGTGTCAAATAGTCTTACTTACATACTTACACATTGGTCAACAGTAATGAGAAAGTATCCAACCCCTTTAATGTTTTTAAGATTGAAAAATGTGTCTAAAGAATTCTTTGCTACAAAGATCAGATCCAGCCTTAGAATGTCTATCTGTCCAGGTGTTAAACAATGGTAGGAGAGATTGACAACATCCAATCTTTGCTTTACATTGCCCATCTCCTGCGTTTGTGTGTAACGATTGTTGTATGCTTTCTGTTCTCTTCCTCCCGGATTTGTTCAGTTTTTTTAAAAAGTTGTTTAGTGTTTATTTTTAGCTTTTATAGGTATGTAGTATTCTGAGTATGTTGTGAATAATCCTGATCAGTATCTGGCTCCTGTGTTTAAAAATCGGAGAACTCAAGGTCGAAAGAAGAAATGTTACATGCACAGAGGACTGATGCTTCACTTTTTTGCCTTTATTCTTTAATATAGATTTTAGTGTTTGGGGAATTCTCTTTCTCCAACTCTTCTCATTAACTTGGATAAGGGCATAGTCATACACATCTCTTTTAAACTACTTAATTCTAATTGTGGTAGTGCTCTTCTCTAATAGAGCCATCCGTTCCTTCAGTTTGCTCCTTGTTCCACATAATCGTTAAGCTGGATATTGTATCTTGGTGGATGAATTTTATGGCTTTTCAGTAAAGACTATATAACTTTTATCTTTACCCACTGGATTGAGTTCTTGCTTGTAAACAAAAGGTGACACTATTACTTTGTGGGACAAAAAGGGGGCATTTCGACTGTGTCAGGAACTGTTACCATCTCTAGCATTACTACAGTTTTTTGGGGATTATGACAATAGTTATGACACCATTATTTCTGAAATACAGTACATGGGGCACTGTACCACACAGCAGGTACAGTAATAGGCAAACAGAGCAGCAATAGGCACGGGATTGGGAGTATCAACTATAGGAAGTAGGAAAGTAGGTCAGGGTTCTAGAAAAATGATGAACCAAAGTTATATGGGCAGCAAACTCTACAGAACAAATCATAGCTAGAAGAAATCATCATAGTGATATGACTCGGATGGAGAAAATGGGATAAGTAAATGACTAAAATCAGATAATATATAACTTTGGAGGTAACTTTACTGGAGGTATTCACTTAAATGGTCTGCTGACCACCTGTGTTGAACTGGTATCTACCACTATGCAGTCCATGTATGGTGGTAATAGTGGTCTTTGTATAGTGTTTTTTAGCTCTGAACCTGGACATATCCCCATTTTCACCCAGGCAGCTCCCCTGACGAGCATCGGAGCAGTTCATGTTCCGATGCTCTCCTTTGCCCTGCGCTGAATCGTGCAGGGCAAAGGCATTTTCTGGAGTTCCGGTGACGTACCGGGCTCTCTTTTGGGCTGTCAGGCAGAGGCTTCTGCCCGGAAGTGAGCCTGGTGACGTCACCGGCACTGATGGGCTGGCATTAGCACTGCCCTAGCCTGTAAAATAGCTAGGGCAGCGCTAAAGCCCGCCCATCAGAGCCGGTGATGTCACTGAACACACTGCTGGGGGGCGGAAGCTTCTTCCCGGCAGTGTGTTATTGTAAATAAAAGATCCCTTGCCCTGCGCGATCCAGCATCAGGGGGTCTGCCTGGGTGAAATTATGTGTATGTCCGGGATCAGCTCCGAACCCGGACAACCCCTTTAAATATTTATTTTGGGGGTGAAGATTTAAAGCATTTAAAAAATCTAAACGTTTGATCTGATCCTCAAGGCCATGAATTGCCTGGTGCTCAAGGGGTTAAAGAGTGTCAATATTGAGAGGTTTTGCTGAATTTATGGTGTAAAAATATCTTGTACAGCGTTTCCTCCCTCCATTTACTGGTGTCCTTACACTAGACGCCCCCATTGTTCTGCACTGCTGTTCAGTGTAAGAAGGGAGATTCCTTCTTTGGGGAAGTTACTTTACATTTTCTTGTTGATGAAGCAGCAATTGAATTGAGCACCAAATCAATACTATATTAGGTTGATACATTGAAATATACAAGGCTTTTCTCAAGCAATCAGTAAATGGAAAGTGCTATGAAAATAGACCCGTTGTCATTTTAAATTAAAATAAGCAAGAGTTTTTCTTCTGTATATAAATTGCTTGCTCCATTCTCAGCAATGCCTGCTGAGCATGTGCGTGATCTACTCCTATGGCATAATCCATCTCTCTTGCAAAATTTCTCAAAAGATAAATGGCATTAGGGCTGCAGCTAACGATTATTTGAATAATCGATTAGTTGCCGATTAATTTCTTCGATTAATCGATTAATCGGGAAAAACGACAAAATTACAAAACAGAGGTTTATATGATCTTACTTGAAAAATTATGTTCAAAGGCCATATTAAAACAAATTGTGGGCGACACTATTATGGGGGATCTGTGGGCGACACTATTATGGGGGATCTGTGGGCGACACTTATGGGGGATCTGTGGGCGACACTTATGGGGGATCTGTGGGCGACACTTATGGGGGATCTGTGGGCGACACTTTTGGGGGATCTGTGGGCGACACTTATGGGGGATCTGTGGGCGACACTTATGGGGGATCTGTGGGCGACACTTATGGGGGATCTGTGGGCGACACTATTATGGGGGATCTGTGGGCGACACTATTATGGGGGATCTGTGGGCGACACTATTATGGGGGATCTGTGGACGGCGTAGTTATGGAGAGGGGGATCTGTGGACGGCGTAGTTATGGAGAGGGGGATCTGTGGACGGCGTAGTTATGGAGAGGGGGATCTGTGGACGGCGTAGTTATGGAGAGGGGGATCTGTGGACGGCGCAGTTATGGAGAGGGGGATCTGTGGACGGCGCAGTTATGGAGAGGGGGATCTGTGGACGGCGCAGTTATGGAGAGGGGGATCTGTGGACGGCGCAGTTATGGAGAGGGGGATCTGTGGGTGGCGCAGTTATGGAGAGGGGGATCTGTGGGTGGCGCAGTTATGGAGAGGGGGATCTGTGGACGGCGTAGTTATGGAGAGGGGGATATGTGCACTGTTATGGGCATAACAGTGCACAGATCCCCCTTCCCATAGCAGTGCCATACACAGACCCCCCCTCCTCCCCATAGCAGTGCTATACACAGACCCCCCTCCCCATAGCAGTGCCATAGACAGATCCTCCCCCCTCCCCATAGCAGTGCTATACACAGACCCCCCTTCCCATAGCAGTGCCATAGACAGATCCCCCCTTCCCCCTACCCCCTAACCCCTAACAGCCCCGGCCCCGATGCTTGCATCTTTATTTTACCTTTTTACAATGACGCTCCCGCTCCTGTAACAGCCAGGCAGAGCGGACGGCGGCGTAACGTCACTCAATCACGTGACGCGCCCGCTCCGCCCACTTCATGAATGAAGGAGGCGGAGCAGGCGTGTCACGTGAGTGAGTGACGTTACGCCGCCGTCCGCTCTGCCTGGCTGTTACAGGAGCGGGAGCGTCATTGTAAAAAGGTAAAATAAAGATGCAGCGCCCGCCCGCCCGAATAGCAACGAATCGGCGATTATTCGATAACTGGATTCGTCGACAACGAATCCAGTTATCGAATATAATCGATTACATCGATTAATCGTTGCAGCCCTAAATGGCATTTTGTTATAATGAATGCCAACTTGATAACGTATTTCATACTCGGTGTTGTGTACTGTATGCAATTAGAATTCATATACAGTGTCTGCTGAATACATTGAAAGTTCTCTATGTTTTCCATGTAAGGTTAAGTTTTACATGCTATGCTGGCAAACGATGCAAAATCCTCCCTGCTGTCAGGAAAAAAGCTGTTTAGAACATTTCCATACTGATTGCATAGAACAAGAGTTATTGATTGACATACATAATAGATAATGCTGAAAGCAAGACACAAGTCTGAAGTCAGTGGAGTTCAGTCTTTCAATGGTTGAGAAAAGCAGCTCCGAGCATGCCTTTTATGGGAGCACATTTACATGAAAAGAAAGAAAACTGGTTAATAAAATCTAATAAATACATTTGAACCCATATCTGGAAAAACTGAGCATTTTTATTTTAATTCTCATTACAGGGACTGGTCAAAAGGCCTGGATTTCAACCCCTTCAGGACTAGTGGTGTTTGTATGTATATGCTGTGCCCTGAAGTGGTTAACACTTGCACAAGTTGAGGTTTTAGGCTTTATTCATACATCAGTGTTTGGTCAGTGATTTCCATCAGTGATTGTGAGCCAAAACCAGGATTGAAGCCTCTACAGACATAAGGTATAAGGGAAAGATCTGCACTTGTTCTGTGTTTAGAGCCGCCCCTGGTTTTGGCTCACAATCACAGATGGAAATCACTGACCTTTGCCTCTGGGTGTTTTCTGTGTAAAACAGCAGGCAATCAGCTCCTAAAAAGTCTGTGATAACACCGTAAAAACGAAACCCATAAAAATATGGTGGAATTGTGTATTTTTCAAATTCCACCACATTTGGCAGATATTCGCAGCTTCCTACTACACCAAATTCAATATAAAATGGTGCCATTAGAATGTCCAACTTGTCCTGCAAATAACAAGCCCTCACACATCTATGTAAATGGAAAATTAAAATAGATATGGCTCTGGGACTCCTGGGAATAAGAAAAGCAAAAACGGAAAATCAGAAGGTGTGTGCATATATGGAATAGTTGGCAGCCTTGCTCCTTAGATATACAAACTGAAAAGAATGGCGTGGTATTAAACAAGCAGGAGGTGCTCAAACCCACATGCAGTTGTGCATATATATAGGGGAGCAAATCCTGCACTTGTGGCCCGTTTCTCACTGACCTTAGCAGCTGGTTGGCTGTTGTTTTACACAGCAAACACCCAGAGGCAAAGTCTGTGATAACATACGGTGGAATTGTATTTTTTTTCAAATTCCACCACATTTGGCAGTTATTCCCAGCTTCCTACTACACCAAATTCAATATAAAATGGTACCATTTTTCCTGCAAATAACAAGCCCTCACACATCTATGTAAATGGAAATTAAAATAGATATGGCTCTGGGACTCCTGGGAATAAGAAAAGAAAAATGCGAAAAAACTGAAAATCAGAAGGTCTGTGCATATATGGAATAGTTGGCAGCCTTGCTCCTTAGACATTTTACCTTTAGTAAGGTCACCATGTTGGAGATCCTATAAGATGGTTATCCTGTGTGAGTGTCTGTGTTGTTGTTGGAGTGTCATTTCAGTTTCTTTAGTGTGTAACAAATATACTCATATGGTTGAAAAGCTATATATATTTATTCTGTAATAGCTGTTGTTTCCTATGTGAGCCTGAAAGCATTAGATTGATGAACACTTCATTCATGGTGGTTCATGTTTGGAGCAGGCACTGGATCTCTAGAACGACCAGTGACCCTGTGGGATATGCACAGGGAATCTTTGCTGTATGTGTTTTTTGCATGTTCACATTTTCCTTTATTTGTAGGACAATTTACCTTTAAGATAAAGGTATTAGCAATATCAGCATTGTGATTTGTGTATTCAGCCTATGTTCACAGTGTTATGTTGAAATGTGCAGTGCCATGCTATGCCCCACCCTGTCTTCATGTAATTTCATGGGTACTGTAGGGTTCACCCATAACAATAGATACCACTGTTACACATTATATATGGGTTTGCAGCAAGCAACAGGAAGGATTGTGTAGCTGAAGCCACATGGTGTGAAAGAGAAGGCTGCTGTAACCTCTCCTTACTAAGGAGTCAGTCCAGAGTTAACTGGAGATGGAACAAACTGCCAAAGAAAGGCCAAAGGATTGCTGCAGGAGGATGGAAAGGAAGCATCCACTGGTCACTGGCCAGGTTCAGGTAAGAGTGAGTACTAGCACTATAGACTGCTGAGTATAGTGGTTATGTCTGAATAAACCCTATTGTAGGGCTAATGAGTATTGCCCTGCACCATTGTGCAAAGCTGCATGTGTTAAACCAGACACAATACCTTGTAGGGCTAGCTCAGCTGAATATAACAATACCTTTCATTTAGCAATTCACTGCTTTATTATGGAGAAAAATTACTTTAAGGGTCCATTCAGACGTCCGTAGAATGGGTCCGGATCCATTCCGCAATTATGCGGAACAGGTGCGGACCCATTCATTTTTAATGAGGCTGGAAAAGATGCGGACAGCACACACTGTGCTGTCCGCATCCACATTTCTGGTCCGCTGCCCTGAACTTCCGATCCGCGGCGCTGCAAAAAAATAGAGCATGTCCTATTCTTGTCTGCAGCTGTGGACAAGAATAGGAATCCTCTATTTAGTGCCGGCGATGTGTGGCGTCATTGTTTTGTGGTCTGCAATATACGGACCGCAAAACACTATGGACGCGTGAATGGACCATAATCCACATGCAAATGAGCAATTAAGTGCACCAAGGGCGGGTCCAAGCAACTCTGTGCACCTATGCTCCTCCTGCTACCTCTGCCAGCCTATCCCTCTGCTTCTTGATTGTCAGAGCCAATATAGTCATAGTGCCTTGTGTCAGTTAGGAAGGAGAAGGAGAGGCTGGCAGAGGTAGCAGGAGGAGCAGAGGTGCACAGAGTGGCTTTGGTCCACCTTCAGTTCATTACCTGCTCATTTGCATATGGCTTAAAAGTACATCCATTATTACATTCAGCTGACTAGCCCTACAAAGCATGGCAACTGGGGTAACAGTGAATTTCCTGGTGACAGACTCCATGTCTATAATTATGGAAAGGTTTGTTTTGTGCCTATAATTTGGCTATAATACCTGGACCTCAACTAAATTGAAGTCTATCTATTACTGCCATGTAAAAGCATAAGTCTTGTAGTGCGCCATGTGTTGCTGGAAGGATTTTGTGACAAAAAGTTACTGTCCCTCAGTTTCTTAGGTCATTAAACTCTAAGGGAGTGATTTATCAAGCAGGTGTACAGGAAATCTAGCTTAGTTGCCCATAGCAACCAGATTCCACCTTTCATTTTCCAAAGGAGCTCTGAGATATGAAAGGTGGAATATGATTGGTTGCTATGGGCAACTAGGTCAGTTTTCCTTTACTCCAGTTTGATAAATTCCCCCCTAAGTTTTTAACTTCAGGGTTCATTTAAAACTTCTTAAGAAAAAAATCCAGCACTGGTTGTAAAAGTCCATGTTGCTTTATTTGAACGTTCCATACATATAGGTGGTGAAACAGAATCTCCTAGGTTCCAGTTTATGCGTTTCAGACAACTAAGACTACTTTCACATTAGCGTTTTTTGCGGATCCGTCATGGTTCTGCAAAAACGCTTCTGTTACAATAATACAACCGCATGCATCCGTCATGAACGGATCCAGTTGTATTATGTCTTCTATAGCCATGATGGATCCATTTTGAACACCATTAAATGTCAATGGGGGACAGATCAGTTTTCTATTGTGTCAGAGAAAACGGATCCGTCCCCATTGACTTACATTGTGTGACAGGATCCGTCTTGCTCCGCACCACAACGCGGACAGAAAAACAGATGATCTGTTCCTTCCCAGCTGAAGGAACGGAGACTCCCTCAGGCCTAATACCAAAAGGTAGGGGAAAACAACAAACAAGAAATAAAGGAAAGACACTTAACTCCGAAGTAGTTAGGGACCCAGAGGAGAACCTACATCAGCACCAACACCAGATCTTCTTACCCCTTTTACAGGAGAGACCATGACTTCTACTGGTGGCCTCCAGACACCCAGGACCGTCTTTATCCGGATGAGCTCTGTGAAAGGATTTCACCAAACGACTAGCATTAACATCGGCCGTTGGAACCCACATCCTCTCCTCTGGTCCGTAACCCCTCCAGTGAATGAGATGCTGGTGGGATCTATGGAGAATTCAGGAGTCAACTATCCACCATGACCGGAGCAGGAGGCAAGGAGGATGGTTCAACAGGTTCGACACATCTTTTCAACAACGACTTATGGAACACATTATGAATCTTCAAAGCCTGAGGAAGTTCAAGACGAAAGGCTACATAATGGCAGTGATCTTATATGGACTAATAAACCTTGGACCCAACTTCCAAGAAGGTACTTTCAACCTAATGTTTATTGTGAACAGCCACACAGAATCACCCACTCTCAGGTCTGGACCATTCATACGTCTCTTGTCAGCCATACGTTTATACTTGTTCCCCATTTTTTTCAGATTATTTTGAATTTTCCGCCAAATAGATGACAATGAAGAGGAAAATCGTATACTTGAAGTCTCCGTACTAAAAAATTTGCCAAATTGCGGGTGGAACCCATATGACCGAAAAAACGGCGACTTGTCAGTGGACTCCTGTCTATGGTTATTTATGCCAAACTCGGCTAAAGACAAAAATGAGGACCACTCCTCCTGGTTCTCTGAGACAAAACATCTCAAATAAGTCTCCAGATTCTGGTTAGTGCATTCAGTCTGTCCGTTCGACTAATGATGAAAGGCTGAAGAGAAGGACAATTGTACCCCCAGATGAGTACAGAACTGAAAAAAACGAGAGTCCCCCTATCAGACACCACATCAGAAGCAATATCATGTAATTTCACAATGTTATCGACACTGGTGCCAGAGTTTTAGCATTGGGTAGACCTGGCAATGATATAAAGTGCGCCATCTTACTAAAGTGATCAACAACCACCAAAATCACAGTTTTTCCTGAAGAATTAGGTAAATCTGTGATAAAATCCATGGATAAATGAGTCCAAGGTTGGGACGGGATGGGCAACGGAAATAAAGATCCGGAAGGTCGGGTATGTGTCACCTTAGCACATGCACAAGTACTGCAAGAAGACACATAGTCCTTAGCACACTTACGCAACCCTGGCCACCAGAATCTACGAGAGATGAGATCTACAGTGGATCTGCTCCCAGGGTGTCCTGTGAGAACCGTACAGTGATGTTCCTCGAACACCTTGTGACGTAATTCAGAAGGAACAAACAACTTCCCCGGAGGACAAGAATCCGGTGCATCTCCCTGGGCCTCCAACAAATCTGCCTAAAGGTCAGGATATTGGGCGGATATAACTACTCGTCCGATATTAGACAATATCGGACGGGATCTTCAGAATCCCCCTCCCTTCCCAGGAAAGCTACGTGACAAAGCATCAGCCTTGACGTTCTTAACCCCAGGGCGATAGGTGACAATGAAATTAAATCTGGTAAAAAAACAACGACCATCTGGCCTGCCTTGGGTTCAGTCGTTTAGCCAACTCCAGGTAAGCCAGATTTTTGTGATCAGTAAGCACAGTAATAGGATGAATTACTCCTTCCAACCAATGACGCCACTCCTCAAAAGCCAACTTAATGGCCAAGCAACTCTCTATTACACACGTCATAATTTTTTTCTGCAGCTGAGAGTTTCTTAGAGAAGAATGCACATGGGCGCCATTTACTAGGTGAAGGACCCTGCAACAAGAATGCTTCTACCCCTACCTGCGTCAACTTCCACAATGAATGGCTATGACACATCCGGTTGCACCAGTATAGGAGCAGAAGCAAAACATTCCTTCATCGCAAAAAAAGCTTGTGATGCCGCATCAGACCAGACTGAGACATCCAAACCTTTCCTAGTCATGTCCATTAAAGGTTTGACCATAGTCGAGTAGTTCAAAATGAATTTACGGTAGTAGTTGGTGAACCCCAAAAACCGCATAAGCGCTTTCAGATTTTCGGGTTAATCCCATTCCAACACAGCACGGACCTTCTCTGGATCCATACGAAAACCTGAAGATGAGAGTAGGTAACCCAGGAATAGCACTTCCTGAACTGCAAATACACACTTCTCCATCTAGCATACGTTTAATTTATATGCAAATGAGCACTCGCAAATGCCCAGGGCGGCATTCAGTGTGTAGGAGCCCATTTTTTTCATGGTTACTCCTCCCCAGCATGGGTTCCTACACACTGAACGCCATCCCTGGGCACTTGCGAGTGCTCATTTGCATATGAATTAAACTTAGTTTTTGTGCGACTTCTGCAAGTCTAAAGAAAATAACAAAGGTACCCTTACATTCATGTATAGATGTGCTACAGGACAATGTAAGTGCTGTATATGTTTATATTGTGGTGACAGACTCCCTTTAAGATTTAGGTTATCTCTGACTGGAAAATGTATTAAGAGAATTTACAAAGTTTGCAGAAAGAAGCCCTGATATTAAATGAGAATAAAACCAAGCCAGCAAAGTCCCAGAGGGCGCACCGCGCATGTGTGGCCACCTTCCATTCATTCCTGTGGGTGCTTCAAAAATGAATTGCGCGATACGCCTCCCATTAATTTTGATGGGACTTCTGAAAATAGCTGAGCGTGCTGCTTGACAATTTTTGGTGCTCCCATATGAATGAATGGAGAGCTACAGCGCATGGGACTTTGCCGGCTCCGTTCTAAGTATAGATGTATGGTGGGACCCCAGATATGCCCCCAAATGTCTGAGATGGTACAACCCCTTTAATGGGGTTGTCTCACAAACTACATTCCAAAACAAGAGAAACGATTGGCACTACTCACAGTTCTGTCCAGCCAGCCGCACAGGTAGCATATGGGATCCTGTGAGCCTCAATGCTGCACCCTCCTTGGGGTGCCCAGTGGTAAACAGAACCAGCAACACAGTCAAGTAACTAAGTCAGGGGGCACACCACATAATCAACGGAGTGCAAAGGGCGGTGAAAGAGAACATGAAACAATATGGACCCAAGAAAGAGTCACCAGAACCACCCTATAAATGCACATCCGACAATAGATCAATATCAAAAATATAAAGTTTATTAGACACACCAACAGACACATTAAAAAATTGTATACAATTAGAACAAAGTGCAGTATGCAATAATATATAACCAGCACATACAGGTCCACTGAATAGCCCCACCACAGGCCAAAATATTATACACCAGCATATGAATCCAATGTAAAGTGTGAAGCAAATTTATCATAAGGTAAGACCTTAAGACCACCCCTGAGGAAGCCGGATTGCTCCGGCGATACGTGTTGGGCGCTTTCTCATCTTTTCAGGTCCACTGTACCAGTGGCTCATGTAGGTTCGGCTCTTTTATTGTGACCCTATTTAGGTCTGTCTATATCCCTAGAGGTCTTACCTTATGATACATTTGCTTCGCACTTTACATTGGATTCATATGCTGGTGTATAATATTTTGGCCTATGGTGGGGCTATTCAGTGGACCTGTATGTGCTGGTTATATATTATTGCATACTGCACTTTGTTCTAATTGTATACAATTTTTTAATGTGTCTGTTGATGTGTCTAATAAACTTTATATTTTTTATATTGATCTATTGTCGGATGTGCATTTATAGGGTGGTTCTGGTGACTCTTTCTTGGGTCCATATTGTTTCAGAACCAGCAACACAACATACATCAAAAAAAAATACAATTCCACCGTATGTTATCACAGACTTTGCCTCTGGGTGTTTGCTGTGTAAAACAACAGCCAACCAGCTGCTAAGGTCAGTGAGAAACGGGCCACAAGTGCAGGATTTGCTCCCCTATATATATGCACAACTGCATGTGGGTTTGAGCACCTCCTGCTTGTTTAATACCACGCCATTCTTTTCAGTTTGTATATCTAAGGAGCAAGGCTGCCAACTATTCCATATATGCACACACCTTCTGATTTTCCGTTTTTGCTTTTCTTATTCCCAGGAGTCCCAGAGCCATATCTATTTTAATTTTCCATTTACATAGATGTGTGAGGGCTTGTTATTTGCAGGACAAGTTGGACATTCTAATGGCACCATTTTATATTGAATTTGGTGTAGTAGGAAGCTGCGAATATCTGCCAAATGTGGTGGAATTTGAAAAATACACAATTCCACCATATTTTTATGGGTTTCGTTTTTACGGTGTTATCACAGACTTTTTAGGAGCTGATTGCCTGCTGTTTTACACAGAAAACACCCAGAGGCAAAGGTCAGTGATTTCCATCTGTGATTGTGAGCCAAAACCAGGGGCGGCTCTAAACACAGAACAAGTGCAGATCTTTCCCTTATATCTTGTGTCTGTAGAGGCTTCAATCCTGGTTTTGGCTCACAATCACTGATGGAAATCACTGACCAAACACTGATGTATGAATAAAGCCTAAAACCTCAACTTGTGCAAGTGTTAACCACTTCAGTCCGCATCCACATTTCTGGTCCGCTGCCCTGAACTTCCGATCCGCGGCGCTGCAAAAAAATAGAGCATGTCCTATTCTTGTCTGCAGCTGTGGACAAGAATAGGAATCCTCTATTTAGTGCCGGCGATGTGTGGCGTCATTGTTTTGTGGTCTGCAATATACGGACCGCAAAACACTATGGACGCGTGAATGGACCATAATCCACATGCAAATGAGCAATTAAGTGCACCAAGGGCGGGTCCAAGCAACTCTGTGCACCTATGCTCCTCCTGCTACCTCTGCCAGCCTATCCCTCTGCTTCTTGATTGTCAGAGCCAATATAGTCATAGTGCCTTGTGTCAGTTAGGAAGGAGAAGGAGAGGCTGGCAGAGGTAGCAGGAGGAGCAGAGGTGCACAGAGTGGCTTTGGTCCACCTTCAGTTCATTACCTGCTCATTTGCATATGGCTTAAAAGTACATCCATTATTACATTCAGCTGACTAGCCCTACAAAGCATGGCAACTGGGGTAACAGTGAATTTCCTGGTGACAGACTCCATGTCTATAATTATGGAAAGGTTTGTTTTGTGCCTATAATTTGGCTATAATACCTGGACCTCAACTAAATTGAAGTCTATCTATTACTGCCATGTAAAAGCATAAGTCTTGTAGTGCGCCATGTGTTGCTGGAAGGATTTTGTGACAAAAAGTTACTGTCCCTCAGTTTCTTAGGTCATTAAACTCTAAGGGAGTGATTTATCAAGCAGGTGTACAGGAAATCTAGCTTAGTTGCCCATAGCAACCAGATTCCACCTTTCATTTTCCAAAGGAGCTCTGAGATATGAAAGGTGGAATATGATTGGTTGCTATGGGCAACTAGGTCAGTTTTCCTTTACTCCAGTTTGATAAATTCCCCCCTAAGTTTTTAACTTCAGGGTTCATTTAAAACTTCTTAAGAAAAAAATCCAGCACTGGTTGTAAAAGTCCATGTTGCTTTATTTGAACGTTCCATACATATAGGTGGTGAAACAGAATCTCCTAGGTTCCAGTTTATGCGTTTCAGACAACTAAGACTACTTTCACATTAGCGTTTTTTGCGGATCCGTCATGGTTCTGCAAAAACGCTTCTGTTACAATAATACAACCGCATGCATCCGTCATGAACGGATCCAGTTGTATTATGTCTTCTATAGCCATGATGGATCCATTTTGAACACCATTAAATGTCAATGGGGGACAGATCAGTTTTCTATTGTGTCAGAGAAAACGGATCCGTCCCCATTGACTTACATTGTGTGACAGGATCCGTCTTGCTCCGCACCACAACGCGGACAGAAAAACAGATGATCTGTTCCTTCCCAGCTGAAGGAACGGAGACTCCCTCAGGCCTAATACCAAAAGGTAGGGGAAAACAACAAACAAGAAATAAAGGAAAGACACTTAACTCCGAAGTAGTTAGGGACCCAGAGGAGAACCTACATCAGCACCAACACCAGATCTTCTTACCCCTTTTACAGGAGAGACCATGACTTCTACTGGTGGCCTCCAGACACCCAGGACCGTCTTTATCCGGATGAGCTCTGTGAAAGGATTTCACCAAACGACTAGCATTAACATCGGCCGTTGGAACCCACATCCTCTCCTCTGGTCCGTAACCCCTCCAGTGAATGAGATGCTGGTGGGATCTATGGAGAATTCAGGAGTCAACTATCCACCATGACCGGAGCAGGAGGCAAGGAGGATGGTTCAACAGGTTCGACACATCTTTTCAACAACGACTTATGGAACACATTATGAATCTTCAAAGCCTGAGGAAGTTCAAGACGAAAGGCTACATAATGGCAGTGATCTTATATGGACTAATAAACCTTGGACCCAACTTCCAAGAAGGTACTTTCAACCTAATGTTTATTGTGAACAGCCACACAGAATCACCCACTCTCAGGTCTGGACCATTCATACGTCTCTTGTCAGCCATACGTTTATACTTGTTCCCCATTTTTTTCAGATTATTTTGAATTTTCCGCCAAATAGATGACAATGAAGAGGAAAATCGTATACTTGAAGTCTCCGTACTAAAAAATTTGCCAAATTGCGGGTGGAACCCATATGACCGAAAAAACGGCGACTTGTCAGTGGACTCCTGTCTATGGTTATTTATGCCAAACTCGGCTAAAGACAAAAATGAGGACCACTCCTCCTGGTTCTCTGAGACAAAACATCTCAAATAAGTCTCCAGATTCTGGTTAGTGCATTCAGTCTGTCCGTTCGACTAATGATGAAAGGCTGAAGAGAAGGACAATTGTACCCCCAGATGAGTACAGAACTGAAAAAAACGAGAGTCCCCCTATCAGACACCACATCAGAAGCAATATCATGTAATTTCACAATGTTATCGACACTGGTGCCAGAGTTTTAGCATTGGGTAGACCTGGCAATGATATAAAGTGCGCCATCTTACTAAAGTGATCAACAACCACCAAAATCACAGTTTTTCCTGAAGAATTAGGTAAATCTGTGATAAAATCCATGGATAAATGAGTCCAAGGTTGGGACGGGATGGGCAACGGAAATAAAGATCCGGAAGGTCGGGTATGTGTCACCTTAGCACATGCACAAGTACTGCAAGAAGACACATAGTCCTTAGCACACTTACGCAACCCTGGCCACCAGAATCTACGAGAGATGAGATCTACAGTGGATCTGCTCCCAGGGTGTCCTGTGAGAACCGTACAGTGATGTTCCTCGAACACCTTGTGACGTAATTCAGAAGGAACAAACAACTTCCCCGGAGGACAAGAATCCGGTGCATCTCCCTGGGCCTCCAACAAATCTGCCTAAAGGTCAGGATATTGGGCGGATATAACTACTCGTCCGATATTAGACAATATCGGACGGGATCTTCAGAATCCCCCTCCCTTCCCAGGAAAGCTACGTGACAAAGCATCAGCCTTGACGTTCTTAACCCCAGGGCGATAGGTGACAATGAAATTAAATCTGGTAAAAAAACAACGACCATCTGGCCTGCCTTGGGTTCAGTCGTTTAGCCAACTCCAGGTAAGCCAGATTTTTGTGATCAGTAAGCACAGTAATAGGATGAATTACTCCTTCCAACCAATGACGCCACTCCTCAAAAGCCAACTTAATGGCCAAGCAACTCTCTATTACACACGTCATAATTTTTTTCTGCAGCTGAGAGTTTCTTAGAGAAGAATGCACATGGGCGCCATTTACTAGGTGAAGGACCCTGCAACAAGAATGCTTCTACCCCTACCTGCGTCAACTTCCACAATGAATGGCTATGACACATCCGGTTGCACCAGTATAGGAGCAGAAGCAAAACATTCCTTCATCGCAAAAAAAGCTTGTGATGCCGCATCAGACCAGACTGAGACATCCAAACCTTTCCTAGTCATGTCCATTAAAGGTTTGACCATAGTCGAGTAGTTCAAAATGAATTTACGGTAGTAGTTGGTGAACCCCAAAAACCGCATAAGCGCTTTCAGATTTTCGGGTTAATCCCATTCCAACACAGCACGGACCTTCTCTGGATCCATACGAAAACCTGAAGATGAGAGTAGGTAACCCAGGAATAGCACTTCCTGAACTGCAAATACACACTTCTCCATCTAGCATACGTTTAATTTATATGCAAATGAGCACTCGCAAATGCCCAGGGCGGCATTCAGTGTGTAGGAGCCCATTTTTTTCATGGTTACTCCTCCCCAGCATGGGTTCCTACACACTGAACGCCATCCCTGGGCACTTGCGAGTGCTCATTTGCATATGAATTAAACTTAGTTTTTGTGCGACTTCTGCAAGTCTAAAGAAAATAACAAAGGTACCCTTACATTCATGTATAGATGTGCTACAGGACAATGTAAGTGCTGTATATGTTTATATTGTGGTGACAGACTCCCTTTAAGATTTAGGTTATCTCTGACTGGAAAATGTATTAAGAGAATTTACAAAGTTTGCAGAAAGAAGCCCTGATATTAAATGAGAATAAAACCAAGCCAGCAAAGTCCCAGAGGGCGCACCGCGCATGTGTGGCCACCTTCCATTCATTCCTGTGGGTGCTTCAAAAATGAATTGCGCGATACGCCTCCCATTAATTTTGATGGGACTTCTGAAAATAGCTGAGCGTGCTGCTTGACAATTTTTGGTGCTCCCATATGAATGAATGGAGAGCTACAGCGCATGGGACTTTGCCGGCTCCGTTCTAAGTATAGATGTATGGTGGGACCCCAGATATGCCCCCAAATGTCTGAGATGGTACAACCCCTTTAATGGGGTTGTCTCACAAACTACATTCCAAAACAAGAGAAACGATTGGCACTACTCACAGTTCTGTCCAGCCAGCCGCACAGGTAGCATATGGGATCCTGTGAGCCTCAATGCTGCACCCTCCTTGGGGTGCCCAGTGGTAAACAGAACCAGCAACACAGTCAAGTAACTAAGTCAGGGGGCACACCACATAATCAACGGAGTGCAAAGGGCGGTGAAAGAGAACATGAAACAATATGGACCCAAGAAAGAGTCACCAGAACCACCCTATAAATGCACATCCGACAATAGATCAATATCAAAAATATAAAGTTTATTAGACACACCAACAGACACATTAAAAAATTGTATACAATTAGAACAAAGTGCAGTATGCAATAATATATAACCAGCACATACAGGTCCACTGAATAGCCCCACCATAGGCCAAAATATTATACACCAGCATATGAATCCAATGTAAAGTGTGAAGCAAATTTATCATAAGGTAAGACCTTAAGACCACCCCTGAGGAAGCCGGATTGCTCCGGCGATACGTGTTGGGCGCTTTCTCATCTTTTCAGGTCCACTGTACCAGTGGCTCATGTAGGTTCGGCTCTTTTATTGTGACCCTATTTAGGTCTGTCTATATCCCTAGAGGTCTTACCTTATGATACATTTGCTTCGCACTTTACATTGGATTCATATGCTGGTGTATAATATTTTGGCCTATGGTGGGGCTATTCAGTGGACCTGTATGTGCTGGTTATATATTATTGCATACTGCACTTTGTTCTAATTGTATACAATTTTTTAATGTGTCTGTTGATGTGTCTAATAAACTTTATATTTTTTATATTGATCTATTGTCGGATGTGCATTTATAGGGTGGTTCTGGTGACTCTTTCTTGGGTCCATATTGTTTCAGAACCAGCAACACAACATACATCAAAAAAAAATACAATTCCACCGTATGTTATCACAGACTTTGCCTCTGGGTGTTTGCTGTGTAAAACAACAGCCAACCAGCTGCTAAGGTCAGTGAGAAACGGGCCACAAGTGCAGGATTTGCTCCCCTATATATATGCACAACTGCATGTGGGTTTGAGCACCTCCTGCTTGTTTAATACCACGCCATTCTTTTCAGTTTGTATATCTAAGGAGCAAGGCTGCCAACTATTCCATATATGCACACACCTTCTGATTTTCCGTTTTTGCTTTTCTTATTCCCAGGAGTCCCAGAGCCATATCTATTTTAATTTTCCATTTACATAGATGTGTGAGGGCTTGTTATTTGCAGGACAAGTTGGACATTCTAATGGCACCATTTTATATTGAATTTGGTGTAGTAGGAAGCTGCGAATATCTGCCAAATGTGGTGGAATTTGAAAAATACACAATTCCACCATATTTTTATGGGTTTCGTTTTTACGGTGTTATCACAGACTTTTTAGGAGCTGATTGCCTGCTGTTTTACACAGAAAACACCCAGAGGCAAAGGTCAGTGATTTCCATCTGTGATTGTGAGCCAAAACCAGGGGCGGCTCTAAACACAGAACAAGTGCAGATCTTTCCCTTATATCTTGTGTCTGTAGAGGCTTCAATCCTGGTTTTGGCTCACAATCACTGATGGAAATCACTGACCAAACACTGATGTATGAATAAAGCCTAAAACCTCAACTTGTGCAAGTGTTAACCACTTCAGTCCGCATCCACATTTCTGGTCCGCTGCCCTGAACTTCCGATCCGCGGCGCTGCAAAAAAATAGAGCATGTCCTATTCTTGTCTGCAGCTGTGGACAAGAATAGGAATCCTCTATTTAGTGCCGGCGATGTGTGGCGTCATTGTTTTGTGGTCTGCAATATACGGACCGCAAAACACTATGGACGCGTGAATGGACCATAATCCACATGCAAATGAGCAATTAAGTGCACCAAGGGCGGGTCCAAGCAACTCTGTGCACCTATGCTCCTCCTGCTACCTCTGCCAGCCTATCCCTCTGCTTCTTGATTGTCAGAGCCAATATAGTCATAGTGCCTTGTGTCAGTTAGGAAGGAGAAGGAGAGGCTGGCAGAGGTAGCAGGAGGAGCAGAGGTGCACAGAGTGGCTTTGGTCCACCTTCAGTTCATTACCTGCTCATTTGCATATGGCTTAAAAGTACATCCATTATTACATTCAGCTGACTAGCCCTACAAAGCATGGCAACTGGGGTAACAGTGAATTTCCTGGTGACAGACTCCATGTCTATAATTATGGAAAGGTTTGTTTTGTGCCTATAATTTGGCTATAATACCTGGACCTCAACTAAATTGAAGTCTATCTATTACT
This sequence comes from Bufo gargarizans, assembly GCF_014858855.1. Taxonomy (NCBI): domain Eukaryota; kingdom Metazoa; phylum Chordata; class Amphibia; order Anura; family Bufonidae; genus Bufo; species Bufo gargarizans. The sequence goes on from NC_058080.1 coordinate 101,681,280, forward strand.
GCCATGTAAAAGCATAAGTCTTGTAGTGCGCCATGTGTTGCTGGAAGGATTTTGTGACAAAAAGTTACTGTCCCTCAGTTTCTTAGGTCATTAAACTCTAAGGGAGTGATTTATCAAGCAGGTGTACAGGAAATCTAGCTTAGTTGCCCATAGCAACCAGATTCCTCCTTTCATTTTCCAAAGGAGCTCTGAGATATGAAAGGTGGAATATGATTGGTTGCTATGGGCAACTAGGTCAGTTTTCCTTTACTCCAGTTTGATAAATTCCCCCCTAAGTTTTTAACTTCAGGGTTCATTTAAAACTTCTTAAGAAAAAAATCCAGCACTGGTTGTAAAAGTCCATGTTGCTTTATTTGAACGTTCCATACATATAGGTGGTGAAACAGAATCTCCTAGGTTCCAGTTTATGCGTTTCAGACAACTAAGACTACGTTCACATTAGCGTTTTTTGCGGATCCGTCATGGTTCTGCAAAAACGCTTCTGTTACAATAATACAACCGCATGCATCCGTCATGAACGGATCCAGTTGTATTATGTCTTCTATAGCCATGATGGATCCATTTTGAACACCATTAAATGTCAATGGGGGACAGATCAGTTTTCTATTGTGTCAGAGAAAACGGATCCGTCCCCATTGACTTACATTGTGTGACAGGATCCGTCTTGCTCCGCACCACAACGCGGACAGAAAAACAGATGATCTGTTCCTTCCCAGCTGAAGGAACAGGAGACTCCCTCAGGCCTAATACCAAAAGGTAGGGGAAAACAACAAACAAGAAATAAAGGAAAGACACTTAACTCCGAAGTAGTTAGGGACCCAGAGGAGAACCTACATCAGCACCAACACCAGATCTTCTTACCCCTTTTACAGGAGAGACCATGACTTCTACTGGTGGCCTCCAGACACCCAGGACCGTCTTTATCCGGATGAGCTCTGTGAAAGGATTTCACCAAACGACTAGCATTAACATCGGCCGTTGGAACCCACATCCTCTCCTCTGGTCCGTAACCCCTCCAGTGAATGAGATGCTGGTGGGATCTATGGAGAATTCAGGAGTCAACTATCCACCATGACCGGAGCAGGAGGCAAGGAGGATGGTTCAACAGGTTCGACACATCTTTTCAACAACGACTTATGGAACACATTATGAATCTTCAAAGCCTGAGGAAGTTCAAGACGAAAGGCTACATAATGGCAGTGATCTTATATGGACTAATAAACCTTGGACCCAACTTCCAAGAAGGTACTTTCAACCTAATGTTTATTGTGAACAGCCACACAGAATCACCCACTCTCAGGTCTGGACCATTCATACGTCTCTTGTCAGCCATACGTTTATACTTGTTCCCCATTTTTTTCAGATTATTTTGAATTTTCCGCCAAATAGATGACAATGAAGAGGAAAATCGTTCCTCTTCAGGTATACTTGAAGTCTCCGTACTAAAAAATTTGCCAAATTGCGGGTGGAACCCATATGACCGAAAAAACGGCGACTTGTCAGTGGACTCCTGTCTATGGTTATTTATGCCAAACTCGGCTAAAGACAAAAATGAGGACCACTCCTCCTGGTTCTCTGAGACAAAACATCTCAAATAAGTCTCCAGATTCTGGTTAGTGCATTCAGTCTGTCCGTTCGACTAATGATGAAAGGCTGAAGAGAAGGACAATTGTACCCCCAGATGAGTACAGAACTGAAAAAAACGAGAGTCCCCCTATCAGACACCACATCAGAAGCAATATCATGTAATTTCACAATGTTATCGACACTGGTGCCAGAGTTTTAGCATTGGGTAGACCTGGCAATGATATAAAGTGCGCCATCTTACTAAAGTGATCAACAACCACCAAAATCACAGTTTTTCCTGAAGAATTAGGTAAATCTGTGATAAAATCCATGGATAAATGAGTCCAAGGTTGGGACGGGATGGGCAACGGAAATAAAGATCCGGAAGGTCGGGTATGTGTCACCTTAGCACATGCACAAGTACTGCAAGAAGACACATAGTCCTTAGCACACTTACGCAACCCTGGCCACCAGAATCTACGAGAGATGAGATCTACAGTGGATCTGCTCCCAGGGTGTCCTGTGAGAACCGTACAGTGATGTTCCTCGAACACCTTGTGACGTAATTCAGAAGGAACAAATAACTTCCCCGGAGGACAAGAATCCGGTGCATCTCCCTGGGCCTCCAACAAATCTGCCTAAAGGTCAGGATATTGGGCGGATATAACTACTCGTCCGATATTAGACAATATCGGACGGGATCTTCAGAATCCCCCTCCCTTCCCAGGAAAGCTACGTGACAAAGCATCAGCCTTGACGTTCTTAACCCCAGGGCGATAGGTGACAATGAAATTAAATCTGGTAAAAAAACAACGACCATCTGGCCTGCCTTGGGTTCAGTCGTTTAGCCAACTCCAGGTAAGCCAGATTTTTGTGATCAGTAAGCACAGTAATAGGATGAATTACTCCTTCCAACCAATGACGCCACTCCTCAAAAGCCAACTTAATGGCCAAGCAACTCTCTATTACACACGTCATAATTTTTTTCTGCAGCTGAGAGTTTCTTAGAGAAGAATGCACATGGGCGCCATTTACTAGGTGAAGGACCCTGCAACAAGAATGCTTCTACCCCTACCTGCGTCAACTTCCACAATGAATGGCTATGACACATCCGGTTGCACCAGTATAGGAGCAGAAGCAAAACATTCCTTCATCGCAAAAAAAGCTTGTGATGCCGCATCAGACCAGACTGAGACATCCAAACCTTTCCTAGTCATGTCCATTAAAGGTTTGACCATAGTCGAGTAGTTCAAAATGAATTTACGGTAGTAGTTGGTGAACCCCAAAAACCGCATAAGCGCTTTCAGATTTTCGGGTTGATCCCATTCCAACACAGCACGGACCTTCTCTGGATCCATACGAAAACCTGAAGATGAGAGTAGGTAACCCAGGAATAGCACTTCCTGAACTGCAAATACACACTTCTCCATCTAGCATACGTTTAATTTATATGCAAATGAGCACTCGCAAATGCCCAGGGCGGCATTCAGTGTGTAGGAGCCCATTTTTTTCATGGTTACTCCTCCCCAGCATGGGTTCCTACACACTGAACGCCATCCCTGGGCACTTGCGAGTGCTCATTTGCATATGAATTAAACTTAGTTTTTGTGCGACTTCTGCAAGTCTAAAGAAAATAACAAAGGTACCCTTACATTCATGTATAGATGTGCTACAGGACAATGTAAGTGCTGTATATGTTTATATTGTGGTGACAGACTCCCTTTAAGATTTAGGTTATCTCTGACTGGAAAATGTATTAAGAGAATTTACAAAGTTTGCAGAAAGAAGCCCTGATATTAAATGAGAATAAAACCAAGCCAGCAAAGTCCCAGAGGGCGCACCGCGCATGTGTGGCCACCTTCCATTCATTCCTGTGGGTGCTTCAAAAATGAATTGCGCGATACGCCTCCCATTAATTTTGATGGGACTTCTGAAAATAGCTGAGCGTGCTGCTTGACAATTTTTGGTGCTCCCATATGAATGAATGGAGAGCTACAGCGCATGGGACTTTGCCGGCTCCGTTCTAAGTATAGATGTATGGTGGGACCCCAGATATGCCCCCAAATGTCTGAGATGGTACAACCCCTTTAATGGGGTTGTCTCACAAACTACATTCCAAAACAAGAGAAACGATTGGCACTACTCACAGTTCTGTCCAGCCAGCCGCACAGGTAGCATATGGGATCCTGTGAGCCTCAATGCTGCACCCTCCTTGGGGTGCCCAGTGGTAAACAGAACCAGCAACACAGTCAAGTAACTAAGTCAGGGGGCACACCACATAATCAACGGAGTGCAAAGGGCGGTGAAAGAGAACATGAAACAATATGGACCCAAGAAAGAGTCACCAGAACCACCCTATAAATGCACATCCGACAATAGATCAATATCAAAAATATAAAGTTTATTAGACACACCAACAGACACATTAAAAAATTGTATACAATTAGAACAAAGTGCAGTATGCAATAATATATAACCAGCACATACAGGTCCACTGAATAGCCCCACCATAGGCCAAAATATTATACACCAGCATATGAATCCAATGTAAAGTGTGAAGCAAATTTATCATAAGGTAAGACCTTAAGACCACCCCTGAGGAAGCCGGATTGCTCCGGCGATACGTGTTGGGCGCTTTCTCATCTTTTCAGGTCCACTGTACCAGTGGCTCATGTAGGTTCGGCTCTTTTATTGTGACCCTATTTAGGTCTGTCTATATCCCTAGAGGTCTTACCTTATGATACATTTGCTTCACACTTTACATTGGATTCATATGCTGGTGTATAATATTTTGGCCTATGGTGGGGCTATTCAGTGGACCTGTATGTGCTGGTTATATATTATTGCATACTGCACTTTGTTCTAATTGTATACAATTTTTTAATGTGTCTGTTGATGTGTCTAATAAACTTTATATTTTTTATATTGATCTATTGTCGGATGTGCATTTATAGGGTGGTTCTGGTGACTCTTTCTTGGGTCCATATTGTTTCAGAACCAGCAACACAACATACATAAAAATATCTTTTGATATCTGTCACAAACTGCATTCCGCGCCTATTCACAGGCCCCCAGATTGGTACCCTTGTTCTAGCAATCAGTGGTGGCTACAACATTGGGACCTCCAGGGACCAGACGTTTATCTAAATGCTGTAGGCCAAAGGTGTCTACAATAATAATTCTGAGATAGGTTATGTTCTCACCTGTGCTATAAATAATGTATGAAGTGGAACCGGCACTCAAACAGTCGGAGTACACGTTGGATTGTTTTGAATTTATAAAACTTTTATTAAATAATAACTATTTGTGCACTTCTTAAATAAATATAAAAGCATAAAAATGGTATAAAAATGGTACACACATTCAGTTCGAGACTTACAATAATCAAAAAGCAATCGCTATTATGCTGTCTTGATAGTTCGCTGCACCATATATCACTGCATCCGTATCCCACTTGTTTAGTGTGACTGATGAATCGCAGTTTTCTATGGCCAAGCGGCTTGTTTGTAGGGCTATTTGTTTAGCTCCTTGTAGAGTGACAATTTGAAACCAATAGTTAAATAAAAAAATCACTGCAACAGGTGCACAATGTGACTTTCAAGCAATAGTTCGTACTAAACAGTGTATCGGTCCTCTGCCATGATTCCCTTAAGGCTCCAAGTGTGCCACCCAAGCAAGATCAATAGTCCGATATGATTTTTAAAGTCCCACCTGTGTTGGTATCGTCACAGGGGTATGGCGTAGCTCCACATGTATTTCTATCGATTGTAAGTTTTACTCACTGTGTCCCGTATGGTCTCACTATGTATATCCGTAATCGGTTGCTGCCGTGGTGTCCCACGCTTCCACCTTTCTCCGGTGGAGCTACGCCATACCCCTGTGACGATACCAACACAGGTGGGACTTTAAATACCATATCGGACTATTGATCTTGCTTGGGTGGCACACTTGGAGCCTTAAGGGAATCATGGCACTGTTTGAGTGCCGGTTCCACTTCATACATTATTTATAGCACAGAATTAGGGGTGTGTCTTTTCGAACCTGTGCACCAACTGTGGCAATTCGGAGTGAGCCATCTGCTTATTACCCTATGTTCTCACCTGTGTTGGATGCTCTGTCCAGGGTCAACAAGTCAATAATACTGCATCTATCTGTTATGGCCAGTAAAATGGTTTTGTAATAGAGAGGTGACGGAAGCCATTATAGTAAATTTAGTCAGTCAGGGTGTTAGTTTCTGTCATTTGTTGGAAACTCTGCTTCCGTTATTTTCATTGTTATGTTCCAGTAATGCAGAAATAAAAGTGCTGATGTGAACCTAGCCTAAGGTAGTGTCATGGATGGTGTTGCAGAAAGCTGGGACTTATAAATAAACATCCGACTGGCTTGATCCCAAACTAAGGAGCAATATGGGTGAGCCCTATAAAACCCCTAGAGCTCTCCCTGACTGCTATGCCCATGCAAAGGTCTTTATGGTAGACGATTGCATGCCCACGTACCTAATACTATGTGACACCTGAAAACCCTATTATAGTGAGGGGACACGACCACCGGCTCCCTGCACTTAATACGGATGGAGTCGGGGTCACCTAGAATCAAGCCAGCAAGGAAACACAAATAAAGGAAACAGACTTATCTGAGGAATCAGCAGAAGCAGCCTCCAGCAGTGAACATAATCCAGGAAGAAGTATAAACCGCAAAGTGAGGCAGTATGGGAGGGAATATAAAGGGAGACAATTAGTGTAAATAGGTGACAGCTGGGAGAAGGAAAGGAGTTGACAAAGTGAAACCAAAACAAAGAACGTCATGCAGGTAGAGAAGAACATCTAACAGACCTTCTCACCGAACTGGCGGTGACAGGTAGATATTTCCACTTGGCATGGTCTTTGGAAGAGCACTACAAGTAAAAAGAAAACCTGCCAAGGAGTAGGGCTATCCTTAAAGGGAACTTTTCAGCTAATCTACCTAAAGTTGAAACCAGAAGTTTACATACACAGCTCACTCTACCTGGGCTTGCTGTACTAAGTGGGCTTGTGAATAAGTGGAGTTTAAAGAACCGGAGTTTAAGACAAGGAGCAAGAAACTAAGGTTTGCTAGATTTTACTTGTGTGTTCGCTTGATTCTAGCTAGTCCTCCAACTACAGCAGACAGGGTCTAATTCGAACTAATATTTACTGTTTTCCTTCTTTACTGTTTATCCCCATTTAAACATGTGCTCCATGGACAATGTCACTAAGTGTGTGTCCTGTGCAATGTATGCGTGCCTTGAAGAGCCATTCGAGGGTGAATACATTTACACTAGATGCAGTCATGTTGCATATTTGGAAGCCCAGATCTTGGATCTAAATAAGCAGCTTGAAATACTTAGGGGCATTGCAAAACTGGAGAGAGGCTTAGACCTCACTGTGCAGGCACTGACTGGGGTCAGTGAAATGGAGGTGGGAGGAGGAGGGCAAGATCAGGACTATCAGGTCAGCAGTTGGGTTAATGTAGGAAGAAGGGGTAGAGGGAAAAGTGCCAGGGAGGCTAGTCCTGAGCTGGAACGCCCTAATAAATATGCCTGTTTGGCTGATATTAGGGATGAAAGCCCAGGGCCAGCAACACTGCAGCAGGGCGTTTCTCCTAGCAACCAGGAGGATGACCGCTGCAGGAAGGATGGGAAAAAGAGTGCAGCAAAGGTCAGACAGATGCTGGTGGTAGGGGACTATTATTAGGACAACAGACAGGTCATCTGTTGCCGAGACTGTGAATGCCGAACAGTGTGTTGTCTTCCGGGTGCTCAGGTTCGGAATATTGCGGGCCGGATTGACGGATTACTGGGTGGGACAGGGGAAGACATATTGGCACCAATGACAAAGTCAGGGGAGATGGAAGGTCCTTAAAAATGATTTTGGGGAACTAGGAGAGAAGCTCAAGTCCAGGACCTCCAAGGTAGTGTTTTCAGAAATACTACCAGGGCCACGAGCGTCACCAGAGAGACAACGGGAGCTTAGGAAGTTAAATAAGTGGCTCAGAAGCTGGTGCAGGAAGGAAGGGTTTGGGTTCATGGAGAACTGGGCTGACTTCTCTGTCGGTTACAGTCTCTACAGTAGGGACCGGCTGCACCTTAATGGGGAGGGTGCTACCTCCCTGAGGGAAAAATTATTAGATGGCTGGAGGAGCTTTTAAACTAGGATCTGGGGGAGGGTGGGGGTCATACTAATAAGGGAGTAGATAGTATAGATAGAGAGTGGGATATAGGAGGGGACAGTGGGGATTTAGTGGTGGCTGTGGTTAGTGAGGAAAATAGGGACAAGACTGGGCAGAGCTATACACTGATGAAAAATAGAGCTGCTGGTAACAAGAACCTGTTACATACAAACATCAACCAAAGTAACCCAAAAATCCCATATATTCACTTAACAGGTAGCAGTATAAATGCCAGAAGTCTAGCTAGCAAAATGGGGGAGCTGAAGGCTATAGTACTAGAATAGTTATGCACATTGACTTTTTCTCTTATTTTGTCCTATTTGTTGTTTGCTTCACAATAAAAATAAATAAAACATCTTTAAAGTTGTGGCCATGTTTTGTAAATTAAATTATGCAAATCCTCAAACAATCCATGTTAATTCCAGGTTGCGAGGTACCAAAACCCCCAAAAAGTGAAGGTGGTGAATACTTTTGCAAGGCACTGTAAACACTACAAAAATAATACTTGGTGTAATCTATTGACCCCCTAACATCACAGAGGAGATAGAAACACAACTGTATAACCAAATAGAGCGGGCTGCACAGGCTGGTACAGTGGTCATAATGGGAGATTATTACTTCCCATACATTGACTGGGGTCATGGTTCTGCCTTAACTGAAAAGATTTTAAAAAGGCTAATTTCCCTGGGTTGAGAGCAGCATTTCAGGGCATAGACTGGGAGAAGCTACTGTCACATAATAATACTGAGGATAAATGGAAGAGCTTTAAATCCACATTGAGTAATTGCAATAAAATAATGTATTCCTTTAGACAAGTATAAAAGGCTAAAATTAAACCCGCCATACAGCAACTGTAAAAATGGCAATAAAATACAAAAAAAAGGGCATTTAAAAAATACAAATATGAGTGGTCAGCTGTAGCATTTGAAGATTACAAAATCTGTAAAAAGGAGATAAAATTAGCAAAAATACAAAACGAACAGCAAGTGGCAAAAGAGAGCAAAGCAAATCCCCAAAATCTTTGTAAATATATAGATGCTAAAAAACCAAGGTCCGAGCAGGTAGATATCCTAAATAATGGCAAAGGTGGGTAGTCACTGAAGATAAGGAAAAGGCAGAGTTACAATTAATTTTTTTTTTTGCTCTGTATATACAAAAGAAGAGAAAGAAGCTGATATCTGTGGTGCTGGGCCTGTTAGTACATCCAGTAATATACTCAATTGGCTAACTGTAGATATGGTCCAAGATAAGTTAAATAAGGTAAATGTGAACAAGGCTCCGGGTCCAGATGGATTACACCCAAGAGTGCTTAAAGAACTCAGTTCAATCATTGCTGTGCCCCTGTTTATATTTTTTAAAGATTCTCTAGGTACTGGTACAGTGCCAAGTGACTGGCACAAGGCAAATGTGGTGCTCATATTCAAAAAAGGATCTAGGTCCTCCACAGGTAATTATAGACCTATAGGCTTGGAAAGTATAGTTTGTAATTGGATTGAAAACTGGCTGAAGGACTGTGTCCAGAGAGTTGTGGTCAATGATTCCTATTCAGAATGGTCCTGGGTTATAAGCGGTGTACCCCAAGGTTCAGTGCTGGGCCCTCTATTATTTAATCTATTTATTAATGACATCAAGAACGGGATTAATAACACCATTTCTATTTTTGCAGATGACACTAAGCTAAGTAGTACTGTGCAGTCTATGGAAGATGTCCATAAACTACAAGCTGACTTGAACACTCAGTGATTGAACCTCATTTGCCAAGTTGATGCCCAATGTGTAAAGTTATGCATCTTGGTAGTAATAATCACCACGCTTCTTTATGTCTTAGTTAATGTAACACTGGGAGAGTCACTTATAGAGAAGGATTTGGGTGTCCTTGTAGATGGTAGATTAATCAACAGCATACAATGTCAATCAGCTGCTTCTAAGGCCACCAGGATATTGTCATGCATTAAACGAGGCATGGACTTGCGGGGCAGGGATGTAATACCACTTTACAAAGTGTTGGTGCGGCCTCATCTGGAATATGCAGTTCAGTTCTGGGCACCAGTCCATAGAAAGGACGCTCTGCAGCTGGTAAAAGTACAGAAGAGAGCAATTAAACTGATCAGAGGGATGGAGGATCTTAGTTATGAAACAAGATTAAAAGAATTGAATGTATTTAGTTTTGAGAAGAGACGTCTAAGGGGGGACATGATTAACCTATACAAATATATAAATGGGCCATACAAAAAATATGTTGAAAAACTGTTCCATGTCAAATGCGCTCAAAAGACAAGGGTGTCACGAACTATGGATCCGATCGCTCCGGATCCCACAGCTGTGACGTAGTGGTCTGTGACGGAGTCTGCGCACACACAGAGACCTCACGTGACCGGGGTATTACCATTCGGCTAACACCCCCCACTACACTTCGGTAACTGCCACCACGTGGGTTCCCGGTCCACGAGCCGACTATCCGAGTCATTCACTATCACACAGATCAGTGGATGAACCAGATATCACTTACTGACCAACCGCAGTCAATCACCCCCAGCTACAATTCCTAAATGCAATTTAACTAACTACCTGGTAACGTCTCTTCAAAGGCAAGGTACGTTGTTCAGCAGCTTAGAATATGGAAGACTTGGCCATTTAGATTTTATAATCTTTAATAAGCGGTAAAAAGCAGTGCATACAAATCTAATGAAAATGACTATAAATCTACAGAATAATAATAACAATATAAATAATCACGACAGTTCAAATGAAAGGGAAAAAGATGAAAGAATACTTCGTTTCTCTGGAGGGTTTCAGATGGCCGTTCATATGTCCTTTTTGAATCCTTGCAAACCCCTTTTCAGTATGTATCAGGGGAGACCCTCAAAGTTCTTCTGATACAGGGATATGCCGTCAATGTCCAATTAAGTGTCTGGTGATGTTCCATGGGTCTCTCTCCTCTGTCCTTGTGCACGGATTTTTATGAACTCTCCCATGGGCAGGAGACTTACTCCTGTCAGCCAATGGCAGCAGAGGGACTGTGAAGCCTAGGGAGTGGCCCCCAAGTGTTTTATGACCCCATCAAAGTTCAGTTCCTACAATGAGGATTATACTTAAGCCCGTATCTCCTTGATACATCGGCATATTTTTATACAGAATACATATTTGCGGTCCTTATTTATTTACCTACAGAATGAGACCACACACGGTAATGCTGGGACCTGTAGTTCTTCTACCACCCATAGGTCAGCTACAGAATCACATCCTCTAGTCATATTTGATACCCAATTAACCACAATACTCTGTAGAGCCTGGATCTGGTGTCAGAAAGGGCATAAGTTGATTCATAAATGAAATATGAAAGACTGGTTTTATGCCCAGAGCTAATTAAGGGCTATTAGCTCTCCTCAAACCAGACCTGGAAATTAATGACGTCACGCTCCAGCCAGGCTTGACAGCGAGCTGATCTTATCTTACCGGACAGGATGAGCTGGGCCTGGTATAGCCTTTATGACCTTTTTATAGCTGGTCTCAAAGAGTAGTGGTAATAAAAGTGTCCATCTATATCATAGGCGACCCAGGCTTCAGGAAGATGAGAGTTCACAGTTTTTTTTTTTTTTACATAGGCCAGAAGCATATAAGATGGCTACCCAGAGGAATTATGTATGTATGCCGGCACACCTCCCTCTTTTAAAAGGTTGCCTGGGGAAATGGCCACAAGCCTATTCCACAGCAACCCAGCCGTCTCCGGCCGATTCTCCCTGCCGCGACAACCCGTCGGCATTTCCATGTAAACTACCTTTTCTGTGCTGCACGGTGAAGTTGTACTGCTGCAAAATCAGGCTCCATCTCAGCAGTTTCGCATTGTCTCCTGCGAGACGTGCCAACCAGCTGAGGGGATTGTGATCAGTGATCACTGTGAAATTGCGTCCATACAGGTAGTGTTGTAGCTTTTGCAGGGACCACACAATAGCTAAACACTCCTTCTCTATTGTGGAGTAGCTGGTCTCCCTGGCCAGTAACTTACGGCTCAGGTATAGTACAGGATGCTCCTCCCCGGCCTGGTTCACCTGACTCAGGACTGCACCCAGACCAAAGGCGGAAGCATCTGTGTGGACCACAAACTTCCGAGTGAAATCTGGGGCCTGAAGCACAGGAGCACTGGCTAGTGCATCCTTCAGGGCCTGGAAGCCTTGCTCGCATTCCGGCGTCCATGACACCATCCTGGGCAGCTTCTTCTTGGTCAAGTCTGTCAGAGGCTTGGCCAGGGCGCTATAGTTCAGGATGAACTTCCTATAGTACCCGGCCTTTCCCAAGAAAGACATGACCTGCTTCTTGGTGAGAGGTGTTGGCCATCTCGTAATGGCTTTCACCTTCTCTATTTCAGGCCTCAGTGTGCCTCCTCCTACTCTGTGGCCTAAGTAAGTGACCTCATTCATGCCCAGCTGGCACTTGCTAGGCTTAACAGTTAGTTCAGCCGCATCAAGTTTGTCCAGTACTTGTGACAGGTGCACCAGATGCTCCTTCTACGTGGGGCTATACACGGCAATGTCGTCTAAATAGGCGACAGCACATTCTTCTAGTCCTTCCAGCAAGTCATTCACAAGCCTTTGAAAGGTGGCTGGCGCATTCTTCATCCCAAACGGCATTACAGTAAATTCGTATAAGCCGAAAGGGGTGATGAAGGCCGACTTCTCCTGAGCCTCCGAGGTCAGGGGAATCTGCCAATACCCCCTGCTCAGGTCCATGATTGTCAGGTAGCTGGCTCCTGCCAACTTATCTAACAGTTCATCAATCCTGGGCATGGGGTAAGCATCCGAGGTTGTGATGGCATTCAGTTTCCGATAATCCACACAGAACCTGGTTGTCTGATCTTTCTTCGGGACCAGAACCACCGGTGAGGCCCAAGCGCTGTGGGATTTCTGAATGACCCCGAGCTGCTTCATCTCCTCGATCTCCCTCCTGAGGTCTGCCTGGACCTCCAGTGAGACACGGTAGGCGGACTGCTTTGTGGGAGCATGTGTACCTGTGTCCACATGATGGACTGCAAGGTGAGTTCTCCCGGGTTTCCCTGTAAAAGTGTCACGGTGAGCCGTCAACACTTCTAAGAGCTGAGATCTCTGCTGGGACGAGAGTTGAGGGTTAAGTCCACCTCCAACTCTCGAATGTGTCAGCTAGCAGATCTAGTAGGGGGTCGCCCTCCTCCCTTTCGGGCAGGCTGCAAACCGGCATAACATGTGGCGTTCTCTCGTGATGCTCCTTGAGCATGTTGACGTGAAACGTCTTCTGTCTCCTACCTCCCTCTCCAAGGCCCACCACATAATTTACCTTACTCAGACATTTGACAATGGGGTACGGCCCTTCCCATGCAGCTTGCAGTTTGTTTTGCCGCATTGGCAGCAGGACATAGACCTTCTGCCCCTCCTGATAGATTCTCTCTCGGGCAGTGCGGTTATACCACTGCTTCTGTTTGCTTTGGGCCTGCACCATATTCTCCTGTACCAGACCTACCAGCGACTCCATTTTGTCTCGGAACCTGAGGACATAGTCTACTACAGAGACTTCAGTTCCGGCAACCTTGCCTTCCCAAGACTCTCTGATTAGGTCTAGGGGACCTCTTACTCGTCGACCATACAGGCGTTCGAAGGGCGAAAACCCGGTTGACTCCTGGGGAACCTCTCTGTAGGCAAATAGCAGGTGAGGTAGATATCGTTCCCAGTCCTTCCCTTGCGCCTCCACAAACGTCTTCAGCATCTGCTTCAACGTCCCGTTGAAGCGCTCACAGAGGCCGTTTGTTTGTGGGTGGTAAAGGCTGGCTACAATATGGTTCACCTGTATTTTCCTACAGAGCCCCTGCATTAGTTCAGACATGAACTGAGGTCCTTGGTCGCTGAGAAGCTCAGCTGGGAACCCCACTCTTGTGAAGATCCCCAGCAGGGCGTCTGCAACCTTGTCCGCCCTAATGGAGGATAACGCCACTGCTTCCGTGTAGCGCGTCGCGTAATCCACCAGGGTTAATATGAACCGTTTACCCGAATTGCTGGGGATGGCCAGTGGACCAATGATGTCCACGGCCACCCTCCTGAAGGGTTCATCAATTATCGGTAAGGGATTCAATGGAGCTCGGTGACGGTCTCCTGCTTTGCCAACTCGCTGACAGGTGTCGCAGGACCTGCAGTACTTGGCGACATCTGCCCCGAGGCCAGGCCAGAAAAAATTCTGCATCACCCGGGACTTTGTTTTGGTTATTCCCAGGTGACCAGCTAAGGGGATCTCATGAGCCACTTGCAGTAATTGTTCCCTGAACCGCACAGGTACATTGAGCTGCCTCTTGAGTGGCCCCACCCTACTGTCACTGTGGGAGATGTCCTCCTTATCCAGTTTCCCATTGTCCCAACACACTCGGTATTGGTCTCCCTCAGTGGGAGGGCTGGCAGCTAACCCTCTTAGCTGCTCCAAGGTAGGGTCATCTCGCAGGGCCTGCTCAAAGGCGATACTACAAGTCCCAGCCAGCTGTCCTGTGGCGAACAGGGACAGTGGCTGAGGCTCTGACGCGGTTAAGTCCACGGGGTCCGAACCGGTGGAAGGGGACACTTCTGCTTGCTCTTCCCCAATGGAGCGTTCCGCTGCGGCTTTTGCAGCCCTGCGAGTGACGGGCAACACAGGCACAATAATGTCATCACATTTAACATTTGCACAACTTGAATCAGTTAAACACATGTCCGCTACCTGTGTACATACACCCGCCATCCCCTCTACATCTCCTGTCATAGGAGAACTGCTCCCACACACCCCACCCCCCACCTCCCGAGGTCCATCCCCAAGGTTATCTGATGTTACGCAAACATCCTTGCACAGTACCTCGGTATGTCCAGGGACCTCCATAGGGACGGGTGAGTCCTGTGTGCTTCCAGGGGGCACGTAGCACGAGACAAATCGTCCTAGGTCAGTGCCTAATAAAACATTTGTGGGGATCTCCGCAGAGACTCCCACCTCCCTTACTCCACTCCCAGCCCCCCAATCAAGGAAAACACGAGCTAGGGGAACATTAGGGCTCACCCCCCCCAACTCCCGTGATGGTGAGGCTTTTGCCGGGAATAAGGTCTGCGTCATCCACTAGTTCAGGCCGAACTAGTGTGACTTCGGCTCCTGTATCGCGGAAGCCTGTGGTGCATCGGTTGCCCACAGTAACCGACTGTAGGTTGTCTGCAGTGTGTCTTGCAGCTCCATTCACCAACAGCACAGATGATGGGTTGCGGGCAAGCTTGCCAGGGGGTGCTGTCTTCTTCTCCGGGCACGAGTGGCTGAGGTGTCCTGGCTTGCCGCACGCATAGCACTTACGCACGTCTGTCGGTGCTGGCTTGACTCCTTCAGGTCTTTGAGCAGGCCTGTGAAAGGGTCGCTGGACAGGAACCGACAAAGCTGGCCGGGAGGAAGAAGCAGATGAAGAGGTTCCTCCCAGACGGGACAGAGTGTCTTTGAATGCCCGAGTGCTGGGCATGGCGATGTATTCATCGGCTGCCTCTCGCGCACTCTTCGGCTTGTGCTCACATACATATTTTTGCACATCCGTGGGGCAATTGGAGACAAACTGTTCTCGGACCATCAGATCCGCCAGGGACTGCTTGGTGTCCTCTGTGAGGGGATCAGACCACTGTTGGAAGGTGGTCTGCAACTTGCCCAGATGGTCCATAAAAGTATCTCCGGGCCCTCTCCGCAGGGACCGGAACCGTAAACGGTAAGTCTCTGGAGTCAGCTGGTACTTGACCAGAATAGCCTTTTTGATGACCGCGTAATTGGTACGCTCTGCTAATGGTAGTCCGACCAGGGCCTCCATAGCTTTGCCCTTCAGTGCGGACATTAGATGTCCCGCCCACTGTGGCTCTGGTACCTGGTACTGCTGGCATGAGGTTTCAAAAGCATGCAGGAAAAGATCAATGTCACAGTTCTCAGACTCCATCACAGGCAGTTTTGGCTTGACCATCAGGGATGGGCCTGTGGATGTGGCATGCCGGTCTGACCCCTGAAGCTGTACTCGGGCCAGGTCCAGTTCATGCCTGCGGACAGCTTCCCGTTCTGCAGCCTCGCGCTCAGCCTTGCACTCTGCAGCCTCGAGCTCAGCCTTGCGCTCTGCCCGACGTGCCTCCAGCAGCCGAAAATATAAGTCCGGGTTACTGAGCATTAGTTGATCCAGCCCATTTTGGGATGGCATAGAGACAGAGTTATGTCCAGCTAGAGGACTGCAAGCCCCAGCAGGCTGTCCTCCTCCCAGTTCATCATCCTCATTCTGGAAGGGGTCACCTGGCTCAGGGGCCCCAGAGTCTCCTCCATTGTCTGAATCCTGCAGGGATGACTCTTGACTCCTCCGTGCACATAACTCCTGGATAAGGACAGTCTTATTTTTCCCATATACTTGGATGCCTTTGTGCTCACACAGAGCTGTGATATCAGCCACGCTCAGGACGTCATAATTCACGGATTCGGACATTATTGCCAAATAAAATATAGGACAGAGAACAAGAGAGAGGGGAGAGTACTGTCGTGAATTATTATTCTATCAAAACTAATGCACTGTGCTTCGTCTTCCAGAATTTTTCAATCCTTTAGTACAGAGTTATGGACATAACTTCATGCACTAATATTCTAAGCATACAGAATCCCGTAAGCTGCCACCAGAAAATGTCACGAACTATGGATCCGATCGCTCCGGATCCCACAGCTGTGACGTAGTGGTCTGTGACGGAGTCTGCGCACACACAGAGACCTCACGTGACTGGGGTATTACCATTCGGCTAACACCCCCCACTACACTTCGGTAACTGCCACCACGTGGGTTCCCGGACCACGAGCCGACTATCCGGGTCATTCACTATCACACAGATCAGTGGATGAACCAGATATCACTTACTGACCAACCGCAGTCAATCACCCCCAGCTACAATTCCTAAATGCAATTTAACTAACTACCTGGTAACGTCTCTTCAAAGGCAAGGTACGTTGTTCAGCAGCTTAGAATATGGAAGACTTGGCCATTTAGATTTTATAATCTTTAATAAGCGGTAAAAAGCAGTGCATACAAATCTAATGAAAATGACTATAAATCTACAGAATAATAATAACAATATAAATAATCACGACAGTTCAAATGAAAGGGAAAAAGATGAAAGAATACTTCGTTTCTCTGGAGGGTTTCAGATGGCCGTTCATATGTCCTTTTTGAATCCTTGCAAACCCCTTTTCAGTATGTATCAGGGGAGACCCTCAAAGTTCTTCTGATACAGGGATATGCTGTCAATGTCCAATTAAGTGTCTGGTGATGTTCCATGGGTCTCTCTCCTCTGTCCTTGTGCATGGATTTTTATGAACTCTCCCATGGGCAGGAGACTTACTCCTGTCAGCCAATGGCAGCAGAGGGACTGTGAAGCCTAGGGAGTGGCCCCCAAGTGTTTTATGACCCCATCAAAGTTCAGTTCCTACAATGAGGATTATACTTAAGCCCGTATCTCCTTGATACATCGGCATATTTTTATACAGAATACATATTTGCGGTCCGTATTTATTTACCTACAGAATGAGACCACACACGGTAATGCTGGGACCTGTAGTTCTTCTACCACCCATAGGTCAGCTACAGAATCACATCCTCTAGTCATATTTGATACCCAATTAACCACAATACTCTGTAGAGCCTGGATCTGGTGTCAGAAAGGGCATAAGTTGATTCATAAATGAAATATGAAAAACTGGTTTTATGCCCAGAGCTAATTAAGGGCTATTAGCTCTCCTCAAACCAGACCTGGAAATTAATTACGTCACGCTCCAGCCAGGCTTGACAGCGAGCTGATCTTATCTTACCGGACAGGATGAGCTGGGCCTGGTATAGCCTTTATGACCTTTTTATAGCTGGTCTCAAAGAGTAGTGGTAATAAAAGTGTCCATCTATATCATAGGCGACCCAGGCTTCAGGAAGATGAGAGTTCACATTTTTTTTTTTTACATAGGCCAGAAGCATATAAGATGGCTACCCAGAGGAATTATGTATGTATGCCGGCACAAAGGGGCCACTGCCTCCGACTAGAGAAGAAAAAGTTCAGTCTCCAGAAGAGTCAAAGCTTTTTTACTGTAAGAACTGTAAATCTGTGGAATAGACTTCCTCAGGACGTGGTCACAGCAGGAACAGTAGATAGTTTTAAAAAGGGTTTAGATGAATTCTTAAAAGTAAACATTAATGCTTATGAAAACGTGTAGAAATCAGAGTTTCTCTTCCTTCTGGGATTCGGGTCCCCACCTATCCCTTGGTTGAACTTGATGGACTTATGTCTTTTTTCAACCATATCAACTATGTGACTATGTATATAAAAAGAAGTGAGATTTTATCACAATTGGGGGATGAGACGTATCAAAAGAGAGATAGGAATACCAACCGGATAGCTTTTATACATAAATTTCATCCTTTTAACCATCATTTTGATAATATTATATGTAAACACTGGCATATTTTGCAGAAAGCATACCCTACAGTTGAAGAATTTAAGCATCCCCCACTAATCTGTAATAAACGCGGTCCAAGTTTGAGGGACCGATTGGTACATACGGATATTGGTAACATCAAGAGACAACATACACAGAGAACCCTCACACAACAAAAACCAGGAACATTCCCATGTTTACACTGCACGCAGTGTTTCATTGTGATTAAGGGTCCATTTTTTTCATCATCCATATACATGAAAATTTTACAGTATCAATGGCTTCTATACCCGCAACACCTCCAACGTTATCTATATAATCAAGTGCCTGTGTGGCCTCCTTTACGTAGGGGAAACAATGCAATCTGTTAAAGATCATATCAGTAAGCATAAGTCGACAATACGGAAGAAGAATCTGCTATTACCCATACCATATCATTTCCACAACCACAATCATTCCATATCACAGTTGAAATACCAAGTTATTGAGCAGATACATTAACCGAGAAGGGGTGGTGATATAAAAAAAGTGTTATTAAGGAGGGAGGCCTTCTGGATACATACATTAGACACTTTACCACCCAGAGGTCTCAACAGGGACTATGAAATTATGTGTTTTTAAAATATAGACCTCTATGTCTTAGAAGGTTGGACTCAGGATCCAAGCCGAGAGATTGAAGATTTTCGGATGGGGATGGAGAACCGGCCCCTGGATCAGGATATCCTTCCTCTTTGTGAGAATAAAAGCTTCCTGTGGGGAGAGTTTGGTTAGAATCGAGAACCAGCTCCTCTTGGGCCAGTACGGGGTGACCAGGATTACTCTGGCTCTGTCCCTGATGGTCTTTTGGAGAACTTTTGGGATTAATGGGAACGTAGGGAAGGCATATGCGATGTCCCAGTTCCAGTGTAGGGAGAAGGCGTTGATCGCTAGGGGCCTGTCCCTTGGGTTTAGGGAGCAAAATTTTGATACCTTTGCATTTATTCTTGTAGCAAATAGGTCTACCAGAGGGAGGCCCCACCTCTGGACAATCAGATTGAAGATGTCCCTGTTTAAAGACCATTCCCCCTGGTCTATGGTAGTCCTGCTGAGGAAGTCCGCTGCACAGGTTAGGCTTCCTTTTAAATGAATGGCAGATATCGACTTTACGTTCTTTTCCCCCCAGAGGAAGATCTTTTTGGACAGACCTTCTAGTTTCAGGGACCGAGTGCCCCCCTGATGTTTGAGGTAGGACACGGTTGTTACATTGTCTGAATAGACCTTTATATGTTGGTTTCTTAATTTTGGAGCGGCTACTTGTATTGTCTCCCAAACTGCCCTGAGCTCCCTGTAGTTTGAAGACTGAGCAGCAATATTTGGAGGCCAGTCTACCTGGTAGAGATCGGAAAAAAAATTGCGCCCCACCCCTTTTCGCTGGCATTGGTATGAACATGCACTGCTGGGGTTCTGAACCAGACCATGCCTTTCATTAAGTTTCTTGTTTGAAGCCACCACTGGACTGAGGATTTTATGTGGCCCGGGATCAGGATTTTCTTGTCCAAAGAGGATAGTTTTTTGTCCCATTTCCTTAGAAGCCAGAACTGAAGGGCTCTGTAATGGGCCTGGCACCAGGGGACTGCTACTATGCAAGCTGTCATCTGACCTAAGAGACTCATCGCTTCTCTGCACGAGAAGGAGCGACGTCCCAGGAAGGCCCTGATCGCTGACTGCAGGTTCTGAATTCTTTCTGCTGGAAGAAAGGTTGTTTGTTTTTCTGAATCTAACAGAACCCCCAGGAATTTTACCCTGGTATTTGGAACTAGGGATTACTTTTTTAGGTTTATCACCCAACCTAGAGATGTCAGAAGGTAGCAGATGTCTCGGTCTGCTATAGACTGATCCACCGAGTTGGAAATCAGTAGAAAGTCGTTTAGGTAAGGAACGATCGTCACGCCCTGAAACCTCAGAGAGGCGACCATCTCTACCAACAGCTTCGTGAAAATCCTTGAGGCTGAGGCCAGCCCGAAGGGGAGAGCCACGAACTGGAAGTGGTGAACAGACCCTCTGTGATCCCTTACTGCAAACCGCAGGAACCTTTGAGACTGGGAGTGAATAGGAACATGATAGTATGCGTCCTTTAAGTCGATTGTACAGAGGGTCACATCTTTTTGAATTAAAGGAATAGTGGAATTTAGAGATTCCATCTTGAATTTTTTGTAGATAACAAATTTGTTTAGCCTCTTGAGGTTTATTATCATACGAAAGGAACCCCCTGGTTTCTTTACTAAGAAAAGGCTGGAGTAGAAACCCTGCCCCCGTTGAAGATCTGGAACAGGAATCACCACTCCCAAGTCCCGGAGATTCTGAACCTCCTTCCAGATCTGGCTGTGCTGAAAAGGAGAAGGGTGGTGAGAAATCAGAAACACATTTGGAGGTGGGGGAAGATAACTCTATCCTGTATCCGTTTCTGAAAAGATTTTGAGCCCTGAGGCTGGGAGAAGTCTCCTGCCACTGAGCAAAAAACTGGGATAGTCTTCCCCCTATCCTGGCGTCACTGCTTCTCACCACCCTTGTTTTAGGGATTAAGGAGGAATCCTCTACCCCTCCTCCCTTTTGGGTAACTCCAACGTCCGGATTTACCTTTACCACAAAAGGAGCTATTTTGGGAATATTGACTACGAAAGAAAGTTTTCTTTTTAGCGGTCTTTTCCTCAGGGAACCCTTTCTTTTTATCCGTAGCCTTCTCAAGGATCTTGTCCAGGACAGGACCAAACACGTATTCCCCTGAGAAGGCTATAGAACATAACTTCATCTTGGAAGAGATGTCGCCCAACCAAGATTTCATCCAAAGTGCCCGCCGGGCAGCATTGGACAAAGCGGCGTCCTTGGCTGAGAACTTAATTGTCTCTGCAGAGGCGTCCACTAGAAAACCTGTGGCGGATTTTAATAGGGGAATAGTATCTAGTATCTGATCCCTAGAAGTCCTGTTAACTAGATGACCCTCTAATTCGTTCAGCCACAGGTACATAGACCTGGCGACTGAAGTAGCAGCTATGTTAGTTTTGACACTAAACATGGCTGCCTCCCAAAACTTCCTTAATAAACTGTCAGCTTTTCATTCCATAGTGTCCCTTAACTGACAGGAGTCCTCAAATGGAAGTGAGTTTTTTTTTATTGAGCTTGGCCACCTGGACGTCAATTCTAGGGACCTCGTAAAAAATCTTAGGATCTGACGGGTCGAACACAAGGCGGTTCCTGAATTCTTTGGAAATTCCCAGTTTCTTTTCAGGATGGGCCCATTCATCCATCACCATTTCCCTAATGTTTTAGTTTATGGGGAAGACCCTGGAGCATTTGACCTTCAATCCACCAAGCATCTCCTCCTGAACCGTATGGGGTCGCTGTATGTCCTCCACCCCCATGGCATCCCTGACGGCCTTTAAAAGGTCACTCATCTCACTGGGGGAAAATAAATATTTCCTAGTATCCTCGACGATCTCACCCTCAGACAGGGGGTCGTCGTCCTCTTATTTTAGAGGATGAGGCATCAGCCTCTAAATCTTCAGAGTCAGAAATATCCACCATCCTGGGCCGTTTAGGTGGGCGAGACCCCCGGATATCCTCACGGAGGGAGGCCAGGGAAGACTTATCCTCCTCCTGAATCATGGATCTGAACTCCTGCATAATTGAGGGCTGTTCCTCTCTCACTAATTTGGCAATGCAATCCTTGCAAAGTTTTTTAGTATAGTCATCGGGAAGCCAGACGGAGCACTGGATGCATCTGGCGGTCTTCTTTGACTTTTTTAAAGTTAGTTTGGCCTAAGGTGAGAGAGGCAGTCCATTAAATTTATGTCAGTCTGGTATAGGAGCATAACATAGATGCAGTATACCAGCAGACCCCCAGGGGGAGGGGAACAGAGAATACACTAGGGTGCACCCCCCCCCCCCTTCCATTTGTGAAGCTGCCGGCTGCCCAGGTGGGCTACTCACGCAGGGGCGCTCTGGAGCGGTCTGCTCCTTCAGCTGAGGCTCTTTTGCTGTGGCTCCTTTTGCTGCGGCTCTTTTTCCTGGTCCGACATGCTGGTCAGCGAGCGATGCAGAAAGCGCAGCTGGGAAGAGTGCTGGGAGCATTTTTTTTTTTTATAGACGCCCCGTCTACTTCCGGGTTTCACCGGCAACCCGGAAGTGACGTCAGATGCGTGCGACTGCGCAGAACGTCTTTCCGGTCGGCTTCCCCACAGGGAGGTAGGGGCAGGCTTCCCTCAACAGGGAGCGTGACCCTGGCGTCACCCTGCCAGCTTTGGACCTAGTCCGCCGGAGAGCAGGGGACGCTTTCCTGGATGATGGACCCACAAGGGAGGCCACAAGGACCGCCGATGCGGTCACCCAGGTACCTTAAAAATAAAAAATCGAGGTCCACTTCACCTCCCTGAAGCCAGAGAGGACTTCTCTGTCCTGGCCACTATAGGGGCAGGAACACACTGGTGAATGGTGGTGGGAGGGGTCCTTTTAAACCTATCTCTGTTCCTGCCCCTACAGAGGTCAGGGGTCAATCTCTCTGGGCCGTTATGGTGGTGAAGTGGAAATACCTATTTAATTATATGGTCACCTTTTTATTAATAGCATTACCATCAACAACATTGTGACTATAGATTAGCATTAAAGGTTGGATATGGGTATAAATGAATGAAATATTGTCTCATAATCCATGTTATTCATGCACTGTGGAAGGTAGATGTAAGTTTACACAGTGAGAAAATGAAGCTAGTATATATTACTCTGCGGTAGGTCTATATACTTGATGGGTTCTTTGCTGTAATGAGCACTATCACAGAGGTTGTGTTGGAAAAACCACAATAAGAACTGCAAATTGCAATTAGTCCACAAGATATAGGGTAATAAAATAAATCATATTAGAAGTGGCTCTTCAGTGCACCTCCGAATATTGGTAGAGGCTGACTGATACAAGCAGAATTTAAATTATAAAATACTTGTAAGGTGGTATGAGCAATTGTCAGAGGTTTAATAGTGTCCCATAAGTAATGTAACAAAAAAATTAAAATCAGGCATCATATAGTACAGGGCTATATTTTTTTAACAAAGTTAGAACAAGCCTTGTGTCTCACATGGATACAGAGATCTCCCCAATCATTGATTCGAGTGTTCTGCTAGACCTATTTGATGAACCAGTGTTTTTTCAGTGCCTGGACAAAATTCTGCTGCACGGACACATTTCTGATGTATAGACAGAGGGAGAAGAGAGGAGGCTGTGCAAGGATGTGGGAAGTAAGGAATGCTATGTACATTCATTAGGACACACAAGGGTGAAGCATGACCAAGTCTCTCAGTAGGAATACACTGAAGGAATTAGTCATGAACATGACATACAAAATTCTGTGGGCTGCTACTACTACCATGGTCACTGAAAAACAATAGCTGTGCATATAAATGAAATAAGAAGAGGAGGTTAGGTAGGTTTAATTGAACTTTTTTATTTGTTTTGCTTAACCAATTGTATTAATAATTTCCTGGGAGACATCACCCCATATATATATATATATATATACAAATTCAATTTCTAAGAAGTCAAATCATTAAAAGGAAACTGTTAGCAAATTTAACTATATGCGGATTGAATGCACTGCGGTGGGCATTGGCCTCACCATACTTAGTGCGCATGCACTGAGTTGGCCAGAGTTGAAGGACGATCGGGACGTCTCAGTGGAGGTGGCGGGCTGGATGGAGCAAGGGGAGGTACAGGGAATAAGTAAAGAGCAGGGCTTGGGCTCCGACAGAAGGCATGCCTGGGCTCCTTATAACAGTTATGTACGCTCCCCTGGGCACCTTGAGACAACATTTGCATATGAATCAAAGTTAATTTTCTGCTCTTGGGAAATACACATAATACTAAGAAAGGTATGTTTTGCATTGTGTCAGGCAACACTATGTAGCCCTGGACTGGGTTACATATAGATAAATCACAAATATCACTAATCGCAGTGAACAAAAAATGTCACCAGCATATCTCAAGCAAAAATCTCAAAAGGTGACAGCCAATATGAATAGTGAATCAATTAAAATGGCTGCCTCACATAGCCTAGATGCCTTCTGTGGCACACAGCTGAGGGGGGTTAACATCATTCCCCCGCTATCCTTTTGATTTCTCTGATTTCTTTATTGCGAAACATGCATGTAGGGAACTCAGAATAGGGCAATTTAGGGCTTTCTATTGAAAGGACAGGTTCCGTATGAGGTCGTCCTCATCAGGGTGGGTGCTCCATAATTAGGCCATTTTAGGGCCAGTGTAACACCCCCCTGCACAGGGCTATATAGGTTTAGGACAGTTTCCCTACTCTACCCACCATCTTTGATACCCGTTCTGTTCCGTCAATTTCTTGGAGAAGGATCAGACCTATCGATGGACTATGAACCTTAATGACCTGGAAGTGGTAGGACAATCGGGTTACATTTAATTGGTCCCCAGTAGGTGCCGCTGAGCACCATTGTACCTTTGTGTTTATTGTCTTGCATCACTGCTATCAAAACAGGATATTTCTGTTTGTTTCAGTATCTCTTTATTTTAGATAGCTATATTAAACGTTGTTTTAATTGATTCACTATTCATATTGGCGGTTACCTTTTGAGATTTTTGCTTGGGTTACATATAGTTAGATTTGCTGACAGATTCCCTTTAAAGGGGTTATCTGGGAAATTGATATTGATGACCTACAGTACAGACCAAAAGTTTGGACACACCTTCTCATTCAAATAGTTTTCTTTATTTTCATGACTATGGAAATTGTAGATTCACACTGAAGGCATCAAAACTATGAATTAACACATGTGGAATTATATACATAACAAAAATGTGTGAAGCAACGGAAAATATGTCATATTCTAGGTTCTTCAAAGTAGCCACCTTTTGCTTTGAGTACGGCTTTGCACACTCTTGGCATTCTCTTGATGAGCTTCAAGAGGTAGTCACCTGGAATGGTTTTCACTTCACAGATGTGCCCTGTCAGGTTTAATAGGTGGGATTTCTTGCCTTATAAATGGGGTTGGGACCATCAGTTGCGTTGTGGAGAAGTCAGGTGGATACACAGCTGATAGTCCTACTGAATAGACTGTTAGAATTTGTATTATGGCAAGAAAAAAGCAGCTAAGTAAAGAAAAAACGAGTGGCCATCATTACTTTAAGAAATGAAGGTCAGTTAGTCCGAAAAATTGGGAAAACTTTGAAAGTGTCCCCAAGTGCAGTCACAAAAACCATCAAGCGCTACAAAGAAACTGGCTCACATGCGGACCGCCCCAGGAAAGGAAGACCAAGAGTCACCTCTGCTGCGGAAGATAAGTTCATCCGAGTCACCAGCCTCAGAAATCGCAGGTTAACAACAGCTCAGATTAGAGACCAGGTCAATGCCACACAGAGTTCTAGCAGCAGACACATCTCTAGAACAACTGTTAAGAGGAGACTGTGTGAATCAGGCCTTCATGGTAGAATATCTACTAGGAAACCACTGCTAAGGACAGGCAACAAGCAGAAGAGACTTGTTTGGGCTAAAGAACACAAGGAATGGACATTAGACCAGTGGAAATATGTGCTTTGGTCTGATGAGTCCAAATTTGAGATCTTTGGTTCCAACCACCGTGTCTTTGTGCGACGCAGAAAAGGTGAACGGATGGACTCTACGTGCCTGGTTCCCACCGTGAAGCATGGAGGAGGAGGTGTGATGGTGTGGGGGTGCTTTGCTGATGACACTGTTGGGGATTTATTCAAAATTGAAGGCATACTGAACCAGCATGGCTACCACAGCATCTTGCAGCGGCATGCTATTCCATCCGGTTTGCGTTTAGTTGGACCATCATTTATTTTTCAACAGGACAATGACCCCAAACACACCTCCAGGCTGTGTAAGGGCTATTTGACCATGAAGGAGAGTGATGGGGTGCTGCGCCAGATGACCTGGCCTCCACAGTCACCGGACCTGACTGTCCAGAGGGAGAAGAGAGGAGGCTGTGCAAGGATGTGGGAAGTAGGGAATGCTATGTACATTCATTAGGACACACAAGGGTGAAGCATGACCAAGTCTCTCAGTAGGAATACACTGAAGGAATTAGTCATGAACATGACATACAAAATTCTGTGGGCTGCTACTACTACCATGGTCACTGAAAAACAATAGCTGTGCATATAAATGAAATAAGAAGAGGAGGTTAGGTAGGTTTAATTGAACTTTTTTATTTGTTTTGCTTAACCAATTGTATTAATAATTTCCTGGGAGACATCACCCTATATATATATATATATACAAATTCAATTTCTAAGAAGTCAAATCATTAAAAGGAAACTGTCAGCAAATTTAACTATATGCGGATTGAATGCCCTGCGGTGGGCATTGGCCTCACCATACTTAGTGCGCATGCGCTGAGTCGGGGCCAGAGTTGAAGGACGATCGGGACGTCTCAGTGGAGGTGGCGGGCTGGATGAAGCAAGGGGAGGTACAGGGAATAAGTAAAGAGCAGGGCATACAATGGTTATAGGTTGATCCATCTTCATTGACCAAAGGCAGTCCATTAAATAAAGAGATAATTTTACTGGTCCAATAAAGCTTTGTGAGAGAACCCATTGCCGATCCTTACACCGTACACAAACACTATAAATTAAGTCAATGGAGCAAGTAAATGGAGTCAGTTGTTAGACCAGTTCTGCTCGGCGTGAGCCCCAAGCTCTCTCACAAATACATTTTTCTGTCTCTTCAAAGAGCTTTTAAAATGTTTACATGAGACACTACAAATAACACTAAAAGCAAGCAGCAAACAGAGGCTTGTTAATAGAAATTTATGAAGAACGGAAAATGCCTGAAGTCAGTAAAGTGCTTCTAACTGTTGGTGAAACGCAGCCTCTTCCCCGGCAGGATTACTGTGTCAGAAAGATGCATTGCAGAGCCTTCAGCTGTCTGCCGGGGAATGTCATAGAGGATAAGCACCTTGCAAACTGCTCCACTTTTTATAATTAAGAGCTTTCTTTCAGAAAACGTGTTCAACATCCCAAAGCCCCTGGAAAAATCGACAAACCATGATGGCTAAAGTGCATTTGTAGCACCCAGGTAAATGTATTTAAGTCATTTTGCTGTGAGAAGACCTTGATGTCTACTTTGAGGTATTGTTATGGATGTAGACAATACTGTACACAAAAAGATCATCCGACCTTGTAACTTAATTTCAGTGCTAAAGATCAGCCAAGGATGTGTCATGTCTGCATTTGTTATTCAGGTCTGCACATGCTAATATATTTTTGGGCTTCTTATATATTCATTCAGAGAACTGTAACCTAATCTAATTATTTATCAATGCAATCACCAATGTAACATTAGGGACCATTCCTAAAAAGTGCCTACATTTATTTTTCATGGTCTCAATTTTTTACCATGATGACCTGAGAGCCATAGAGAAACCTTTTCTGACCTGATTAGATTCTCTCTCTCTCTAATTTGAAGTTAAATAAAATGACAACCAGCTATAAATACATAGATCTATATGGCTGCTCAGCCATATCCTTTTTTTTAAAGGCTCGGGATTGTGAAAAGTAATAAAATAAATTCATACTTCCCTTACCTGTCCCCCACCACTCCCTTTCTGACCCTTCACAGTCCCCCACTGGCCTCTGCTTTTTGCTCCCTCTTGACAAGCAGGAAATTCAGTAAGCAGAGAAAGCAGGAACAGGAAGCAGAGTTGGAGGGAGGATGGAAGCATGGCAATTGGAGCGGTGGGTAATCGAAAGTAAGTATTGATTTTAAGATAACACATTTGTCTAGAATTGCTACTCCAGTTTTTCGCACCAACCCCTACTAGAGTGGCTTTGGGACTTTTTTTTGGAACTTAAAAAAAAAAATATTCAAAGGATAAATCTGTAGTGAAACTCATTAATATAGCTACCCATGCCCACTTTTCTACATACTTTTTAAAACTGGAGTGAATGGTGTAAAAATGCAAAGAAAAAAAAAAAGTTTGCACAAGTGAGACCAAAAAGTTGCAAGAGCCCTATTTTGTGACTTTTTGAAGACAGAATTCTGGAGTGCAGGGCTTTATAAATTGCCTCCTATGTGTGGTGCGGATCAAACACTTACTCCATGAACACCATTCCACACAGTGAAACATGGTGATGGCAGCACATTTGGCAGGAAAACTGATCCAGATTGAAATAGATGGGAGTAAATACAGGACAAGTCTTGAGGAAAACCTGATTCAGTCTGCCAGAGATTTGAGACTGGGACTGAGGTTCACTTTCCAGCAGGACAATAACCCTAAACATACTAGTTTAAAGAGGACCTATCACCAGTCAAAAAAGAGACATATATTCTAGTTCTAGGCCATGTTGAGCGTGGCATACTTTCTCTTATGAATATGTGTCCCCCTGTTCGGAAGTAATGTCCGCCAAGATTTTTGGTGCCACAAATGTTTATCTGAAGTGTCTAGACATAGAGGTGTGGAAAGTGACTTCTCTTCTTTTCTAGGGGAGGTTTCTCTGTCACAGAGCCTCATATTGCAACATGATCTTGTGAGAACTGGGACTTATCACGAGACAACCTGGAGACAATGCTGCACAGGGCCTGATTGGGCATACACTCTACAGGGAAATTTCCCTGTGGGCCGATGCCTAGGAGGACCACCCAAGGCCTCCTCACTGCTGCTAGCCAGGTACATAATGATTTCATTCTCTCTTACACACCTGGCCAGCAGCCACAGATGCCATCCTTATCAACGTCCTCAGGACAGCAATACATTTGAATACTGTGGCACAGGTGGCAATATTTTGTGCTGCACTGTAGTAATTGTTTCAGCTGTGGCGGTATATTCCTCCTTACTATGGTATTGCTGTCCCTGCCTAATTATGTTGCCCCACCTTCTGTCAATTTGGACCCACCTGCAACATGGGGCCTCTTTTACCTTTATTTCCAGGCCCCTTTTACTTCCCAGTCCTCCACTGACTCTGCATCATAAGTTCCTATTGGACAGCGTTTAACTCAGAGCAGAGACGCTGCAGCAGAGAAGAGCATGGAAGAATAGCCCACATGAATGTACACATCTGTCTCTTTTTTGGATTGGTGACAGGTCCTCTGAAAGTGGACTGATACCCCAATATATATATATATATATATATATATATATATAGTAATGCCGTGGACTCCTATGACCAGTGTTGAAGAAAGGCAGGGACACAACAAAGTCACTTCAATACAGTTTATTGCTTGTTCCAGCCAACTTACAATTCAGTACTGCTGGGTCAGGTAATCAGTCCATGACATCCAAAATAAAGTCATGCGGGCTCGGGTCTCCTCTAGATCAGTCCACGAGCCAGTGTTTGCTTCACATGTGCCTTGCAGTCTGTTATCTGCAGCCTCTCACACAACAGACACACCCTGCTTCATGCTGCTGCCTTTTAAACACAATTGTGGACATGAACCATGTATAAAACCGGAGTGGATTGTGGGGAGTAAGCACCCACCCAGCTTTTTGCTTAGTCCCAGTAAAAGCTAGGCCCGGATTAGCTGAAACCAGCTATGCTAGTTACCCAGAGCGTCCACTATTTACCCTAGTGGACGCACAAGCTAATGGCTTGTACTCCACCAAGGCCAGGTACCTTGGTGGCACGTCTCAGGTGAACCACAGGAAACCACAATAAGCATCTACTTAATATGTTTTCCTGCACCATTCTCGGAGACACATACCATCCTTCATATATGAGGCCTGCCCCTGCCTCACAATACATATATATATATATATATATTCACAGTACAGACCAAAAGTTTGGACACACTTCTCATTCAAAGAGTTTTCTTTATTTTCATGACTATGAAAATTGTAGATTCACACTGAAGGCATCAAAACTATGAATTAACACATGTGGAATTATATACATAACAAAAAAGTGTGAAACAACTGAAAATATGTCATATTCTAGGTTCTTCAAAGTAGCCACCTTTTGCTTTGATTACTGCTTTGCACACTCTTGGCATTCTCTTGATGAGCTTCAAGAGGTAGTCACCTGAAATGGTCTTCCAACAGTCATCCCAGAGATGCTTAGCACTTGTTGGCCCTTTTGCCTTCACTCTGTGGTCCAGCTCACCCCAAACCATCTCGATTGGGTTCAGGTCTGGTGACTGTGGAGGCCAGGTCATCCGGCGCAGCACCCCATCACTCTCCTTCATGGTCAAATAGCCCTTACACAGCCTGGAGGTGTGTTTGGGGTCATTGTCCTGTTGAAAAATAAATGATGGTCCAACTAAACGCAAACCGGATATAGCATGCTGCTGCAAGAAGCTGTGGTAGCCATGCTGGTTCAGTATGCCTTCAATTTTGAATAAATCCCCAACAGTGTCACCAGCAAAGCACCCCCACACCATCGCACCTCCTCCTCCATGCTTAAAGGTGGGAACCAGGCATGTAGAGTCCATTCGTTCACCTTTTCTGCGTCGCACAAAGACACGGTGGTTGGAACCAAAGATCTCAAATTTGGACTCATCAGACCAAAGCACAGATTTCCACTGGTCTAATGTCCATTCCTTGTGTTCTTTAGCCCAAACAAGTCTCTTCTGCTTGTTGCCTGTCTTTAGCAGTGGTTTCCTAGCAGATATTCTACCATGAAGGCCTGATTCACACAGTCTCCTCTTAACAGTTGTTCTAGAGATGTGTCTGCTGCTAGAACTCTGTGTGGCATTGACCTGGTCTCTAATCTGAGCTGCTGTTAACCTGCGATTTCTGAGGCTGGTGACTTGGATGAACTTATCCTCCGCAGCAGAGGTGACTCTTGGTCTTCCTTTCCTGGGGCGGTCTGCATATGAGCCAGTTTCTTTGTAGCGCTTGATGGTTTTTGTGACTGCACTTGGGGACACTTTCAAAGTTTTCCCAATTTTTCAGACTGACTGACCTTCATTTCTTAAAGTAATGATGGCCACTCGTTTTTCTTTACTTAGCTGCTTTTTTCTTGCCATAATACAAATTCTAACAGTCTATTCAGTAGGACTATCAGCTGTGTATCCACCTGCCTTCTCCACAACGCAACTGATGGTCCCAACCCCATTTATAAGGCAAGAAATCCGACTTAGTAAACCTGACAGGGCACACCTGTGAAGTGAAAACCATTTCAGGTGACTACCTCTTGAAGCTCATCAAGAGAATGCCAAGAGTGTGCAAAGCAGTAATCAAAGCAAAAGGTGGCTACTTTGAAGAACCTAGAATATGACATATTTTCAGTTGTTTCACACTTTTCTGTTATGTATAAAATTCCACATATGTTAATTCATAGTTTTGATGCCTTCAGTGTGAATCTACAATTATCATGAAAATAAAGAAAACTCTTTGAATGAGAAGGTGTGTCCAAACTTTTGGTCTGTAATGTGTATATATATACATATATATCTTGGTCCTTAAGGGGTTAAAGATATTCAGGGTAAAGGGCAGTCTTGCAGTTTTCCTATCAAGCACTGTGAGTCTTCTGACATTACACATACACCAACAAGCTTGACAAGAGGCATCAAACATGTTCCAGACGTTCCTTTCATTTGCTGAACGTCTCATGTTTTCCACTGTAATAAGTAGAACGCCGCAGGGAGTCTGTCTGCTGCTCTTTGTGGTCTATGCACATGGCAGTGCCATTGATCTCATAGGTCTCATTCAGACATATTAGAGTCATACTGAACTTTTCTTATTCCAGATGCAACACCCGACCTTCTGCCTTTTTCCTGAACCAAACTTCCAGCACTATAGGGATACTGTATGTCTGAATGAGACCTGACGTTGGAAATCGTTTGCATACTTATTAATA
The DNA here is from genome assembly GCF_014858855.1 of Bufo gargarizans. NCBI lineage: Eukaryota > Metazoa > Chordata > Amphibia > Anura > Bufonidae > Bufo > Bufo gargarizans. The sequence goes on from NC_058080.1 coordinate 101,713,282, forward strand.
TTATTCTTTGCAAATGCTTGATGTTTTATTGCCTGTTCACACAGAAAGGTAAAGTCACAATTCTGCTGGATTCCTGGTCCATAGTGCATTGCATTGTGTCGACTTAGATGGCAGTAAGGGTACAGCCACGCGGTAAGATTTCTTGATGCAGTTTTGGAAGCCGAAACCAGGAGTGAATAATATAAAAAAGGAGAAGTTGTATCTTTCTTTTATGAATCACTCCTGATTTTATGAATCACTGCAAAACTGTCTCTGGAAATTTGATCATGTGGCCTTACCCTTAGGCCCCTTTTACACGGGCAAGATTTCCGCGCAGGTGCGATGCGTGAGGTGAACGCATTGCACCCGCACTGAATCCGGACCCATTAATTTCTATGGGGCTGTGCACATGAGTGGTGATTTTCACGCATCACTTGTGTGTTGCGTGAAAATTGCAGCATGCTCCTTTTTGTTCGTTTTCCATGCAACGCAGGCCCCATAGAAGTGAATTGGGCTGCGTGAAAATCGCAAGCATCCGCAAGCAAGCGCGGATGAAGTGCGATTTTCATGCACGGTTGCTAGGAAACAATCAGAATGGGAACTCAATCGTTATTATTTTCCCTTATAACATGGTTATAAGGGAAAATAATAGCATTCTTAATACAGAATGCATAGTAGAATAGGGGTTAAAAAAAAATAAAAAAAAATTTAACTCACCTTAATTCACTTGCTCGCGAAGCCCTGCTTCTCTTCTGTCTTCTTCTTTGCTGTGCACAGGAAAAGGACCTGTGGTGACGTCACTAGGGTCATCACATGGTCCTTCACATGATCCATCACTATGGTGATGGATCATGGGATGGACCATGTGATGACCGCAGTGACGTCATTAAAGGTCCTATTCCTCAAAGAAGAAGACAGAAGAGAAAACGGTCTGCGCAAACAAGTGGATTAAGGTGAGTTAAATTTTTTTTTTTTTTTTTTTAACCCCTCCAGCCCTATTGTACTATGCATTCTGTATTAGGAATGCTATTATTTTCCCTTATAACCATGTTATAAGGGAAAATAATAAAATCTACACAACACCTAACCCAAATCCGAACTTCTGTGAAGAAGTCCGGGTTCGGGTCTGGGTACCAAACATGCCGATTTTTCTCCTGTGCGTGCAAAATGCATTACAATGTTTTGCACTAGCGCAGAAAAATTGTGCATTTTCCCGCAATGCACCCACATCTTATCCGGGCCAAAAACATGATGCCCGTGTTAAAGAGGCCTTAGGACTCTTTCACACAAGTGGATGCCTTGCAGGTATACCACTGCGTGAAAGAGTGCCAAGACGCGCTCTGGACAGCAGAGACACAGAGCATTAACATGATTGATAATGCTCCATGCCTCTGTGATATTTTTACTACAAAATCACAACTTTATTTCACTGTGATTTTGTAGTAAATGATCACAGAGAGGCACGGAGCATTATTAATTATGTTAAGGCTGAGTTCACACGGGCGTTGTGGGAAAAGGTGCGGGTGCGTTGCGAGAACATGCACGATTTTTCTGCGCGAGTGCAAAAAATTGTAATGCGTTTTGGGTTAGGTGCTGGGTAGATTGTATTATAACATGGTTATAAGGGAAAATAATAGAATTCTTAATACAGAATACATAGTACAATAGCGCTGGAGGGGTTAAAAAAAAAGAAAAGAAAATTTAACTCCTCTTAATCCACTTGCTCGCGCAGCCGGCATCTCTTCTGTCTTCTTTTTTGCTGTGTACAGGAAACGGAATATTTTTAAAAATTCTAAAATTTGGCTTGGTCCTTAAAGGGGTTTTGCCAGCAGTGAGTTTACTCCCACTGTCCCTCCCAACTGCTGTTTTCTTTTATCTCAGATTTCATAGGCTTCATCATAGTCACATGACAAACACTCATCAGAGGCTCTAACTTCTGAAACCTTAGGGGACAGGGCCGTTCTGTTCATTGGGGACAGGGCAATATCCGCGCGGCTGCCGCCATGGCTCCAGACCCATTCAACTTGAATGGGTCCGTGATCCGTCCGGACCGCCCCAAAAAATTAACACACTGTATTTTTTTTCAGTGTGGAGGCACTGAGAGAAACCCCATGTTAGTACTCAGTAGTGCTTCCGTGGGGTTCCATGCCTTCGTTCCGCACCGCACCTTCCAGATTGCGGACCCATTCAAGCTATTTGTGGGCATGAGGCCTTAGTTGAATACAGGAAGGTTATGATACTGCCATTCTCTTCTGTAGTTACACAGAGTGTGATTTCTGCAAGAGACACGCTCGTGTGAAAGAGCCCTTAGAAGACCACGCAAGCACTCAGAAGTGCTTTCATGTCCATGCCTATGCACAGCAAAATATAGGACAAGTGCTATCTTTTGCCCTAGGGCTCATTCACACGACCGTATGAATGGGTCTGCATTCGTTCCGCAGTTTTGCAGAACGGGTGTGGACCCATTCATTGCAATGGGGCCGCAAAAGATGCGGACAGCACACAGTGTGCTGTCCGTATGCGTAGTTCCATTCTGTGGCCCTGCAAAAAATATAGAGCATGTCCTATTCTTGTCCGCAATCAAGACTAGGCATTTTCCGGACAAGAATAGGCATTTTCTATATAGTGCTGGCCCTGTGTGTTCTGCAAAATGCGGATCGCACACAGCCTGTATCCGTTTTTCACAGATGGTGATGAGCAAGCATGCTCAGCCAAGTACCGGTTCGGCTTGAGCATCGCTATGCTCCGCTCATAGCGGTAGTCGGCCGAATACCACGTGTGCTCGTCGCATTGCTCGAGTGTCCGCCCTGCATGTTTGGCACCTCCTGAAGCATCCAATCAGCGTTCAGGTAAGTAATTCCCTCCAGTGTAATGCCATAGCCATGTTAGCTATAAGCCTTACACTGGTTGGCTGGCTGGAGCACGTGGTACTAGTTTATATAGGAGCTGACGTCCTGCGCTCGGATCATTCAGCGCCAGGGAGAGCCGACAGTAGGCAGGGACATATAGCGGTTTGCTGAGATTACAACAATTTAACTTCAGAAAGCTCTTGAAAGACAAAACAGTCCTCTTCAGGACTAAAGTGTGTGTTTGACAGCAGTGCAGCATTTTTTATTTTTTTTTAACAAGGGTTAAATTCAGCAGTATTAGGGACTGGTGTCTGCAGGAAGAGACAGATAGTGCAGGGCTGGAAAATCGCTGTGTTCAGTACCAAAAAGCTTTCAAAAGAAAAAAATATTACATATCAGTGAGATCTACAGTACACCATCAGAAAGCAGTGTGCTTAGCAGAAATTCTAAAAAGGGGCTTGTTCACTAGAGCTGATGGCGAACCTATGGCACGGGTGCCGGAGGCGGCACTCACAGCCCTCTCTGTGGGCACCCGCGCCTTGGAAAAAGTCTATGGTGTACCAATATGCCTTAGACTTTTCCTGCCATTCATCAGCACAGGATGCACTATGAACAGCACAGGGAGCACACTGAATGTAGGATATTAAGCTATTATAGCTATATGATAAAGTACATGGAAGATATACTATATTGGTATTCAGGTTAAATTGCCGTGTTGGCACTTTGCGATAAATAAGTCGGTATTTGGTTGCAGTTTGGGCACTCGGTCTCTAGAAGGTTCACAATCACTGCACTAGAGTGTGCCTGCTAGTGAGATATACAGGTCCTTCTCAAAAAATTAGCATATTGTGATAAAGTTCATTATTTTCTGTAATGTACTGATAAACATTAGACTTTCATATATTTTAGATTCATTACACACCAACGGAAGTAGTTCAAGCCTTTTATTGTTTTAATATTGGTGATTTTGGCATACAGCTCAAGAAAACCCAAATTTCCTATCTAAAAAAATTAGCATATTTCATCCGACCAATAAAAGAAAAGTGTTTTTAATACAAAAAAAGTCAACCTTCAAATAATTATGTTCAGTTATGCACTCAATACTTGATCGGGAATCCTTTAGCAGAAATGACTGCTTCAATGCGGCGTGGCATGGAGGCCATCAGCCTGTGGCACTGCTGAGGTGTTATGGAGGCCCAGGATGCTTCGATAGCGGCCTTAAGCTCATCCAGAGTGTTGGGTCTTGTGTCTCTCAACTTTCTCTTCCCAATATCCCACAGATTCTCTATGGGGTTCAGGTCAGGAGAGTTGGCAGGCCAATTTAGCACAGTAATACCATGGTCAGTAAACCATTTACCAGTGGTTTTGGCACTGTGAGCAGGTGCCAGGTCGTGCTGAAAAATGAAATCTTCATCTCCATAAAGCTTTTCGGCAGATGGAAGCATGAAGTGCTCCAAAATCTCCTGATAGCTAGCTGCATTGACCCTGCCCTTGATAAAACACAGTGGACCAACACCAGCAGCTGACATGGCACCCCAGACCATCACTGACTGTGGGTACTTGACACTGGACTTCAGGCATTTTGGCATTTCCCTCTTCCCAGTCTTCCTCCAGACTCTGGCACCTTGATTTCCGAATGACATGCAAAATTTGCTTTCATCCGAAAAAAGTACTTTGGACCACTGAGCAACGGTCCAGTGCCGCTGTTTCTGGTTCAAAAGTGGCTTGACCTGGGGAATGCGGCACCTGTAGCCCATTTCCTGCACGCGCCTGTACACGGCGGCTCTGGATGTTTCTTCTCCAGACTCAGTCCACTGCTTCCGCAGGTCCCCCAAGGTCTGGAATCGGTCCTTCTCCACAATCTTCCTCAGGGTCCGGTCACCTCTTCTCGTTGTGCAGCGTTTTCTGCCACACTTTTTCCTTCCCACAGACTTCCCACTGAGGTGCCTTGATACAGCACTCTGGGAACAGCCTATTCGTTCAGAAATTTCTTTCTGTGTCTTACCCTCTTGCTTGAGGGTGTCAATGATGGCCTTCTGGACAGCAGTCAGGTCGGCAGTCTTACCCATGATTGCGGTTTTGAGTAATGAACCAGGCTGGGAGTTTTTAAAAGCCTCAGGAATCTTTTGCAGGTGTTTAGAGTTAATAAGTTGATTCAGATGATTAGGTTAATAGCTCGTTTAGAGAACCTTTTCATGATATGCTAATTTTTTGAGATAGGAATTTGGGGTTTTCATGAGCTGTATGCCAAAATCATCAATATTAAAACAATAAAAGGCTTGAACTACTTCAGTTGGTGTGTAATGAATCTAAAATATATGAAAGTCTAATGTTTATCAGTACATTACAGAAAATAATGAACTTTATCACAATATGCTAATTTTTTGAAAAGGACCTGTACACCACTCCATCATAGAAATGTATTTTTCTGGGGAAATTAACCTAATTTGTGCCATATCTGTGTGCGTGCTCAATCCACAAACGTTATATACAGTATTCCACCCTAGAATCATTTCTATTTGGGAAAAATTTCACTAGTTTGAGTGACTTCTGTGCATGAATTTAGACTGCAACCATATATACAGTAATTCAGCAGAGAATTCTTTCTATTTGGGACAAAAATCCTAGTGTGGGTCACAACTGTGCGTGAATTTAGACTGCAGCCATATTCAGTCAGGTCCATAAATATTAGGACATCAAAACTATTCTAAAATGTTTGGCTCTACACACCACCACAATGGATTTGAAATGAAGCAAACAAGATGTGCTTTAACTGCAGACTGTCAGCTTTAATTTGAGGGTATTTACATCCAAATCAGGTGAACGGTGTAGGAATTACATTTTGCATATGTGCCTTCCACTTGTTAAGGGACCAAAAGTAATGGGACAAATGGCTTCTCAGTTGTTCCTTAGCCAGGTGTGTGTTATTCCCTCATTATCCCAATTGAGCAGATAAAAGGTCCAGAGTTCATTTCAAGTGTGCTATTTGCATTTGGAATCTGTTGCTGTCAACTCTCAAGATGAGATCCAAAGAGCTGTCACTATCAGTAAAGCAAGCCATCATTAGGATTGAAAAAAACAAAACCATCAGAGAGATAGCATAAACATTAGGCGTGGCCAAAACAACAGTTTGGAACATTCTTAAAAAGAAGGAATGCACCGGTGAGCTCAGCAACACCAAAAGACCCGGAAGACCACGGAAAACAACTGTGGTGGATGACTGAAGAATTCTTTCCGTGGTGAAGAAAACACCCTTCACAACAGTTAGCCAGATCAAGAACACTCTCCAGGAGGTAGGTGTATGTGTGTCAAAGTCAACAATCAAGAGAAGACTTCACCAGAGTGAATACAGAGGGTTCACCACCAGATGTAAACCATTGGTGATCCTCAAAAACAGGAAGGTCAGATTAGAGTTTGCCAAACGACATCTAAAAAATGAAAACCAACCAAAAAGAGTGGGTCAATTAAGTACAAAAACACTTAAAATGCTGAAGTAATCAAAAAATTGAGAATCACAACAAGACATAATTGGCACAAATCACAAAAAACATTTAACACAGGTCACAATACAAAAAAGTATTAAAAACCAAGAGGACCGATGGTGGACTGCTGGTATATATTTATAAAGTGCAATAATCCTGATTGGTCATTAGTAGAGAGGTATATTACACCAAACCACTATGGCTCCAAACTACATAATATATTAGAACCCATATGCATATTTGTACAACAGATATCAAAATTGGGGGTGAAAATACACACCCCAACGGCTAACTGAGGCAATAGGGCAACTAAAAATGTAATAGGCGCATAGAAAATACTGACCAACCAACCTAGTATACCACACAGGAGCACCACCGGTCCACTCCCCAACGCACGTTTCGCGTTTAGCTTTTTCAAGGGGTATTGGCTAGTGTGGTGAGGATGGTCTCTTAAATAGGTGGAGTAGCTATACCGTGTTTGCTGATAGGTTAACATTAATTGCATTGCTGATATTATTCGCTAGCCGGTCAGCCATCCGTTTCAACTCACCTGGATTATATCAGATGGTTAATGCTCATTATATGGCACCCGACACTCTGCCATGGTCCGGAGGCGGAGAGTCAAGCAATTACTGCACGACGATCGTCATCCAGGAGCGACGGGTGGGGCCCGAGCACAGCGCATGCGCAGCCCTTCGGGCGCACCGCAACCACCATGTTAGGTGAGGACATCTGGATTGGCGACTACTATAAGTGTAGACCATGGGATTATTTTACCAATTCTCGACCTCAATGCAATTAGGACATAGATCACCATCCCATATATATATATATTACCACAATTAGGCAAGTTTTAAATGCAAATTCAGATGTGTGGATGTGGCACCCACAGAGCACAAAGAAAGCAAAAAAAACGGGGGGAAAAGACAAAAAGGGGGAGAGAGATAGAGACATAATAAAACAGGAACCACATGTTATCTATCCTGCTTCAAGGGCGATGGTATTTTAGAGGAAAAGCACCAATGTGGTATATGTGTGCATAATGCAAAAACACTACATGCACAACATATAACACCGAATTAAGATAACAATTATCTATGTGATAATACCCAATAATATAGTGTATGTGAATTACTATATCAATTATCAAAGGGGAGAAAAAGCAACGTGAAAAGAATATTTTAGCGTGCACATAAGAGTATATATATAATACTGTGAATAAGGGAATAATTAAATACCTGTGTGGAAAAATATACCAAATGAGTGATAAATCAATGAAAATATCATAATAGACCAAAAAGTAAATAAAGTGCTTTTCTTTTCTTCCTTCTTTCCTACACATAAATATATGTGTAATACTACGAAAAGATGCCTGTAAAGAAAATTGGTTACGCCAATAAGCGATAAATGAATAAAAAATACCATGATAAACCAAAATCAGAAGTGAATAGCATCCATACAAATTAAATTCATCTAGCCAAAATTGCTATAGTGAAAGTCCTAGATACCAACTATTCATAATTGCCCAATTATAAATATGCCACATATTGACCATTATGTCTCCCCACCAACTAGTTATGGAACCTTGCCATCATATCTCCCCATCATCTAATTATAAGAACCATACAAATCTTTCCTGCCTCTATAGTCCCATAAAGAGACATACTATATGTGCCTACCATGGATGTTAATGCACACACATAAGAGTTAATTAACCTTTCACACGATCAATAGCCCAATCAAGACTCATACTCACACTACCATCATAATTACAATAAAAGAACCTGAACACAGCAAGGAGATTCAAGGAGGAGTCAATCACAGAAAGGAGGCAAAGGGTACCTTGTCATTGAGACAATATGGTACTTGGGTCTGGAGTTTGATTATCCATTTACTTTCAACCTGTTTTAGACATCTAAAGAGGTCACCACCCCTAGAGCCAAGATTCACTCTATTGATGCCACGGACCTTGAGGTCCTGCCATCGATTATTGTGTTTCAAGCGAAAATGTCGCGCAACTGGTTTGAGTTTCACTATCCTGTCTCTGTCATGATCACCAATTTTGGAAGCAGTGCGTATATCACTTTGATGTTCCTGAATCTGTGTACGTAATTCAAGTGTTGTCATGCCTATGTAGATTAATCCACATGGGCATGTCGCATAGTATATAACACCCGTAGTGCTACAGTTAATAAAATGTACAATCTTATACACACTTTTTCCAGATGAATCACAAAAAGAGTCAGTCTTAATCATAGCCTTACAAATACTACAGTGCCCACAAGATATCGACCCCCACCTTGGTCCCCTAGCTTGAGACAAAAAGTCTTGAGATTTTGGTGGAACATAATGGCTAGATACCAGAATGTCATTAAGATTTTTACTGCGTCGGGCCACCAATGTGGGAGTGGAAGTAAGCACTGAGTCAAGAACATGATCAGTCTGCAAAACAAAGGTTTTCCTGATGTTATTCCATTGCGCATTATAGTCCGTAATAATGCAGACTGATCGTGACCTATCAGATGTACCATCTGACACTTTCTCATGTTTGGTTGTAAGAAGGGTCTGCCGAGATGTATTTAAGGTCCGTTGATAACCCCGTTCAATGACCACAGGATGGTATCCTCTTTGCCTAAAACGTTGCTGAAGTAACATTGACTCCTCTTCAAAGTCCTCTGTTGTTGTACACAATCTTTTGGCTCTCAAAAACTGTCCAATTGGTAAAGATCGTTTTTGATGTTGAGGATAAAATGAAGAGGCGTGGAGAAGAGCATTGACGGCAGTATCTTTGTGATGAACTCCAGTTAGCAGGGTGCCATTTACAGATGTCTTGATGTTAATATCCAGAAACGTCATTTGATGTTGAGATATGGTCTGTGTCAGCCTGATATTCTAATCATTCATATTAAGCTGTATCAAGAATGTATCCAATGCCGTCCTAGACCCTTGCCAAATAAACAGAATATCATCTATAAAGCGCATCCAGGATATAACCTGACAATCTGCTTCATCCATTGCCTGTTGTACATACTCGCGTTCCCAAAAGCCAAGGAATAGATTGGCGTAAGAGGGCGCGCAAGTCGCCCCCCATCACCACTCCCCGCAATTGTAAATAATACCGGTCCTTAAAGAGAAAGTGATTATGGGTCAAAACAGAGTCAATAAAAACTCTATTAGATCAGGTGACAAGTTCCTCATTTGCAAAAAGGAAGTGGAGGCTTTCAATCCGAGCTCATGTCGAATGCAAGTATAAAACGACATCTAAAAAAAAGCCTTCACAATTCTGGAACAACATTCTATGGACAGATGAGACCAAGATCAACTTGTACCAGAGTGATGGAAAGAGAAGAGTATGGAGAAGGAAAGTAACTGCTCATGATCCTAAACATACCACTTCATCAGTGAAGAATGGTGGTGGTAGTGTCATGGCATGGGCATGTATGGCTGCCAATGGAACTGGTTCTCTTATATTTATTGATAATGTGACTGCTGACAAAAGCAGCAGGATGAATTCTGAAGTGTTTCGGGCGATATTATCTACTCATATTCAGCCAAATGCTTCAGAACTCATTGGACGGCGCTTCACAGTGCAGATGGACAATGACCCAAAGCATACTGCAAAAGCAACCAAAGAGTTTTTTAAGGGAAAGAAGTGGAATGTTATGCATTTGCCAAGTCAATCACCTGGCCTGAATCCGATTGAGCATACATTTCACTTGCTGAAGACAAAACTGAAGGGAAAATGCCCCAAGAACAATCAGGAACTGAAGACAGTTGCAGTAGAGGCCTGACAGAGCATCACCAGGGATGAAACCCAGCATCTGGTGATGTCTATGTGTTCCAGACTTCAGGCTGTAATTGACTGCAAAGGATTTGCAACCAAGTATTAAAACGTGAAAGTTTGATTTATGATTTATGATTATTATTATGTCCCATTACTTTTGGTCCCTTAACAAAGTGGGAGGAACATATGCAAACTGTTCTAATTCCTACACCGTTCACCTGATTTGGATGTAAATACCCTCAAATTAAATCTGACAGTCTGCAGTTAAAGCACATCTTGTTCGTTTCATTTCAAATCCATTGTGGTGGTGTATAGACCCAAAAATGTTAGAATTGTGTCGATGTCCTAATATTTATGGACCTGGCTGTATTTATATTTGGGACAAATTTCACTAGTTTTGGTCACATCTGTGCGTGAATTTAGGCCGCAACCCTTATATACAGTAATTCATCAGAGAAGAAATTTGGCTGGTGGCAAATTTAACAAAGTTGTCCAACATCTATACAATAAAACTTTTAATATGAAGAAGGTGAGCTCTAAGGGACGGGGAAGTGGGCGTGTTGCTGACGGTTCAGGCAGAGGCTGTGGCCCAAGCGCAATGAAACTGTGCCAGCTGCTGGTCGCATTTCACAGTTAACTTGGCGTCGCAGGACAACACTGTCCAAGTCGGACCAGTGCGACCAGGTGGATGACAGAAGATTATTTTTCCACCCCCTCTTCCACCAAGACCAGTCTCATTAGCAAAGAGTCTAATCCACAGAATCCTTACCCTCATCCTCTTTCCTCCCACCATGTAGAGTCAGGAGTCGGACAAACCATTGATACCACACTCGGACATTCCCAGGACCTATTTTAATCGCCTTCACTAGATTTGTCCCTCTCCCCAAACACGCTTGAAGAGGCACAGATCTTGTGCCCTGATTCACAACCTCTTGACCTATCACAGGGTCAAGAAGATGAGGGCGGTAAATGTAAATTATTTGTTCACGAGGTGGATGAGGATGAGACACAGTTGTCAGTCACTGAGGTTGTGCTTAGTTCAAGTCAGGAGGATGGGGTAGAGGAAGTTGAAGAGGAGGTGGTGGACGATGAGGTCACTGACCCAACTTGGGAAGGTTAAAAGCCGAGCGAGGAAAGCAGTACAGACGGGGAGGGATCTGCAGCACTGCAACAAGCTGCAAGAGGCAGTGAGGTGGCAAAAGGGAGAAGTGGGACAACACCAAACAGGTCTGCAACCGTTACACCGAGCACCCACATGCATAGGTCTCCCTTGCCAAGGGGTAGGTGTTCCGCAGTATGGCGCTTTTTTGTGTAAAGTGCAGACGACAAAAGAGTGGTAGTTTGCAACCTGTGCCTTACCAAAATGAGCTGGGGCGTGAACACCAGCAACCTCACGACCACCAGCATGATCCGCCACATGGCATCCAAGCACCCTAATCAGTGGGCCGAATGCCTGGGTCCACAATCTGGGTCTGCCGGCCACCCCACTGCCTCCTCTTCCCCTGTATTACGCACTGCTGGCCAATCCCCTGTCAAAGGCGCAGGTCCGGATGCCCTTTGCCCTGCACCTGGGCCTTCGCATGCACCATCAGCAAATGCATCCACTTCCCTGTCCCAGCACAGCATCCAATTGTCCTTACCCCAGGCATTTGAACGCAAGCGGAAATACCCAGCCACCCACCCACTGTCAATAACTCTAAATGCGCAACTTTCAAAATTACTGGCCCTTGAAATGTTGCCATATGGGCTTGTGGAGACTGAGGCCTTCCACAGCCTGATGTCAGCAGCTGTCCCTCGGTATGCGGTCCCCAGCCACCACAATTTTTCACGGTGTGCCGTGCCCGCCTTACACCAACATGTGTCCCAGAACATCACCCGTGCCTTGACCAATGGAGTTACTGGGAAGGTCCACTTCACCACGGACACATGGACAAGTGCTGGTGGCCAGGGACGCTACATTTCCCTGACCGCAAACTGGGTGTATGTTGTGGAGGCCGGGAGTGAGTCGTACCCTGGGATGGCACAGGTGCTACTTACGCCCAGGATTGTGGGCCCTATGTCCATCAGGGTCTCCGTCAGCAGCTATGTTACTGGCTCCAACCCCCAATTCTCCTCCTCTTCCGCCGTTACCTCCACCACTTCTTCCTCCAGCAATCAGCCATCAGTTGGTAGCTGGAAGCAGTGTAGCACTGCTGTGGGGAAATGTCAACAGGCCGTGCTGAATATGATCTGCCTAGGGGACAAACAGCACACCGCTGCAGGGTATAGGGGACCAGACCGAGCTGTGGCTGTCGCCACTCAACCTACAACCAGGCATGGTTGTGACAGACAATGGCTGTAACTTGGTGGCGGCTTTGGAGCTCGGCAACCTGATGCACGTGCCTAGCGCACGTATTAAACTTCAGCGGTTTATTAAAACATACCCAAATTTGACAGCGCTACCAGTAAAGACGCGCCGCGTTGGTGCCCATTTCCGCAAGTCATCCACAGCTTCAGACGCTTTGTCAACGCTGCAGCAGCGATTGCGGCTTCCAGCTCACCAACTGTTGTGTGACGTGAGCACGAGCTGGAACTCTACGTTATACATGTTGTCCAGGCTTTGTGAGCAGCAGAGGGAAGCTGTGTCTACTCAAACGATCGCTGTTCACAATTAAGGACGACGCTCTGAATGTGGCAGACGTGGAAATGGGGGAGGACTTTAGTGTGGTAGCCAGCCCACCCACATTTAGTCTTCTCAGCACGAATTAGACCATGATAAGGAGGAGCTTGCCTCTGCTACAGAGGGTACTAACGACAGAACTTTAATTCCATTGGTTCGACGTGGATGGGCACAAGGGGATAAGGAGGAAGAGATGGAGAGTCATGCTGACATCGACATAGACGTCTTGCCTGTTGGTACTCTGGCACACATGGCTGACTTCTTGTTAGGCTGCCTTTCCCGTGACCCTCGCATTATACGCATTTTGGACAACACGGATTACTGGGTGTTCACCCTTCTCGACCCCCGCTGCAAAGAGAACTTCTCATCCCTCATTCCTACGGTGGAGAGGGCAAGTAAAATGGAGCAATACCAGAAGGTCCTTGTTGAGAAATTGCTCCAAACATTTACATCTGACAATGCTGGCGGCAAAGTCCGTACTTCCTTTGGCAACCGAGGAAGGGATACAAGAGGAACACACACCAGTTCCAACAAACACAGGGCAACACAGTCCAAGGCTTGGGACACTTTTATGACACCCTGCCAGCAACCTCCCCATCTCCCCATGAAGCGTGGCCTAGTGGCTCATGGAGGGACAAGTTTTGGAAGATGGTGAAAGAATACATAGCAGACCGTGTCAGCGTCATGAATGATCCCTCGGTGCCTTACAACTACTGGGTGTCCAAGCTGCACGTAGACCGAACTTGCGCTGTATGCCTTGGAGGTGCTGACCTGCCTTGCTGCCAGCCTATTGTCTGAGAGTGTATTTAGTGCTGCTGGTGGCATTACAACAGATAAGCGTATCTGCTTGTTCACTGGCAATGCTGACAGGTTGACTCAGATAAAAATGAACAAGGTCTGGATTGCCCCTGACGTCTCCACTCCACCAGAGGAACACTGAGCTAATGAGGAACAAACACGCAATTTAAATGCATGCTTTACAATGTACTCAATCCACAAGATTCAGTGCATCCTTTTCACCTCCAAAAAAGGGCATATGAATCTTGTTTCCTCCTCCTCCTCCTGTTCCATACAGTATATATGCCCTCAGTACAATGTTTTAGGGGGTTCGCTCACCTTCAGGCCCTCACCTCCAATGTTTCATACGGTCTGCTCACCTGTAGGCCCTCACTACAATGTTTTATGGGGTTCTCTCACCTTCAGGCCCTCACCTCCAATGTTTCATACAGTCTGCTCACCTGTTGGTTCTCACTACAATGTTTTATGGGGTTCTCTCACCTTCATGCCCTCACCTCCAATGTTTTATACGGTCTGCTCACCTGTAGGCCCTCACTACAATGTTTTATGGGGTTCTCTCCCCTTCAGGCCCTCACCTCCAATGTTTTCCAGGGTCAGCTCACCTGTAGGCCCTCAACCATAATGTTTAAGAGGGTCATCTCGGCAGCAGTCCCTCACCCGTAATGTTTTAGAGGTTAACCAGCAGGCCCTTGCCCCTAATGTTTTTTGAGGGTCACCAGCAGGCCAATAAATATAAATTTTAAAGGGTGTGTATGATGCCCTCCTTTAAGTGTAATAAAAGGTGCATTAGAGTGCCGGTTCCTTGCAATTTGTGGCAGCCCTTTCACTTAGTGCATAGGCTGTATGATTGTAGGAGTCCCACTACCTGAAACATTTTACCACCATGTGAATGATGCCCTCCTTTAGGTGAAATACAGGCTGTATCAGAGTGCTTTTTCCTTGTAATTTTTGGCAGCATTTACACTGTATATACAATTGAATCTACAGGAAAGAAAGTTTCCTAACAATTTTTCCTCTAAAAGGGATTTTTTTTGTGGGGGCCGGGTTTTGGACGTAAAAGTGGCGTACAACTTGGACAACATGGTTCCCAGCAGCAATATTGGTGTCCAAGATGCATCCAGACATGGTCCCCCTGCTGTTCCTGATCGATTTCAGAGGTGTTTCCATCACTTTCAGACCTTTTCCTATGGTCCAGGCACCCTCCCCTGATCCAAGCAGGGGGTGCCTGGTTGTCTCCCATTGACTTCCATTATACTCGGGTGCTCGTCCGAGTGCACGAATATCGCTATGTGTTCGGGCCGAACACCCGAACACTTTGGTGCTCGCTCATCACTATTTATCAATAAAAATAAACAGAGAATAAAAAAAAAATGTGTAGTCTACTTCACTTGTCAATACAGTGAAAGAATAAAGGTATACCAAAGCATACTTACGTAAAATGTATATTGGGCCACTTAAAGACAATGAGTATTGGGGGGCGCATGCGCGAGGCTTGCGGAGCAGACATGTCTCTGTGAGCTCCGCTCCGATCGCCGGAATTTACCCTATATCAGCGCCGTTCATGCGGCTCCACAAGCCCTGAGAAATCATGCAGGGGTCGCAGAAGAGCTCCCGAGGCAAGAGAGGATTGAAAATCCCGGGAACACCGGTCACATCACAGACCATACCGGAGATCTTCCGGACCACGAGGCACTCCGTAATGGCCGACAGCGCGGCACCTCCTACAAGCCCGGCCTCTTCGTTTGAGAACGAGCCTAACATCGATGCAGGCTCCTCACAAACAGGTCAGGCAGAACTTTATGCCAATATTGCAGCTCTCTTTAAAACTGAGTTGACTCAGGCGGTTGCAGAGTTCTCCCGCCAAATTAATGAACTGGGAAACAGAGTCTCTGACCTGGAATCCAGAACGGACGATTTAGCAGATGCCGTGGGCGCTGACAGAGAGAATATCGACGCGTACTCACTCCAGCTTCAGGCCCTTGAGTCAAAGATTGAAGACCTGGAGAACAGGTCAAGGAGAGGGAACTTACGTATAAGAGGTTTACCTGAATCCTTCCAGGACCTATCAAGCACGGTGGGTGCTTTATTCATTGCTTTACTCCCCCAGGTCCAACCGAGTCAGCTACGAATGGACAGGATACATAGGGCGCTGGGGAAGCCACGCATCCCTGACAATCCTAGGGACGTGGTTTTGAAGCTACATTACCCGGAGACCAGAGATATGATCCTGAATGCGACGCGCAATATGGCGGCCCTACCCGATCTCCCGCCAGAAGTGCACATATATGCTGACCTGGCTCCCACAACACTTCGTAAGCGTAGGGAGATGAAACCAGTCACGCAAGCACTACAGCAAGCTCAAGTGCGCTATAGATGGGGGTTTCCTTTTGCCCTATCCTTCCAGCTTAATTCCCGCTCTTACACGATCCATACTCCTGAGGAGGGGATTGAGAAGCTACGACAAGCCGGATTAAAGGTGGATCATCTGGATAAATCAGCGGCGCCCCCAAAACCTCAGCGCCCGGCCAGAGTCTGGACTCAGGTACCCACCAACGCCAAGTCGCCGAACCATTGAGAATGGGATTCTGTTATTACTGTTTTCCCTGTTTCCAAGGTGAGACTGCGTATTCTGATACCTGTTTATCCTGGTTTTGAGATCCGTCATCCATGGACACCTGCAGGGACGTGTCTCAGGACATTCGCCAGGGTTCCGGCACATCGGACTTTCTTGCTGTCCTCCTTCTTTGGGCCTTATCGTGTGGAATCAGGGTCCATTGTTGCTCCCCTGATTTCTGCAGTAGGTCCATTTGTTATTGCAGGCCTCATTAGGCCTCGCCATTCTTGCTGTACACCAGCATTGTTTATGTTTTGTTGTTTTTTGTTATGTTTTCCAGTTTTCTTGTCTATATGGAGATCCTAACAGTCATGACTAGATGCTCTCTGGGAATGAGACGATTATTCACGCTGAGTTACACGATTTTTTGCTGGGATAATGTGTAAGTTAATATCACATAATGTGCGGGGCTTGAATTCCCCAGGTAAACGCAAAATGGCTTTTACAACTTACCATAGACATAACCCAGATATCATTTGTATACAGGAGTCCCACTTCACCCCGTCATATCATCCTAAATATTTTCACTCCCGTTACTCCAGATTTTTTACTTCTAGCTTCCGTACTAAAAGCAGGGGAGTAATTACTCTGATAAGGAATTCCTTTCCAATACAGGTTACTGACAAGATTATCGACCAGGATGGTCGCTACGTTATCTTGTTGGGAGAATATAAAGGGAAAGTTCTGTGTGTAGTTAATACATATGCTCCAAACGATGACCCGATTACCTTCTTCACCCATATGTTTTGCCTAATAGAGGCCTTACGGTATGATGAGATCATATGGGCAGGAGACTTTAATTTTGTGATGAATCCTCAGTTGGATCGCTCAGCCCAACTTAGCACTCCACGCCCTACTGTCCTGGGGAACCAAATTATGAATGTTATGAAGTCCCTTCTCTTGGCGGACTCTTGGAGGGAGTACAATGGTGGCCAGAGGGGTTATACATACTATTCCCCAGCCCATCATCTCTATACGCGTATTGACTTAATTTTAATTTCGTCATCCCTTCTGCCACATCTAGCGTACTGTAGACACCAGGTAATATCTTGGTCAGACCATGACATGGTTGTGGCGGATCTTACCCCGTCCACGCCAACTAGTAGGTTATATTCATGGAGGCTTAATGAGTCTTTACTGACCAGACCAGTCATACATGATCGGATTCGAGATGAGCTAAAGCAGTACTTTCTAGATAACTCTGACCAAACCGTGGACCCTACAATAGTTTGGCTTGCTCACAAGGCCTATATGAGAGGTCAGATTATAAAGGAAGCCTCACGTTTAAAAAAAGAGAAACAAGTAACGTTACTAAACCTTGAATCCAAACTTGGAAGATTGGTAAATGCACACCAGAGAACCCCATCATTATATCTTATCCGGGAAATTAAGAACACTAAACTCCAAATTAACATGATCCTTACGGATCAAACGGAAGAGGCCTTACGGTGGACTGAATCCTACTACTATAGGTATGCTAATAAACCTGATAAAATGTTGGCCCGTCAACTTAAAGCTAAGCAGACTATTAATCAGGTGTTTCGGATTAGATCCACCACAGGTCAAACCTCTTCCAACCCTGAAACTATTTACCAGACATTCCATGCCTTCTACCAGAAATTATATGCCAAACCGAGTGACAGTCAGGGTCAGAACCTCAATAGCTTCTTAACTTCTATTAGAATGCCACAGGTTTCTCCCGAGGCAGTGCATGACCTGGGAAAAGCAGTGGTAAATGAAGAGGTGGATTTCTCAATTAAGTTCCCTGAAATTAGGTAAGGCGCCTGGTCCTGATGGCCTGTCTGCCCTATATTATAAAAAATTTGCCTCCCTCCTAACCCCGCATATCGCTAAATATTGTAACCACATATTGCAAGGTAACACTCCGCACCCTGATTTTTTGACAGCTAATATAACAGTCATTCCGAAACCCAAAAAAGATCACCTATCCCCCGCCAACTTTAGACCAATTTCCTTATTGAATTTGGACACAAAAATTCTTACATCTATACTTGCACGTCGACTTAATAATCTGCTTCCTAGTCTTATAGGGAAAGATCAGGTAGGGTTTATTCCAGGTAGAGAAGCCCCTGATAACATTCGGAAAACCCTTAATCTGATCCAAGTGGCAAACAAAGGGAAAACACCGTTGGCTGTCCTGGCCCTTGATATAGAAAAGGCTTTCGACTCAGTCACCTGTGATTACCTATATTCAGTCCTCCAATCTATAGGTATTAAAGGCCCATTTGTGCAGGCTATCAAAGCTCTTTACTCAACCCCAGTAGCTTACCTTAAACTCCCATCCCTGAGCCCCTCCCCTATACAAATACTTAGAGGCACACGACAGGGCTGCCCTCTATCTCCGGTGCTTTTTGCCTTGGCGATGGAACCATTGGCTATCTCTATTAGAAATGATCAAAACGTGATTGGGATCAAAATTGGTGAGAAGGATTACAAATTGAGTTTGTTTGCAGACGACCTCCTCCTTACCCTCACCAATCCCCTTGTTTCCCTACCAAACCTCTTACGTCTTTTAGAAAAATTCTCAGAGGCCTCTGGACTGCGAATTAATCATCAAAAATCCGAACTTATGTTATGTAATTGTCCGCCATCCCTGAAGTCTCTCCTCCTTACAAACTTCCGATTTCACTACATGCCCAATCACATTCCATATCTAGGCACGTTATTACCTACTCTCCCACATAAGATGTATGGGTTGAACTACATTCCATTGTACCGTAGTATTAGAGAAGACCTTAAAATCTGGCATGCGTTACCGATATCCTGGATAGGAAGGATACATGTTATCAAGATGGTTGTCTTACCCAAACTCCTTTACTTATTCAGGACTATACCAATCCCGGTTCCGAGTCGAGATCTTCAAGGTCTTCAAAGGGATGCAATGAGGTTCATATGGGGTAATAAACGGGCCCGTATTGCTAGGGCTACCATGTGCCGACACAAAACGCAAGGGGGTCTATCAGTCCCTGATTTCATAAAGTACTATAAAGCGGCCAGGTTAGCCCAGCTTTTCTTAACGCACACAAAATGTGAAACCCATCCCCTGTGGGTCGCGTTGGAGCAGTCCCTTTTATCTCCTTGGTCATGGAAAGCTTTAGTCTGGTCTACGCTACCCATCCCGAATAGAATTTGTTCCGACGCACCGCTATCATACCAGGCCATACTGTTATGGAGGTCAGTTAGGTTTAAGTTCTCATTACAGTCCAAATCCTCTCCGCTCCTCCAATTGATAGGCAATCCTGCCTTCCCACCGGGATTAAGACACTCCGATTTTAAGTGGTGGATCGACAGCAATTATACAACTCTGCACAGATTCCTAGTTAGGGGGAAATTGATTGCCCTGAGCGATTTTAGAGATAAAGTGGACTTCCCTAGCGGTGAATCATTCAGGGCTAATCAAATTTTCTCATTCCTTCATTCCCTGAAGATTGATAATCAGATTTTAGACTTTACTCCTTTTGAACGATTTGTCAACTTCTCCTTATGTAGATGGGGTTTATTATCTAGACTGTATGGTATGCTGGACCTCACACCTGAAGGGGTTCGTCTTCCGTACATGGTGGAGTGGGAGAGGGACACCCAGGAGGAATGTCCACTATCTGAGTGGTTTCTTCGTTCCCAGACTTTGACCAAGACTTCTTGGCAGATTACACTAGCTGAGACCTCAGTTAAGGTACTACATAGAACTCACTTAGTGCCATTTCGGCTACACCGTATATACCCAGATGTATCTCCTTTATGCTTTAGGGGATGTACTGAAGATGGTACAGTCTATCACATCTGGTGGACCTGCCCTCATGTTCAATTATTCTGGTCCAAAATTGGCAAATTGCTTACCACAATATTAGGATGCCAATACCAGGTTACACCAGCTCTATGCCTCTTGGGGGATAAGCCTCCTGGACTAACTTTTGCTAAGTTCAAATTGTCACAACACATTTTAATGGCAGCCAGAATCCATATAGCGTTTAAGTGGAAAACAAGTGTCTTAAGCTTCCAAGCAGTTTTAGATAGAGTTAATAGGATACTTCTTTATGAAAAACTTTCAGCAATTCGAGCGGACACTTTTGAAGCGTTTGAAAAACTATGGGAACCCTGGGTCTCCTCAACCTACTCCGCCAGATTACAACACAGTTTATCATTGTAATGTACTATATTCTGCGTGATGTTACCTCAAACTAAAGTTGAGCATCCTGTTCATATTCTCGATACTATCTAAATTCACTTGCTGTTATCTATCTAAAGATCACTAGAAGACCTCCATTTGACAATTGTTGTTGTTTTATTCATGTTATTTCTTTTTTATTATTTCCTTGTTTGTCTATACTCAATGCATGAACAAACTATATGCATCTCAGCAATTATTCTTTAATGTAACCAGATGCGTTTATGATGATGAAAATATTTTTCAATAAAGCATTTGAAACATAAAGACAATGAGTATTAATGCCACATATGCTGAATTTATACCAAGAACAAAGTGTGACCGTAGTCTTATGTCTGTTTGCCTCAATGATATCTATAAAAAAAAAACAACACAGCTATATATGTTGATGTTACATAAAAAAAAAGTATTTACTAATAGAATGCTATCAATAAAAAAACTAATATTTTTGTCCTTAATGATAATAGTACTAGAGTGTGTTTTTTCTTAAAGGGTTTGTCCCTTCTGGGATTGTCCCATCCCTTTTTATATGTGGTGCTAGGTTATATAGACATCAAAGAGTGAAGTCCTAATTTTTCTCCTGCTATAGAACATTAGATGTGAGCATTTATTCGAATGGGTGCCATGTAGCATATGTATTACATGGCAACAGCATCTAATTTCTTATTAAATAAAATCTATGTATTATGTTTGGCAAGAAACTAAAAGTTAAGGTATCTCTCAGCAGGTCTGACCATGCTAAACTGCCTACAACACTAGGTAGGGGGCAGGAATAGCAGTGCAAGCATAACGTTTAGCTTTTATTACAGGAGTAGTGAAATATGAACTTTTATCTGCCAGGTTCTGCTCTTGCAAGTACACTGGAGGCAGAGCTTTACTGTGAAGTGCTGTCAGCATTGAGCTATTTCGCAACCCTTCAGCTCTGAGGAACTGCTGTGGTGGTCTCTTGGTTGGATGCCACAGCTGTCACTCAGAAGAGTGTCTGTGAAGCAGCTCAATGCAGAGGGCACTTTACAGTGAAGCTGTGCCTTCAGTCTACTGGTAGGATCACAACCTGACAGAATAAAAGTTTTGCACTAACCCTGATGATAAAGTTCCAAAAAATGTTTGTACTGTACTTGTTCTCGGCCTCTGGTCAAAATTGCTGATATGTCTGTGAAGGTTCTCATTTATCCAGGTCATGGTATAAATCTGTAAAGAATAAATCACGGCAACTGGACGTACTGTATGCTGTCTTGACACCTTTTTCTGGGAAGTCTTTATCACCTACTGACTCCAATTAGGATAATGGATTCAACACCTTTGACCCAATGCTGGGTATAATTACCAGATGTTGATTCAGTTACATATTTATTCCCAGAATTTTTGTACAGTCACTCAGAATTGAGAAAGCTCGTTGGAAGATCGAGTGAAACGTTTTCAAGAAATCTACAGTACGTCCAGTTGTCTTGATTTATTCTTTACAGATATAAAATTGCTGATAGAATCCCTTTAAGATTTTTTTTTTTAGAAACAAATTATAACACTACTCTCATATTTACATCGTGGAGCTTTCAGACTAAACCTCGGCTATGTACCCAGCAGATATATAAAATCTTTGTAATAAATCTAAACAACCTTGCAATTACTTTTAGTCAGCTATCAATGCAAGGTGGTCTTCTGCTGCCATGAAACTGTCAACAAGCTGCTGTTGATGGATCTATCAGTGTGATATTATTGTTTTCTATTTCACCATTTGATTGCATAATGGTTTAATGTTATGAATGGGCTAGGGCTCCTGCCTCCATGTCTAATAACACATAAATATCCAATATAGGTATTCTAACAATATGTGTATGTGGCATAATTCTTGCCAGATTCCAGGTCAAAACATTATTTTCCTGCAAAGAGTAAAAATCACCTGGAAGAGAAGTGGAAATAGGAAATTTAAAATAAAATATTGCAAAGGTGAAAATGTTTTTTTTTTTGTTTCACCACAAAGCTGTAACTTTACTTTTCTTATAATTTAGATCATTTAGAGATTTTTTTAACCCTCTTGGGAATACATATAACTGAGAAATGCATTATTACAGGAAGGAGAGCTGACATTTTTCTTACCTGCTACATTTATTTATTTTCTAAGTTTTGTTCATCCTATTTCCAAGTAAAGATGATCTGTCAGATTGCTACTTGTATTTTTAACTTTCTGACCTACGTTATGATTGTATCCGATCTAAAGAAACCTTTTATCCACTATTTCAATTTGAGTTTGAAAACCTGCATCCAAAACTGCAGTTGTGCTCTGACCTAAGGTTTTGACCAGAGGGGATATTATTAATGCATTTCTGGCTGTGATTCCTCTTGAATGTAAATAGGAATTTCTGTTAGTCCTTAAAACATGGCAGTAAGAAATATCTGGCAATTTTTTATTCAATATATTACTCTGTATATGCATTACATTTAAAGCATTTATAATTTTGTCACAACTGAAAAAATGTCATTCATGAATAGTGTGGCAGATTCCTTATAAGCTGTTCAAACTGTTCTGTATCTGGGCCACTTTCCCACATAGAGATTAAAGGAACATGGTGTAGAAAATCGATACACTGGCCTGGGGGACATTTATCAAGAGTGTCGTTCCCATACACCAGTCTTGATTCCCTGTGCACTAGTAAGATGTACCTAATTTAAGGTACATAAGGTAAATAAGGTGCATCTCTTGCATTCTGTGTGCCAGAAACTCAAATTATAGAAACTCAAGTTAAAGTTATAGTAAATCCAATGGACCATGATAGGCTCCGCCCCTGCCAGTAAGCCCACCCTCTTTTCCTTACTATTTTTGAAAGGTGTTGGGAAGCTCCAAAAGTCGCAAATTATGAAGCACTGCATATATTGCACCTTTTTAACACCACAGTAGTGGCATAAATAGTTAAAAAATGCTCCTCATTGAGTCTAAGACAAGGCCTCAGGGATTTCTGTGATGCCCTGCAAGGAATTGGTCAACGCAGTGCGCATGTAGCCGGCCGACGGACGGAGTGCGCATGCGCAGATCTCGGCGGAATAACAAGCTATAAGAAAGGCGGTCAGAGGGAAAGGATGGGCGGGCGAAGGGTGGGAAGGGGCGGGGGCACGCAATGAAAAGGCTGAGCAAGCAGGGCACCTAAGAGAGTAACGCCGCCCCTAGGCACTTGCGAGCCCTCATTTGCATATCTTATAAAGATCGTTTTTTATGGATTTATAAGAGCAGGAAAGATGCCAGAGGTAACGTTTTGATTAACTGTAAGCATGCTAGGGAGCTGTGGGAAAGGTTAAAAAAGTGAAATGCTGGTGACAGACTCCCTTTAAGTGATTCAACACATTTTAGATAAATGTGTCTCTAGTGGTCACACTATTCACTGGCAGAAACCCAATGTTTCTGTGGTCAGAGAAGAAGAGCTAAAGATGAAATTAAATCAAATAATATCACTGATATACAGAAACAATGTAATGCCCAGCCAGTTAAAACCTTGAGACTGTTGGACTACAGCAACAGGAGACCACAAAGTCCCAGCAGCAGATATCAAGCAAGTCCCTGAAGTTCAGCATGATAGTTGTTAGACAATTTCTAATTTAATTGACCTCTTCCCCTACCAATACCTAGTGTTCTTATTTATACAGGGACATGGTAACTGAAGTAAAATCTAAAGTAATTACTTTTGTTCTTTTTTAATCTATTGTTGGTGCTGTAGGTGACTACCTACTCTGCCTACCTCTTGATCTTCTGCTCTCAATTATAGCAGCACCATGCCTAGATGGACCAGAATTTGTTGTAAATCAAATCAGTCTATGAACTGTTTCAATGCTTCAGGCAGGTGATGGTGTAAAAATGCAGTAATAGTTTCTTGACATACATTAGCCTCCTTATCATGTTGAACGTGTACATCTCTCTATGGCAGGGATCAGCAATCTCCGGGGCTCCAGCTGTTCTGCCCACTGCACAGTCACCAGGGCCCCATCCAATAGAGTAACCGCGATGACCAAGAATGGTAGGGGTCATGACAAGCATGTGTAGTAACTGTGGGTTGCTATCATGTCAACATGGACCCAGATCTCAAATATCTCCAGAAACATGTTCAGTCCAGCCATAATGATTTAAGATTGTTTTCAGGGGAAGATGGGATCCTACCCAGTATAAGAAAGGCCTAACAAAGTGGTCATTGAGTGTCTTGTATCTATGTGTGTGATGTTCGGTGCAGTACAGAATCCATTGGTCAGGATTCTTTTTTACTGTAATGTCTTCTCTTCAGTGTTTGGCGCAGATGTGAGACTTTGGGACGGTCATTGCCTGGCTCTGTCAGTCAAAACGATGGGGGCACAACCTGTAGGAGAGTGAGCAGAGCGTATGAGTGTAACAACAATGCCCTATCTGCACCCAGGGACTATTTTGCATATTATTATTATTAAAATACTTTTTTCTCTGCAATGTGGCCAAGGAGAGAGACATGGGACCAACACCATTAGATTCAGCTGACGAGGACAGATCTTCAATGTCAGCTGGTTTTATTGAGAGGTATTTAGTGACAGATTCCCTTTAATGTGTATGGGGAGCTCCCAACTCTCCCGTGACAGATAGTGTTGGGGAGAGAAGGATCAGGCAAAATTAATATTTTTAATCCTATCCTTTTGTTCTCCTGGGAGATAAGCTGTCGGCAGAAGTCTCTGGCAGTGGCGTTCTCTCTCCCAGTCAGCTGAGCCGTATGTGTATGGGGGAGCTGGGATGGAGTCAGAAGAGATAGCTGATTATTTGATCCACAGGTATTAAATTGTGTATGGCCACCCTAACACTTAGGTAATTCCTGTAAACTATGCAAAACCCACTACTGCCACAGGTGCTATTCATGGAGGAAACACCTCTGCACCTGTTTTGGGAGTACTTCTTTGCATAGAGTCTGTTGGATGTTACATCTCCCCTGTATTTTAGTCTGCCTTTCATCTCCCTGCATGTGTCATCTAAAAGACAAACTGTTTGTTACAGCACAGCTTTTATTTTACTACAGCACTTCTTACAATATTGTAGAGCTATGTTCCCCAACCTGTGGCTATCCAGTTGTTGCAAAACTACAACTCCCATCATGCCCAACATCCTGCAACCATCAGGGCAAGATGGGAGTTGTAGTTGTAAACAGCTCTCTAGTATTGTAATCACAGCACAACTTTTGCCTATATCGACTAATCACACCACGGCTTTAATTTTGCCTATATCAATGAATCACAGCGCAGCTTATAGTTTACTACAGTACTGCACTACAGCCTGCAGCCTCTGGGCAAGATGGGAGTTGTAGTTGTAAACAAAGATCTACTATAAGCACTTTAGTAAAATAATAGCTGTGCTGTGATTGGTTGCTATGGGCAACAAACAGTTTGTCATTTAGACAACACATGCGGGACTCCCGCCAATCAACTGCTTCGGCATTTGCACTAGCGCCGTGCCGTTCTCTCAGCTTACCAAGCACGGCGCTGTACATTGTGATTCAGCTGTGCTTGGTATCATAGCTCAGTCTCATTCACTTTAATGCCACTGATGAATGGGACGTCAGATGGCCTGGGCTAAGCTGCGAGAAAGGCGTGGCGCCACTGCGAGCACTATTGCCTTCTCAAACAGCTGATCAGCCTGGGTCCTGGGTCTGGTCTCAGACCACCACTGATCAGATACTGTCCTTTTGAACAGCTCACTCTCAGACAGCAGCACTGTGCTGTCTGAGCGTGAGCTGCAGGGAGAAAGTGACCATCCCTCCCACCCCTGCAGCTGACAGAAGTTGATTTTTACCTTTAATTATTCAATCCCTGTCGGCTGCAGAGTGGGAGGGTGTGTGGCCTAACCAGATCGGGAGCGTGGTTTAGCGGGACCTGGGGGCAGAGTTTTTAAGTCCGTCTTTTGAGGGTGGCCTGAACAGCCACCCTACCTGCCCCCTGAACTGTGACCTCCACAGCACTCCACTCCCACCTCCCTTTTCTGGCTCAAGTTATAGTAAGTCTGGCGGGCGCTGGGAAGCCATGCCCCTTTTCTTGGCACTTCATAAAAGTGTTGAGTAGCTGTATAAGTTACATATTAGGGTGCAAATATAGCATGGGCCATAATTTGTGACTTTTTTACTCCACAATAGTGGCATAAAAGCTTTAATAAATGTCCCCCGCTATATCTTCCATGTAGCCCAGGTTTTGAAATGTATGGCTTTTCCTAGTTGTTAATTTATATTCCCAATTCATTTTCAGGAACACCTTATCATTATCATTCATATGGGCAAATGTTTTCAATGTGCTTTGTTAATAAGATATCGCTATAGCCCTGAAATTAGCTAGTCTTAACAAATCTAAAATAAAATCCACTTTTTGTTACCTGCCTCTAATCTTTGCCTCTTTTTATGTTTTACAGCTCTACACACTTGGCTATCCACCAATAAATGTAATCTTCTTTGGATTCATTTTTAATGCATTTAGCAGATTGTATCGTTTTAATTGGATCTATATTTAAATATGTCCGTAAGCCTTTTTTTTTTTTAATGTTTTGTTTTCTTGTGTGCGTCTCATGAATATGCAGAATTTGGACTAGAAAATGTTCAAAGAGAAACAAAGGAAAGGATTTCAATGTGAATGGGATAGTACAACACAGCCAAACTATTTGAACATTAAAAACTAATTACTCTTGAATAGATAATTGTTTCAACAAGCGTCCATAAAATAAATATAATGGCAAGCACGGAGTCGCTGATAACAGTGTCATTTCTCAAACTGTTAAGGCGTTATAAAGCAAGATGCGCATAATATCACACTCCATAATTTTTCATGAAAAAGGCCAATTAAAATCGCAGGAGGTTTGAACAGGAAAATCATAGCTCTGTCATTTTTTCAAGTGACATTGCTTTTGCTCATACACTCAGTCTATATTTTATTATATGGAAAAAATAATAATATAGCGTATGTTTGAGTAAAAAAAAAAAACAAGTAAAATGCATACTGTTATCATTAGATGGCAGTGCTGCTATAAGATACAGACACTTTTGTATGAATGGACATGAAACGTACGAGAGTATAGTAAGGAATAACACGCTTGTTGGAGCAGATTTTACCACATAAGATGGAAAACAACTTTTGAATTTATAATAATTTAGTTTTGTTTGCTTACCAAAAGTCAATGATGATCCGCTCCATTGCAGTGACAGTGCTCGATACTGACTGTGTCACCTTGAATGCACCGGTGTTCATACAGAATCTGGGATAAGTGTTGGAGGACAATAGCATGACATCTGCAAAAGAAAGTTATGGGTGGCAATAATGGGAAGAAACTGGCAAGATGGGTTTGAACAAAAGATAATTTAGGGCTGAATTACACTGGACGAGGGTTGGTCAGATCACCGCTAACAAGCGTTCATAGGCACGCTCGTTAGTGATAATCTGCCTGCCTGATAACCTGTTAACGGTTAATCACATTTTTTATGCGGTCACAAAAATCATTGGTTGCCAGCAGCAGATTGTGCCGTCTAATCACGCTCTGCTGCTGGCAAATAATGATTCTATATGGGGACAGGTAATGGCATTAGTGATCGCTCCTCCCCATACTGTGGAGGAGATCACTGCAGTTAATAGCAGTGCTCTTCTTCACTGACAAGCAGGTGATTGTCAGAAGGGAACATCAGCTAGTCTAATATAGCCCTTTAGACTACAATTAACTTATCTACAATGTTACTGTTTTAGACAATGGTTGTGGACCCACTATGCCAACTAACCAGTTTGACTTGGGGCTATTAGATCCCTGTACAGGGCTCTGGTGTTTGCTACAGGGGAGCCACCAGGCTGCCACTTCTTTGAAAAATTGGTGTAGTTGGCAGCTGACCCACAGGGATCAGGGACACCAGTGCTTAGCACCAAGGGAACAGGTAAACTCAGTCAATTACAGCCCGTGGTCAGGACAGGCAGAGTTTGTATGAATCTGTGAAACAGTCCAAAGGTCAGGCAGGTGGCACATGATCAGTATAGTGAATAGACACAGGTGATAGAGGATCAGGAAACAGGCAGCAATCTATACCTTTCATAGGCTTTAGCAAGCTAGAGAGACCTTGCAAGATCTGTAGAGACTAATTGGTCAGGCAAGGAAGTGAGGTCAGCAACACTGCTATATACTGTAGCAGAAGAAGATTAGGAATTGGGAACAGCCTCACATCAGCTCACAGAGCAAGAGGAGGTTAATCCTTGCAGTACTGCAACAGAGGAGATATACATGAACAGTGGCCCTAATTCACACACAGGAAGCTAGCACTTTTGGGCTCTTGACAACAGCAGTCGTAAACCATTATTGTAACAGCCCCCCCCCCCCCCCACACACACACACACTTATGTCCTCTCTTCTTTGAACTGGAGTCTTGCAGAAATGTCTTAAGAAGGGAAGGAGTGGCAATATTGGTAGGGTTGAAGATGAGTTGAGGCATCAGCTCCTGATGGGTTGATCAACCGATTTTTGGATAACACCTTTCTCAAGGATATATCTGACATGTACAGACTTGGCTTGGGTTTCAGGCACAGACAGAGGGTAAACTTGACCCTGAAGTGAAGTGGTACCGGGACATGATCGATAGGACCATTAAAGAAATGATGTGCATGCAAGTTTCCATCCTTCTTCCTGGCAAAAAAATTGGTACAACAGACATATGAAGAAGGCAGATCTTGTAGATTTAGGGGTATAGGTGGATTCTGGACAGGCTGCACACAAGACAAGCTTTAGGAGTGACCAGCAGAACCACAATTAAGAATCTGCCCAGAGTTCCAGTCAAAATCAGGACTGTGTACATGGAGCAAAGGCAGACCCAGCAGCAATGGACAGGTAGATACAGATAGAACATACAGGAAAATATTCGCTGAATGGAGCACACCCACTTGAAGCTACAAGGGCTTAGTGACATATTGGATGGTCTCAGAGAGAGTCTTTCCATTGAAGGTCAACACCAAATGCTTTTTCAGGTGCATGACTGGTATACAGTACTGGTTCATCAAGGCTTGATGCAGTAAGCTTCCTGCTGTACCAGAGTCTGGTAAGGCCTAAATAGTAAACTATGTACCACTACAAGACAAAGATACCTTTAAGGTCAACTTTAGAGAGCTGGTCATCACCCAGAGCAATCTCTCCTATGGTCCCTAGGCCTAGGAGTCCCCCTCCTGCACTGGCCGAGTTTGGGGTGGCCCTAACGCTACGCTGGGTCCCCCGAACACCGTTGAGGTGTCACCATGTGTTGCTGCTCTCCGGAAGTGATGGTAAGGCGTGGTGAACCCTATTGGAAAATAAGTCCAGAGAGTCAGGGTCTGCAGTAAACCAGGGTGCTTCTTTACTGGAGGAATTCAGGTAGAAAACAATACAGGCAAGGCATTGGGATGGCTTCTCTAGTCTTCTCCCTGGCAGAAAAAGTGTTTGATGCTGAGGAAAGGCCTGAGCTAGCTGTCCCTCTGTCTCTTCAGAAGACTGGTACCCTGGTCCAAGGCTGGTGATCCAGGGTGTGTGTCAGCATATCCCTGTCTCTGCGTCTTATTGTGGTCACTCAATAGTCTGGCAGAGTCTCCTCTCCCAAGCACTGGTTCCTAACTGCAGCACACAAGGGGCTCTGAATGCTCTCCTTATATAAAGTTTTTGCTAGACTAGAGCCTTCTAGTGGAAGTGGTGGAGTGGAGAAACTAAGCACAAACAGATACATTTTTTCAGCTCCCATCTGGTATGAACTTACAGTAGAGCTTCAATGATACTTTCCAGACAAAAACAAGTTTATAGACATAACAATAGAGCTAAAACCAGACATTTAAAAGATCAGGCTGTCTGCTTTTTAGTGGTAAACAAAGTCTGGGTTTTTCCCCTCCAAAACATGGTGGTAAACAAGTCGGGGGTTTTCCCTCCAAAACATGGTCTTCTTTAAACCCTATGGCAGCTGTGGAAAATTACCATCTTCTCAATCAAAGCCCTAACAGCCTCTCAGTATCGATTAACCCTTTTCACAGAGCCATGTAAATACAGTGCTAATGAACAGGATATATATCACAACATATAAAATGCAGGTACACAGTATTAAACAGAATAATTTAACCCTTGCAGGAGAAATAAAGTAAGAAGTTTTAACTTTGCATAGGGGATATAGGCAAATGTCCACAAATGTCCAAATGTCAAAGTACTCCCTGCTCTAAGGCACTATACTCCCTTTTAGGACAAGTGCAGAAATAGTGTCCCTGAAATACAGGCATAAATTATTAGAACGCCTACACAGACGTTTCTCTTCATACAACTTGATTCTATCCACTTGAATAGTTACTGGTACAGTTGAAGAAGAAGAAGGAATCAGAGATTCTAGAACTCCTTAGTACAAGTTGACAGGCCCTCCCAGAATGCTGCCACTGAAGATTTAAAGTTCCAGGTCACCACAGAGGACAGGGTGTGGAATTGTATGGCCTATAGCAAGATTGACAGATCACCCTGGCAAAGTTGTAAATGGGAGGAGAAGGCAGAAGAGGTACATCCGAGTTTTTCAAAGATTCTGTGGAAGGTGGCTAGGAGCTCATTCAGATTATTTGTAAACTGGTCACTGGATTGCCTCTTTCCCCTAAAGGATCACCCCAGGTGAGGGCCTGGTCAGTAATCACAAAGGCCACCTTGGTCCTTTCAGAAGAAAACAGTAGTGGTTGTAGTTCAAAATGTATAGTGGAACTGGCACAACACAGCTTGGATCTCCATCATAGCGACAGACGTAAACTGGAACCTGCAACAGGCAAGACTTGAGGCAGAGAGGAAGGAAGCTGTGGTGGTAGTCAAAACCTTATAATAAAATAAAAATAGTATCTGCCCATATTGTATAGGGATCCTGATATGCAGGTCATGCTAGAGAATAAGGTTCGTAATGTTGTTAGGAAACGATTAACTTTAGGTAATATTTAGAGATGAGCGATTTTCCGGTTATATGAAATTTGTTTGCGATTCGTTTACTGGTAAAAGGTGAATTGCGTTATGGATTCTGTTACCATGGACTATAACGCAATTCTATGTCAGAATGTATAACAGAATACCTTTAGGGGTATTCCGTTATTCATTCCGTCATAATAGAAGTCTATGGGCTGCATAACGGATCCGTCCAGTTTCCGGTGTGCAGGAGAGGACTCCCCTGCATAACGGAAATGGGACAGATCAGTTTTGCAGCCCATAGACTTCCATTATGACAGAATTAATAACGTAATGCCTCAAAAGGCATTCCGTTATGCATTCCATCATAGAATTGCGTTATTGTCCATGGTAACGGAATCCATAACGCAATTCACCTTTTACCAGTAAACGAAGCGTAAACGAATTTCAAAATAGTAATATTATTTCAACTAGAATGCTCAGAAATATTGATAATAAAAGAGACATGGCTACATATTACTGGCACTTATAAGTGTGGTTCCATTCGCTGTGGAACGTTAAGTCTATTAGAAATACTAAGAAAGTTATATCTACTAGTAGGGTGTGTCACATATAATTTATGTGATTTCCAGCGATAGATGTACAGTAATGTACAGTATGTGGGTAGTACCATAAGATCAATGTGAAAACAAATTGGGTAACATCTGTTCCATGAATGTGGAAAACGCTTAAGAGGGAAACATTATGAGTTTTAGTATGTTATTAAAATGTACTATATTAGTAAAATGTATGTTGTATGTATGTAGTATGTTATTAAAAGTTATGTTTTATTAATCAAGGCACCAGATCGCCAACTTTTAGTTGTTTTAGGATGATATCTTATGCCTTGCATCAGAAGATCGATCCATGCTGCCAATCCTCCATACCAGGTGAGCTGTAAATCAGTGTTTTTGTTTTTTTTAGAAGATCTTTTCTTGTAAGAGTCGATACTGGCAAAATTTCCACCCCCTTTCACAGCTGTCCAAACTCTATTGGCAGCTATTAGGCACTTCCCATAACATTATGACACCTACATATTAACTGTATACAATACTGAGTACATTTAATTTCTCATGCAGAAGTTCTTATTACATAGCATAGTAATAACCACATTATTCATATACTATAAGCTATATTAGTGCCCATACGTGTGTGTCAACCATATAGCAGCATCTATAATAGTGAATATGTCTGTGAAGGTTCTCATTTATCCAGGTCATGGATAGGATAATGGAATCAACACCTTTGACCCCATGCTGGGTATAATGACCTCTGACCACTTGCTGGGTATAATTACCAGATGTTGATTCGGTTACATATTTATTCCCAGAGAATTCTTGTACAGTCACTCAGAATTGAGAAAGCTCGTTGGAAGAACGAGTTGACCGTTTTCAAGAAATCTACAGTAAGTCCAGTTGCCTTGATTTATTCTTTACTGATATCTATAATAGTGGCTCTAAAACAGTAATGCCCATATAAGAGTAGCTGTGAATGTCCACTTCCAGGACTCAACCATATTGGTGCCCATACAATGCTACCCTAATCAGTGCCCATCATCAGTACCTTATGCCCAATGAAGTAGCTATCGGGGAAGCAGAGGAAGTGGCTGCCTCGGGGCCCAAGCTCAGAAGGGGCCTGGGAGCACCAGCAGAGCCATATTTCTAATATATTTTTTATTTATTTATTTTATAATTCCCCTCTCTCCCTGCGGGTGGGGAGGCGGGTGGGGAGGCGTAACGCTGCGGCCCATATTGAAACAAGAGGAGAGGGGAGAGATGGATTCTCCTACCTCTTCTCTGCACTTCTGTTGTTATCTGATTCCGCTCGCTGCTGCTCCATCAATCATTGAAGTGAACCCTGGATGTGCCCACACGCCTGCCAACTCGATTCTGTAGCCTGCCCACCCACCTCACTCGTAGCAGAAGCAGTGCTTCCTAGCCTGTACTATGCCCTTTTATACCCAATATTTACCATACCCTGTACTGTGCCCTCTTATAATCTATACTGTGCCTCCTTATGCCCTGTTATCCAATCACTGTATGGTGGTGTTATCCAGTCCCTGTATGGTGGTGTTATCCAGTCCCTGTATGGTGGTGTCATCTAGTCACTGTATGGCGGCATTATCCAGTGACTGTGTGGAGGTGTTATCCAGTCACTGTATGGCAGCATTATCCAGTAACTGTGGAAGTGTTATCCAGTCACTGTTTGGCAGCATTATCCAGTCACTGTGCGGAGGTGTTATCCAATTACTGTATGGAGGTGTTATCCAGTCACTGTATGGCGCTGTTATCCAGTCACTGTATGGCAGTGTTATGCAGTCACTGTATGGTGGTGTTATGCAGTCACTGTATGGTGGTGTTATCCAGTCACTGTAAGGCAGCATTATCCAGTAACTGTGGAAGTGTTATCCAGTCACTGTTTGGCAGCATTATCCAGTCACTGTGCGGAGGTGTTATCCAATTACTGCATGGAGGTGTTATCCAGTCACTGTATGGCGCTGTTATCCAGTCACTGTATGGCAGTGTTATGCAGTCACTGTATGGTGGTGTTATGCAGTCACTGTATGGTGGTGTTATCCAGTCACTGTAAGGCAGCATTATCCAGTCACTGTGTGGAGGTGTTATCCAATTACTGTATGGTGGTGTTATCCAGTTACTGTATAGCGGTGTTATCCAGTCACTGTATGGCAGCATTATTCAGTAACTGTGTGGAAGTGTTATCCAGTAACTGTGTGGAAGTGTTATCCAGTCACTGTTTGGCAGCATTATCCAGTCACTGTGTGGAGGTGTTATCCAATTGCTGTGTGGAGGTGTTATCCATTCACTGTATGGCACTGTTATCCGGTCACTGTATGGTGGTGTTATGCAGTCACTGTATGGTGGTGTTATCCAGTCACTGTAAGGCAGCATTATCCAGTCACTGTGTGGAGGTGTTATCCAATTACTGTATGGTGGTGTTACCCTGTTACTGTATGGCAGTGTTATCCAGTCACTGTATGGTGGCATTATCCAGTCACTGTGTGAAGGTGTTATCCAGTTACTGTATGGCGGTGTTTGCAGTCACTGTGTGGAGGTGTTATGCAGTCACTGTGTGGAGGTGTTATCCAGTCACTGTGTAGAGGTGTTATCCAGTTACTGTATGGAGGTGTTATCCAGGCACAGAATGGCGATGTTATCCAGTCACTGCATGGTGGTGTAGTCATGATATGGGGCTATAATGTTACAGTATTTTTTATTCAGTCATGGTACAAGCAATTATCCAGTATGGTGGTATTATTTAGTCTCTGTATGTTGGTAATATATAGTCACTAAATGTATTATTTT
Organism: Bufo gargarizans; assembly: GCF_014858855.1. Classification (NCBI taxonomy): domain Eukaryota; kingdom Metazoa; phylum Chordata; class Amphibia; order Anura; family Bufonidae; genus Bufo; species Bufo gargarizans. Next base: position 101,747,877 of record NC_058080.1, read on the forward strand.
TTTGGGGGTAGGGCTAATATCTTTACATGCGTTTTTGAGGGACCCCGCGTTCCCTATCCGGAAGGTTACACCTTTTCAATCTTGAGGCATCCAAGTTTTATGACACAGGCAAATAAATCAGGTCCCCACTGCCAACACTCTAAGGGATATCAGAAAGTATGCATATAGTGAAGCACTGCAGGTCACCAGGAAATTCCTTGTGTGATTGTACTCACAAGCGCAGCTTGACATATAGGCACATAGTATAGCTCCACGGCTCTCCTTTTATCCACGTCTCTTCACCATCACTAAAACGAGGATTACTCCAATAGTGAATCCCCGCTAGCAAATCTCTGCATACAAAATATTTATTATACTCACAAACATGAGATAAAACATAGCAGTCAAGGCTGTCTTTTTTCAAATTTGAAAAAGACAGCCTTGACTGCTACGGTTGGCACACCTCAAGAAGCCAATCCAACACTGCAGATTTAGGTGCAAACTGGCCACAACCAGTTTTATGGTCACTTTTACAGGAATCAAAACATAACCCATAAACATAAGTCCTCGGCCGTCTGGCCACTGACTACACAGTATTTTCCCTCTCTATTGGGATCTGGGTCTACCACCCAGTTCCCCAAAACACAACTCAGTGCTTACCCCACACAGGGTTAGAGGTTCCAGGCTCCCGCAGGCCTTTGCACAGCCTACTCCTTCCCCAGACTGGGGATTTATCATTAGCTCAAGTCAGAATAAGGAAAGTGAAAAAGTTGTAAATGTTTGCGCAATCGCTTAAACTGCGACTTTTATTGGCTCTGCACCATGCTCGGCAGTTTTCTGAAAGTGGGTGTGTTTTCTTATGTAAATTAATCTCTAGACAGATTTACTTTTGCGACTATTTAAAAAGTCGCAAAAAAGTCACAAAAAAATGCACAATTTCACTACAGTGAGGACCATGCTTATCTTATGCAACTTTTTATTAGAGTATGCGACTTTTTCATAAAGACGTGCGACTTTTGTAAAGCTGCTTACTGACGGATAAACTGCTACCGTCAAACCACATTTATTACAGTCTTAAAGGACCGATCATAAATCTGACTGAGCTGTCAGTGTAATCATAAATCTGGCCCTGGGAGTTCTGATTGAGGAGCTCGGCCCACATTTACCTGAGCTCCTCAGCTGGCTGCTAATTGCCTTTATTATCAGCCTGGCTGGTGCACACAAAGGGAAGACCCTATATTTCCAGCCTTTCTTGTTCTCATCCTGCTTCCTCTGGTTGAGATACACCATTTTAATGGCTCCCATATGGCCCTCTGACAGCTCCACTGCCATAATATACAGGTGAAACTCGAAAAATTAGAATATTGTGCAAAGTTCATTTATTTCAGTAATGCAACCTAAAAGGTGAAACTAATATATGAGAGAGACTCATTACATGCAAAGCGAGATATTTCAAGTCTTTATTTGTTATAATTTTGATTATTATGGCTTATAGCTTATGAAAACCCCAAATTCACAATCTCAGGTACCCTTTGCTCAGGGGGTATGGATTAATTAGCTGACAAATGTAACACTTTGAGCCTAGAATATTGAACTTCACAATATTCAAATTTTAAGTTGCATTACTGAAATAAATGAACTTTTGCATGATATTCAAATTTTTAGAGTTTCACCTGTGTGTGTGTATATATATATATACATATATATATATATATATATATATATATATGTATATATATATATATATATATTTATATATATATATATATATATATATATATATATATATATTGTGGGGGTTTAGCTCTTCTCCGGGAGTCTTTTACATAAGTATCTTCGCCAGACACCAAGTTTAAGGTCCAAACATCGCTTTTATTTGGCACCTCAGCAAAAGTAACATAAGTCATACAAAGCCAAAATAAAATACCTTGCCAGTCTGGGCTCTACCTAAACACATAGGTTTCCCTGACTCACCTAAAGAGTAACACAGTTCACACCTGTGATGAAATACAGCTTTCTCTTGGGGGATAGTGGTCTCTCAGCCCTCCCAGCTCAGACCACACAGAGCCACTCCAGCCTTCTGTGTGCAAGTCCCTACCCCCTCTTACTCTGCGGATTCCTTTATCCCCAGGTAATTACTGCACCTGGTCTTTCTTCAGACCTGGTGATTGTAGGGAGGACAGCAAATCCTGCCATACATCTCCCCTAACAACCATGAGGCCTGTCACTGCCTCACAAGCCCGTAGGGGTGAACACTAGCATCAAATCCAGATGCTCGTGAACGGGCATTGACCTGGCCTACAGTCTTCCCCTTAGTCTGCCAGACCCAGGACAACAGCGCTTGGTTTGTCACCCTCATGAGTTTATTACAGAGCCGACAAGGCCTCTGGTATTTTCTTGCCCATCTCATGAGCAGGTACTGTCTTTTTATATTTCCTGGCTTCTTCACAGGCCCATCACATCCTTTTTTTGGACTGCGGTCGTGTCCTGACCCTTTCGCTTTTGCCTTGCGGGGATCCTTCAGCAGAGCAGGTTTCTTATGTCTTGCTCCTTTTCCACGCATCTGGACCACTTTCCCATTATTCTCAGCAGTGGTTTCTTCGGATTTGGGGCAAGCTTCAGAGTCTTCTGCATCTTCAGTGGCTTTTCCCACTTCGGCAGTTGCTCCTTCTGCCCTAACCTTGGTCTCTGGAACATCCAAGGATTTCTCCCATTTCAAGACCTCGGCCTTAGCTTCTTTGGCCTCTATTTCTTTGGAGTCTCCATTTGCTTTATTAGCCTTTTCATCCTTCACAGACATGACATCACATCCTTGCCTTCTTAACTCCTCCTCCTCCTTCTCATCAAGGTTGGAGGCACTGGGGACATCAGGATCTTCACCAGACTCGTTGCCTTCTGGCAAACCCTCCAGAGGTTCACTCAGGATATTGTTCCCCAATCGCTTAGGCTCTAGGAGAGCCATCTCACAGTACTAGACACCATCTGTATGCTGGTCATCTGTCTCCTGGTATTTCTTCTCCAGCAGACTGCTGGCTTTCTGTAAGGCACTGATGGCAGAGGGAACATCTTCCATGACCAGGTCCTGGCTACTCATTGCCATGAGTCTCTTGGCCTCTGCATTCACATCAGGTCCATCAGCGGGCTCAGCAGAAAGATCTTCCGTCTTCTAGCGACCGTGTGGAGAGAGAAAAATCTTCAGGATTGCAGCTGTACTGACATGTCAGGTTATGTACCCCGGCCTGGAAATGGGTCTCAGACACTAGGCTGAAGTCTCCCAACTTAACTCTCATCATGTCTGATACAATTGTAAAGTGGTCGCTACTAGTAACCACCTCCACTTTGCAAGACTTCGACCTGGTAGCTTTCCTCTCGGAGTTGCTAATGGTCACAGCACATACATCACCTATGTCACTCGTGTCATTATTAATGCTGACCTCTAGAGGCACTGCCAAGTTAATCCCTACCTGGGACATTACTTTATTGCCCATAAAACACTGTGGAAACTGCATGTCCACCTCTGGTACGTGTGATACACCCTCTAGGACTGCTACACTTTCTTGCATGTTCACCAGAGTAGGATTGCTCCACTCGGTGCTCACAACATTTATCTGCAGTTCTGCATCCTTTACATGTTTTCCACCCGGGGGCGCTATTCCCCTGACCACATCCTGCAACGGAAAATGCATGTCATCATCACATATTTCACCTGTCATCACCTTTTCATTATGCCTTTCCGCAAACTTGGCACAATCGCTTTGCACCTTATCAGCACCATTGTTTTCAATAGGCAATATTCTTTCCCCATGGCGGTCAATGTGCAGCTTCCTTAGACCTTCATTTAAACGGGCAATTACAGGTTCTGCAGGAGTTTCGTCACTATCTGCAGAAGTGTCTACCTTGCCACACAACTACGAAACAATATCACAGCTCAACATCACATCATATATGAACATATTTGTAACATCAGGTCCACAAGACCCAGTTCTCACTGGAGACTCCCCCTCAGAGAGAACCACCTGCACTTGCTCAGGCTCTCTTTCAGGTGCCTGGTTCACATTATAGGTCACATCACTTTCATCTATCTTGCACCCGAGCTCACTAACCATAGAACCCTGTGGAGACTGCTTATCTGCACCTAGTACATGTGGTATACCTTCTAGCATTGCCTCACTTCCCTGTACGTTTATCACAGTGGGTTCCTTCAGCTGTGTGCTCTCACCATCAATCAACATCCCTACTACATATACAATTACGCCAGCATGGGTATCTTTTTTCCTGATCACAGCCTGTAAAGGAAAAGGGGTGTCATCATTATCACCTAGGTTACATAACTTCACATTTTCATTAGGCAATGCAGATAACTTGGTACCATTAGTTTTAGTTGTCACCATAGTCTCACGTCCGGTGGGAACTATCTGACAGTCCTTTTTAATCGCATGTCTGTCCAGCATATTTATCACTATACCAGTCTTAGTTTTCAGTATCATGCTACCCCTTACCCAGGCTAGCATAGAGTCTCTAACTTTCACGACCCCAAGCCTAGCCTTGGTCACGGGCATTTTGGGCCACACAATACCCTTCTCCCCTGCAGATTCCCGTGAGGGAACAACCGCAACAGGCTTACCCGCCTGTTCAGACGCTGCGGTTTCCACAAAGACACATCCCCTTGCGACAGTTCCCTGCCTCTGGGACTTACCACCTGCCGGCCCAGCAGGTAGAAACTGTCGGCGTACTGTCCCGGGGTCTGCCAGCCCAATAAATACAGGAACATTCTTACCACCTGACGTCGTGGATTCTCTCAAGATGAAGATATCCCAAGATCATCTCTCCCGAGATCTCCAGCCTTCTCTGGGTTCCTGGTACCACGACCACCGGCAGACTCCTTACTGAAATTGTTGCCACCGGAAACCACATGGCCTGGAGTGCGGACCTCTCCTGGGCGGTCGATCCAGGCGCACCCTTTAGGACCTTGTGCACAATCACAGGAAACACAGACACTCCTGAGAGCCGCACCGCTCTCCACCTCTTTGTCTTCCCAACGGTTGCCCTTGACCGCTTTTCCTCTGGAACTCCAGGCACACCACCGACACCTTGGACGCTTACAGAGGGTCCACTCAGCGTTGGAGAATTTGTCTCGTGGGCCCACTGCAATTGCGCCCTCAGCATCTCCCGCTCTACATCAAAAAAGCCATTTCACTTGGGCCATAACACAGCTCCTTGGCCTGGTTTTCCTGCCGCTTTATATGCCGCCATCGTCTGGCATATCCCATCATAAAAGTTACCTTAAGAGACATTTTCGGCAACCAAGTCCGCTTAGCCAGAGACCCCCAAAATTATATATTTTTTTCTTTTGGGGTCAGTCTCTCTCACCAGGCTTTTGGCCCTTTAAACTCCACACAGCGACTCCTTTGCAACCCAGCAACAAAACAGCACAAGCAGCACCTGCTCCTTTCATTGATGACCTTTGCCCTAGCTACCACTTTGCCTTCTTTCAGCAGGCACGCCTGCCCGCATCCGACACCAATTGTGGGGGGGTTAGCTCTTCTCCGGGGGTCATTCACATAAGTATCTTCGCCAAACACCAAGTTTAAGGTCCAAACATCGCTTTTATTTGGCACTAACAAAACTAACATAAATCATACAAAGCCAAAATAAAATGCCTTGCCTGTCTGGGATCTACCTAAACACATTCAGCCAGGTTCATAAATATTTGGACGTCTACAAAATTCTAACATTTTTGGCTCTGTACACCACCACAATGGATTTGAAATGAAACAAACAAGATGTGCTTTAATTGCAGACTGTCAGCTTTAAATTGAGGGTATTTACATCAAAATCAGGTGTAGGAATTGCAACAGTTTGCATATGTGCCTCCCACTTGTTAAGGGACCAAAAGTAATGGAACATAATTAATAATCATAAATCAAACTTTCACTTTTTAATACTTGGTTGCAAATCCTTTGCAGTCAATTACAGCCTGAAGTTTGGAACGCATAGACATCACCAGATGCTGGGTTTCATCCCTGGTGATGCTCCGTCAGGCCTCTACTGCAACTGTCTTTAGTTCCTGCTTGTTCTTGGGGCATTTTCCCTTCAGTTTTGTCTTAAGCAAGTGAAATGCATGCTCAATCGGATTCAGCTCAGTTGATTGACTTGGCCATTGCATAACATTCCACTTCTTTCCCTTAAAAAACTCTTTGGTTGCTTTTGCAGTATGCTTTAGGTCATTGTCCATCTGCACTGTGAAGCGCCGTCCAATGAGTTCTGAAGCATTTGCCTGAATATAATATTGCCAGAAACACTTCAGAATTCACCCTGCTGCTTTTGTCAGCAGTCACATCATCAATAAATGCAAGAGAACCAGTTCCATTGGCAGCCATACATGCCCATGTCATGACACTACCACAACCATGCTTCACTGATGAGGTGGTATGCTTAGGATCATCAGCAGTTCCTTTCCTTCTCCATACTCTTCTCTTCCTATCACTCTGGCACAAGTTGATCTTGGTCTCATCTGTCCATAGGATGTTGTTCCAGAACTGTGAAGGCTTTCTTAGATGTCGTTTAGCAAACTCTAATCTGGCATTCCTGTTTTTGAGGCTCACCAATGGTTTACATCTTGTGGTGAACCCTCTGTATTCACTCTGGTGAAGTCTTCTCTTGATTGTTGACTTTGACACACATACACCTACCTCCTGGCGAGTGTTCTTGATCTGGCCAACTGTTGTAAAGGGTGTTTTCTTTACCAGGGAAGGAATTCTTTGGTCATCCACCACAGTTGTTTTCCGTGGTCTTCCGGGTCTTTTGGTGTTGCTGAGCTCACCGATGCATTCCTTCTTTTTAAGAATGTTCCAAACAGTTGTTCTGGCCATGCCTAATGTTTTTGCTATCTCTCTGATGGGGTTGTTTTGTTTTTTTCAGCCTAATGATGGCTTGCTTCACTGATAGTGACAGCTCTTTGGATCTTATCTTGAGAGTTGACAGCAACAGATTCCAAATGCAAATAGCACACTTGAAATAAACTCTGGACCTTTTATCTGCTCATTGTAATTGGAATAATGAGGGAATAACACACACCTGGCCATGGAACAGCTGAGAAGTTTAAGGTCCAAACATTGCTTTTATTTGGCACCTCAGCAAAAGTAACATAAATCATACAAAGCCAAAATAAAATACCTTGCCAGTCTGGGCTCTACCTAAACACATAGGTTTCCCTGACTCACCTAAAGCGTAACACAGTTCACAGCTGTGATGAGATGCGGCTTTCCTAGCCCAACCTCCAGCAGCCTCCAGGCTGCTGCCACACCAGGGTCTCTTGGGGTATAGTGGTCTCTGAGCCCTCCCGGCTCAGACCACACAGAGCCACTCCAGCCTTCTGTGTGCAAATCTCCACCCCTCTCACTCTGAGGATTCCTTTATCTCCAGGTGATTACTGCACCTGGTCTTTCTTCAGACCTGGTAATTGTGGGGAAGACACAGCAAATCCTGCCATATATCTCCCCTAACATCCATGAGGCCTGTCACTGCCTCACAATATATATATATATATATATACATCTTGCACCTGCGATTTGTCTCAGGAGGTGCTGTTCCGTTTTTTGCTTATATGTATATTATAGAGGACCAGGCATCCTCTTTGGAACTTAGCACTCCTCGCCCATCCCCCACCCCTTGGTGTTTTTAATCAGAGTGAAAATGGAGCTGGACCCTCCATGTTAAAGTAGGTCCCACCTGATAAGAAGCTACCTTGTCGTCTGGTAGGTGGGCCCGACATGTTTTCATCAATAGTATGCGCTAAGAGCTTCTTCACTGCTTTTGCAGTAAGTATTGGTGTCATGTATTTGACCCTGTTCACACATTCACCTGTTCCCTCAGTCTTAGTGCATTTAGTGGTGTGCTGCTACTTTATTTGTTTGCTGTATTATTGCTGGGTAGCTTGCACCTGCGATTTGTCTCAGGAGGTGCTGTTCCGTTTTTTGCTTTTATATATATATATATATATATATATATATATATATAAACTAAAAAAGGTGGCAGCACCATCAATAATATAAAAACTGGTGAAGCTGGCCCAATGTGGATATAAGCCAAATCCAAATGTGAAGAAAATGTGTATATATATATATATATATATATACAAAGGGAAAAATGGCGGCACTGGCTGCACTAGGAAAAACGGGTGCACGATCCTGGGGAATCGACCTCTCACCCCAACCAATATATCCAGAAAAAGGACGGCACTCCAGCAGAATGAAAGTGAAAAACTTCTTTTAATCGACCATACGGTGCAATGTTTCGGCTCAACTGAGCCTTTCTCAAGCAAAGGTACAAATCAGGTGAAGGCAAATATAAAGACTGAATCAAATCATGTGATCTCACCACACCCTGTGGGCGTGTTACAAAAGTGACAATTGCACAAACATAATATAATACACAATACAGGTGTCAGATAAGGCAAATTAAAAAATTACATGCATCAGGTATTAGCACATCTGGCTATAAATACATCAATCCAACATACATGTATGACATTTGCATATGTGAACGGGCGGATCCACAGGACAGACACATAGGGAGTGTGAACAGTCTGTGGATGCGTCCAGTGAGTATATATATATAAAAAAACCAACCGAGGGAGGAGCGAAGGGATGAACCGGAAGATACATATTATCGGCGAGGGGTCCCAACTATGCGATCAATGAGCACTGTGCACATAACACTGGACAAGAGCGGCGTGACTTCAATCAGGGGGCGGTGGCAGCTGGAGGACGCCGAAGCATCATCAGGGACAGCCTCCGCTCTTGCGTCATTGCAGCGTCACACGAATCAGCCTTGGTGCGTTGCGGCGCATGCCCAGTATGTATCCAGTCTCGGGACGCCATCTTGGAGACTGGAATATTGCCATTCCCCTGAATTCCGACACCAGACCTGTTATATTCGGATATCGCGACTCAGACCAGTACAGACAGACCTGGGACCAGATCGTCTACATACTGTGTATTGACCACAGCCCACCAGCATCATAGAAACCACGATGTGGAGGACTGTGTTGATCAAAGCTGTCTGGTTGCGCTCATATCCAAGAGGGCTCTCCTCCAGCAGGTCCCCAGGTGTCTCAGGGAGCAAATCTGTAATGGGGATAGAAAAAATAGCACCTGCACCATAATGGCCCAAAATAATCCCCCAACGCACACCGCGTCCAATGAAAAAATTATATATGTGAAACAACATAGTTTAAAAAAACCTTTCTCAAAAAGAACCGCATAGTTGTTGGCAGTATCACCCTGCCGTGTAGAACAATGCTTCCGCTTCATCCGTAAATTCCATCCCTCAGAATAATGGGTGCAAGTGAACTGTGAAGAGAAGAAAAAAAGGAGAAATTAAAATGAGTACATACTCTCAGTGTGTGCACAGAAGACATCGCAACACAACCTGCTAGACACTGGGGTCAAGCCAGCCCTCACACAACCTCCCCAAAGTTGAATTCTACGTTTAATCCATTTGGTCTGAGGCTATTGAGCCTATGGATCCAACCTAGTTCCCTACGCTTAAGTATCCTAGACCTATCCCCGCCACGTCTGGGCTGCGGCACATGGTCGATGATCCAAACTTTCAGATCACCTTCCCTGTGCCCAGCCTCAGAAAAATGCTTAGAGACCGGTAGATCAAGGCGTTTCTTCCGGATACTCAAGCGATGGTTGTTCAGGCGGGTCTTGAGATCTGTCGTCGTCTCACCCACATAGAGTAGATTGCACGGACAGGAAAGTACATAAATAACGTAGCTGGAGTTGCAAGTCAAATGAAACAGAATATTATGGGGTTCACCCGTGAGGGGATGAATGAATGTTTTTCCCTTCCGGATGTACCTGCAATTGACGCACCCCAGGCAGGGGAAACACCCCAAGCCTGGCTGCGTAAGTGCAGTCTGTCTGGATGGCCCCTTGGAGCCAATGTCGGCCTTGACCAACTGGTCACGGAGATTTCTTGAACGACGGTAAGAAAATAGCGGTGGACACTGAAACTCTGGTATCTCCTTGAAACAAGTCCCAAGGAGACCCCAGTGCTTCCTAATGACCTTATTGATAGATGAGCTAAGTTCATTATAGATAGATACAAAAGGAATCCTAGCTGTTTTCTGTACGGTCTTACGCTGGGACAGCAGAGTATCTCTATCAAAACCACGTGCCCTGACCATGTGTTGTTCCAATAGTTGTTTCGGGTACCCCCTATCGCAAAACCTCTTTGCCATGGACTCCAGGGACACATTGGACTCCTGTTCATCGGAGACGACACGTTTAACCCTCAAAAACTGTGAGAAAGGAAGTGACCGAACCATGCTCCTCAGGTGAGAGCTGTTGTAGCACAGGAAGGTATTGGTATCTGTGGGTTTAGTGTACAGTTGAGTATACAACACACCTTCATTGAACACAACCCTGGTATCCAAGAACTGAACATCCTTTTTGGAATAGACGAGGGTGAACTGTAAATTGGAGTCATGACTGTTCAAAAAAGCATGAAACTCAACCAGTTCCGCCTCGCTACCTGTCCATATGAGGAAGATGTCGTCGATGTATCTCCACCACCTCAGCACATGACTGAAGTGGTGGGACAAATAGACGACATCCTCCTCATAGCACCGCATGAAGATATTCGCATAAGTAGGGGCCACATGTGACCCCATGGCCACGCCCCGCTGTTGCAAATAATAGACATCCTTAAAAAGAAAATAATTGTGATAAAGGACAATGTTGAGCAAATCAATAATGAAATCAGAGGCATGGGAGGTATAGGATGACCTCGTGAGCATTCTCCTGACCGCCTGGACACCACTCTCATGTACTATAGACGTGTAGAGTGATGTGACATCGAATGATGCCAGTATCAATGTATCCACTTGAGATACATCAGTGTCCCGTAATTTCACCAGGAAATCTGATGTGTCCTGGATGTAGGAAGACCCACCCGTGGAGAAATCTCGCAGTACTTTGTCCAGAAAGATGGCTATGTTGCTGAAGATAGAATCTGACCCCGAGACGATAGGACGCCCCGGGGGATCAATGAGGGTCTTGTGAATCTTGGGTAGCACATAGATCACCGGAGTGACCGGATGTGCCACCTCAAGAAATTCACAAAGACCCCCATCAATAATACCAGCAGCCATAGCATCCTTCAGACAACTGCGTATCACCCCAGCAATCTTGAACCTGGGATCAGAGTCTAGGACTTTATACACATGTGGGTCACCAAGTTGTCGCATGACCTCCTGGACATATTTGTTTGTGTCCATAACTACAACAGCACCACCCTTGTCTGCAGGTTTCAGAACAAGGGTGGGGTCAGATCTCAGGGTATCAAGAGCCTCCACCTCAGTGCGAGTCAGATTGGGGTGTCTGAAGACAGGATCCCCCTGTACGGAAGACCTGAGTTCAGAAAGCCCCCGTCTGACTGCACTGATGTACGCCTCAACTGCAGGTTCATTAATGTTGGGAATAAAGTTGCTCTTCAGAAATAAATTGAGAGATCCCAGTGTGAATTCACTAGTCTGGGGTCTCTCAACACTAATCCTGTTATGATGCCATACTTTAAGTTTAATGCGGCGAAAAAAAGAAAACAGGTTGGATTCCAGTTCAAACCAGTTCACAGTGGAGCTGGGACAAAATGAAAATCCTTTCGATAAAACACTCACTTGTGTGGAAGTCAGTTCTTTAGAAGACAGATTGACCACCATCATTTTTTCTTTGTCACGTTTTTAATTTGCCTTATCTGACACCTGTATTGTGTATTATATTATGTTTGTGCAATTGTCACTTTTGTAACACGCCCACAGGGTGTGGTGAGATCACATGATTTGATTCAGTCTTTATATTTGCCTTCACCTGATTTGTACCTTTGCTTGAGAAAGGCTCAGTTGAGCCGAAACGTTGCACCGTATGGTCGATTAAAAGAAGTTTTTCACTTTCATTCTGCTGGAGTGCCGTCCTTTTTCTGGATATATTGGTTGGGGTGAGAGGTCGATTCCCCAGGATCGTGCACCCGTTTTTCCTAGTGCAGCCAGTGCCGCCATTTTTCCCTTTGTATATTCCTGACTTATTGGCTGAGCACGGCCTATAACTTTTTTCCACTTTTACTCATTTTTTTCATCATGTCTAATCCTGATTCTATATCGACCTACGGTTGTGTGTATACAGCAGAAGACACCGAGCGCATATTGCGTGACATAGGAGGAGATGCCACGTTCCTCAACACTCCTTCCATCAGAGAGCTCAAACGTAAGTTTGAGAATGTTTCTAAGCGCATGGTATCCCTTCGTCTGCATATGATGACTTTGGGGGAGTATCATAAAACGCAAAAAATTCCCAGAGGGATGCGGTCGAATATACGGCCTAACCTTTTTTTCAACAATTCTACTTTTTGTAAGAAGTTTGAGGCGCTATCTAACCGCTACTCCCTTGACTTCATATTGCTCAACATTGAGTTCCTACAGCATGAATTGGCTACTTTGACTTGTGACATACGTGAGCTGGAGACCAGTCTGCAAGCACTTTTGTCTAATGAGGACTTTATTAAATATATGGAGGACATGTCTGCCCAGATGAAACTTTTTCAGACCGACTCAGAGGAGAACAAACGGATCAAGTGGTGTAGAGACACTGAAGACTACAAAAAGGGGAATATTTACAACTGGCAGACGGAACGACAGTTTAACATACAACAGAAGGATGGCAGAAAAAGAAGGAAGACAGCACAGACCTCTTCAAACAACGTGCAGTCTTTTTTAGACCAGGGTCCACTGATTCCAGAAAGTCGGGACGACGCATCAGGAGGGGTGGACGTGGACACAGGAGGTTCAGGCAAATCACGGAGCAACAAGAATCGACCTGTGGTAACCAGGAGCAACGTGACAAAGAAAAAATGATGGTGGTCAATCTGTCTTCTAAAGAACTGACTTCCACACAAGTGAGTGTTTTATCGAAAGGATTTTCATTTTGTCCCAGCTCCACTGTGAACTGGTTTGAACTGGAATCCAACCTGTTTTCTTTTTTTCGCCGCATTAAACTTAAAGTATGGCATCATAACAGGATTAGTGTTGAGAGACCCCAGACTAGTGAATTCACACTGGGATCTCTCAATTTATTTCTGAAGAGCAACTTTATTCCCAACATTAATGAACCTGCAGTTGAGGCGTACATCAGTGCAGTCAGACGGGGGCTTTCTGAACTCAGGTCTTCCGTACAGGGGGATCCTGTCTTCAGACACCCCAATCTGACTCGCACTGAGGTGGAGGCTCTTGATACCCTGAGATCTGACCCCACCCTTGTTCTGAAACCTGCAGACAAGGGTGGTGCTGTTGTAGTTATGGACACGAACAAATATGTCCAGGAGGTCATGCGACAACTTGGTGACCCACATGTGTATAAAGTCCTAGACTCTGATCCCAGGTTCAAGATTGCTGGGGTGATACGCAGTTGTCTGAAGGATGCTATGGCTGCTGGTATTATTGATGGGGGTCTTTGTGAATTTCTTGAGGTGGCACATCCGGTCACTCCGGTGATCTATGTGCTACCCAAGATTCACAAGACCCTCATTGATCCCCCGGGGCGTCCTATCGTCTCGGGGTCAGATTCTATCTTCAGCAACATAGCCATCTTTCTGGACAAAGTACTGCGAGATTTCTCCACGGGTGGGTCTTCCTACATCCAGGACACATCAGATTTCCTGGTGAAATTACGGGACACTGATGTATCTCAAGTGGATACATTGATACTGGCATCATTCGATGTCACATCACTCTACACGTCTATAGTACATGAGAGTGGTGTCCAGGCGGTCAGGAGAATGCTCACGAGGTCATCCTATACCTCCCATGCCTCTGATTTCATTATTGATTTGCTCAACATTGTCCTTTATCACAATTATTTTCTTTTTAAGGATGTCTATTATTTGCAACAGCGGGGCGTGGCCATGGGGTCACATGTGGCCCCTACTTATGCGAATATCTTCATGCAGGTGCTATGAGGAGGATGTCGTCTATTTGTCCCACCACTTCAGTCATGTGCTGAGGTGGTGGAGATACATCGACGACATCTTCCTCATATGGACAGGTAGCGAGGCGGAACTGGTTGAGTTTCATGCTTTTTTGAACAGTCATGACTCCAATTTACAGTTCACCCTCGTCTATTCCAAAAAGGATGTTCAGTTCTTGGATACCAGGGTTGTGTTCAATGAAGGTGTGTTGTATACTCAACTGTACACTAAACCCACAGATACCAATACCTTCCTGTGCTACAACAGCTCTCACCCGAGGAGCATGGTTCGGTCACTTCCTTTCTCACAGTTTTTGAGGGTTAAACGTGTCGTCTCCGATGAACAGGAGTCCAATGTGTCCCTGGAGTCCATGGCAAAGAGGTTTTGCGATAGGGGGTACCCGAAACAACTATTGGAACAACACATGGTCAGGGCACGTGGTTTTGATAGAGATACTCTGCTGTCCCAGCGTAAGACCGTACAGAAAACAGCTAGGATTCCTTTTGTATCTATCTATAATGAACTTAGCTCATCTATCAATAAGGTCATTAGGAAGCACTGGGGTCTCCTTGGGACTTGTTTCAAGGAGATACCAGAGTTTCAGTGTCCACCGCTATTTTCTTACCGTCGTTCAAGAAATCTCCGTGACCAGTTGGTCAAGGCCGACATTGGCTCCAAGGGGCCATCCAGACAGACTGCACTTACGCAGCCAGGCTTGGGGTGTTTCCCCTGCCTGGGGTGCGTCAATTGCAGGTACATCCGGAAGGGAAAAACATTCATTCATCCCCTCACGGATGAACCCCATAATATTCTGTTTCATTTGACTTGCAACTCCAGCTACGTTATTTATGTACTTTCCTGTCCGTGCAATCTACTCTATGTGGGTGAGACGACGACAGATCTCAAGACCCGCCTGAACAACCATCGCTTGAGTATCCGGAAGAAACGCCTTGATCTACCGGTCTCTAAGCATTTTTCTGAGGCTGGGCACAGGGAAGGTGATCTGAAAGTTTGGATCATCGACCATGTGCCGCAGCCCAGACGTGGCGGGGATAGGTCTAGGATACTTAAGCGTAGGGAACTAGGTTGGATCCATAGGCTCAATAGCCTCAGACCAAATGGATTAAACGTAGAATTCAACTTTGGGGAGGTTGTGTGAGGGCTGGCTTGCCCCCAGTGTCTAGCAGGTTGTGTTGCGATGTCTTCTGTGCACACACTGAGAGTATGTACTCATTTTAATTTCTCCTTTTTTTCTTCTCTTCACAGTTCACTTGCACCCATTATTCTGAGGGATGGAATTTACGGATGAAGCGGAAGCATTGTTCTACACGGCAGGGTGATACTGCCAACAACTATGCGGTTCTTTTTGAGAAAGGTTTTTTTAAACTATGTTGTTTCACATATATAATTTTTTCATTGGACGCGGTGTGCGTTGGGGGATTATTTTGGGCCATTATGGTGCAGGTGCTATTTTTTCTATCCCCATTACAGATTTGCTCCCTGAGACACCTGGGGACCTGCTGGAGGAGAGCCCTCTTGGATATGAGCGCAACCAGACAGCTTTGATCAACACAGTCCTCCACATCGTGGTTTCTATGATGCTGGTGGGCTGTGGTCAATACACAGTATGTAGACGATCTGGTCCCAGGTCTGTCTGTACTAGTCTGAGTCGCGATATCCGAATATAACAGGTCTGGTGTCGGAATTCAGGGGAATGGCAATATTCCAGTCTCCAAGATGGCGTCCCGAGACTGGATACATACTGGGCATGCGCCGCAACGCACCAAGGCTGATTCGTGTGACGCTGCAATGACGCAAGAGCGGAGGCTGTCCCTGATGATGTTTCGGCGTCCTCCAGCTGCCACCGCCCCCTGATTGAAGTCACGCCGCTCTTGTCCAGTGTTATGTGCACAGTGCTCATTGATCGCATAGTTGGGACCCCTCGCCGATAATATGTATCTTCCGGTTCATCCCTTCGCTCCTCCCTCGGTTGGTTTTTTTATATATATACTCACTGGACGCATCCACAGACTGTTCACACTCCCTATGTGTCTGTCCTGTGGATCCGCCCATTCACATATGCAAATGTCATACATGTATGTTGGATTGATGTATTTATAGCCAGATGTGCTAATACCTGATGCATGTAATTTTTTAATTTGCCTTATCTGACACCTGTATTGTGTATTATATTATGTTTGTGCAATTGTCACTTTTGTAACACGCCCACAGGGTGTGGTGAGATCACATGATTTGATTCAGTCTTTATATTTGCCTTCACCTGATTTGTACCTTTGCTTGAGAAAGGCTCAGTTGAGCCGAAACATTGCACCGTATGGTCGATTAAAAGAAGTTTTTCACTTTCATTCTGCTGGAGTGCCGTCCTTTTTCTGGATATATATATATATATATATATATATATATATAAATTGCAAAAAAGGGCAGCACTCCAAGAAGTATAAAATGCAAAAAATGCTTTATTTACCCATATGGGACATGCATGTCCCATATGGGTAAATAAAGCATTTTTTGCATACTTCCTGGAGTGTTGCCCTTTTTTGCAATTTATATATATATATATATATATATATATACATACACACATTTTCTTCACATATATATCCTTCCTTACTATCATTTTCTATTTACAGGTCACATGTCATACATTTCTTATGTCTACTATTGTTTGTGGTTAGGGTATAGCCACATGCATAGATTTGGAAATCCCTCAATTAACCAAGCGCGTATAAAACCTCACAGGTTCATTTAATTGGCCTCACCTGGAACACAACTGCTACCAGACTGCAGTGTACAGAGACCACTGATCCTAATGCTGGATGGGTCACAAGGAGAGATGATGTCTATGTCCCATAGTTGTATTGCTACCAGCCTAGTGAACAATGTGATACTCTGAGAACAGCTAAAAGGAACTGCTTCAGTTACATCAGAAGGAATGTCTCACCTTGCTGAAGAATACAATAGATGAGAAAACAGTGATAACCACAGGTATGAAGCTCATAGTTCTTAATTAATTGCTAACAGCATTAACAACAAGAACATAACATGTATCTGACATTCTGGAGAACAAAGACTTTAAGTTGGATGTTGGTAACAATGTTTAGAGCAAGAGATTAATTTACATCAAAGACAAAAAGATGCATACTGAGTTCTGTAAGGGTAGATAATCTAAAAAATTTGATGAAAGAGTACATTTCTCATTATCTAACATTCTGAAGAGTTGTAACCATAGCCATATGAGAGCTTGTTATTGTGGGACAAGTTGTACTTTCTAATGGCACAGTTTTATGGGTTTGTTTTCACAATGTTCTGTATGGCGTAAAACTTACCAATTAGCTTAATTATCCAAGTCAGTACAATTACAACTCTGCCACAATTGTATAGTTTTTCTTGTATTTTAATACTGAAAAAAACTTTGGAAAAATGCTTTTCTTGTCATTGCCCCATATTCCGACATCTTGTGTGAGGGCTCATTGTTGGACAATCTTTAGTTTTTATTGATACCACTTACAATGCCTTGAAAAAGTATTCATACTCATTGAACTAACACTCACAAACTTAAATGTATTTTATTGGGATTTTATGTGATAGACCAATACAAAGTAACATAGTACATAACATAGTACATAAGGCCGAAAAAAGACATTTGTCCATCCAGTTCGGCCTGTTATCCCGCAAGTTGATCCAGAGGAAGACCCCTCTCTAGTAGCTATAGCCTGTAATATTATTAAGCTCCAGAAATACGTCCATGGCCCTCTTGAATTCCTTTATTGTACTCACCATCACCACCTCCTCAGGCAGAGAGTTCCATATTCTCACTGCTCTTACCGTAAAGAATCCTTTTCTATGTTTGTGTACAAACCTTCTTTCCTCCAGACGCAGAGGATGTCCCCTCGTCACAGTCACAGTCCTGGGGATAAATAGCTGATGGGATAGATCTCTGTACTGACCCTTGATATATTTATACATATTAATTAGATCTCCCCTCAGTCGTCTTTTTTCTAAAGTGAATAACCCTAATTTTGATAATCTTTCTGGGTACTGTAGTTGCCCCATTCCAGTTATTACTTTAGTTGCCCTCCTCTGGACCTTCTCCAGCTCTGCTATGTCTGCCTTGTTTACAGGAGCCCAGAACTGTACACAGTACTCCATGTGTGGTCTGACTAGCGATTTGTAAAGTGGTAGGACTATGTTCTTATCACAGGAATCTATGCCCCTTCTGATGCAACCCATTATCTTGTTGGCCTTGGCAGCAGCTGCCTGACACTGGTTTTTGAAGCTTAGTTTGCTGTTTATTAAAATTCCTAGATCCTTTTCCATGTCAGTGTTACCGAGTGTTTTACCATTTAGTATGTATGGTTGACTTGCATTTTTCCTTCCCATGTGCATAACTTTACATTTATCAGTGTTAAACCCCATCTGCCACTTATCTGCCCAAGCCTCCAGTCTATCCAGATCCCTCTGTAGTAGTATACTGTCCTCATCAGTGTAAATTACTTTACACAGTTTAGTGTCATCTGCGAAAATTGATACTTTACTATGCAAGCCTTCTACAAGATCATTAATAAATATATTGAAGAGAATAGGGCCCAATACTGACCCCTGAGGTACCCCACTAGTGACAGTGACCCAATCTGAGTGTGTACCGTTAATAACCACCCTCTGTTTTCTATCACTGAGCCAGTTACTTACCCACATACAGATGTTTTCTCCCAGTCCGAGCATTCTCATTTTATATACTAACCTTTTATGTGGTACAGTGTCAAATGCTTTGGAGAAGTCCAGATATACGACATCCATTGATTCGCCGCTGTCAAGTCTAGAACTTACCTCCTCATAGAAACTGATTAAATTAGTCTGACATGACCGATCCCTCACGAAGCCATGCTGATATGGCGTTATTTGCTTATTTCTGTTGAGATGCTCTAATATAGCATCTCTCAGGAAACCTTCAAACAGTTTACCCACAACAGATGTTAAACTTACCGGCCTATAGTTTCCAGGGTCTGTTTTTGGCCCCTTTTGGAATATTGGCACCACATATGCCATGCGCCAATCCTGTGGGACATTCCCTGTCAGTATAGAGTCTGCAAATATCAGAAATAAGGGTCTGGCTATGACATTACTTAATTCCTTTAGGATACGGGGGTGTATGTCATCCGGTCCTGGCGATTTGTCTATTTTAATCTTTTCAAGTCGCTGATGTACTTCTTCCTGGGTCAGACAGGACACTTTTAATGGGGAATTTATTTTTGCATTCTGCATGTCATCTGACAATTTATTTTCCTCAGTGAATACATTGGAGAAAAAAATATTTAACAGCTTTGCTTTCTCCTCATCGCTCTCTGCGACTTCCCCCTCATTACTCTTTAAAGGGCCGACACCTTCAGATTTATACTTTTTAACATTTATATAATTGAAGAACATTTTAGGGTTAGTTTTACTCTCTTTGGCAATTAATCTCTCGGTCTCTAGTTTGGCCGCTTTTATTTGTTTTTTACATGTTCTATTTTTTTCCTTATAGTTTTTCAGTGCTTCCGTGCTCCCCTCCTGTTTCAGTGAATGATATGCTTTCTTTTTGTCATTTATTGCTTTCGTTACAGTTCTATTTATCCACATTGGTTTCTTTTTATTCCTTAACCTTTTATTATCATACGGTATGTACCTCTCACAATGAGATTTTAGGATGTTTTTAAAGATATCCCATTTTGTGGCTGTATTTTTATTTTTGAGGACTTTGTCCCAGTTAGTTTGGCCTATGGCCTCTCTTAGTTGGCTAAATTTAGCTTTTTTGAAGTTTGGTATTTTTGTTCCTCCCTGTAGAAACGCTCTTTTGAATGATAATTGGAAGGTTATTACTTTGTGGTCACTATTTCCCAGGTGTCCCCCAACCTGCACGTCTGTTGTTCTGTCCGGCCTATTGGTTAATACTAAGTCCAGTATGGCCGTCCCTCTAGTCGGGTCCTGAACCAGTTGGGAGAGGTAATTGTCTTTGGTTATTGCCAAGAACCCGTTTCCTTTATGAGATATACAAGTTTCAGTTTCCCAGTCTATATCTGGGTAGTTGAAGTCCCCCATAATAACCACCTCATTATGATTTGCCGCCTCGTCTATCTCGTTTAGTAATAGATTTTCTGTGGACTCTGGTATATTAGGTGGTTTATAGTAAACTCCTATTAGTAATTTATTGTTGTTTTTAGCTCCATGTATCTCTACCCACAGTGACTCCACATGTTCATGTCCCTCATTTATATCTTCGCGGAGTGTGGGCTTTAGACCGGACTTTACATAGAGGCAGACCCCTCCTCCTCTCCGGTTTTGACGATCCTTTCTAAACAGACTGTAACCTTGTACATTAACCGCCCAGTCATAGCTATCATCCAGCCATGTCTCAGTTATTCCCACTATGTCATAGTTCTCCTCACACATCACTAATTCCAGTTCACCAGTTTTATTAGTCAGGCTTCTGGCATTAGTATACATACATTTGAGAGGTTTATGTATATTTTTTACCCTACACCTTTCCTTCTGAACTGTTCTAGTCCCTCCTTCCATTCCTCCCCCAGTCCCATTACTTTGCCCCCGGTCTCTATCTGCACTATCTTCCCGTCCTATAACGTAATTACCCTCCCCCCCAGTCCCTAGTTTAAACACAAGTATCAAGTAGCAAGTATGTTTGAAGTAAAAAGAAAATGATACATGGTTTTCAAACATTTTAATAAATAAAAATCTGAAAAGTGTGGCATGCATTTGTATTCAACGTCATGTACTCTGATACCCCTAAATAAAATCCAATGTGACCAATTGAATTTAGAAGTCACCTAAGTAATAAATAGGGTTTACCTGTGTGTAATTTTTTCTCAGTTTAACTACAGCTGTTCTGTGAAGGCTTCAGAGGTTTGTTAAAGAACATTCGTGATCAAACAGCATCATAATAACTAAGGAATACACCAGACAGGTCAGGGATAAAGTTGTGGTTAGCAGGGTTAGGTTATACAAAAAAATATCCCAAGCTCTGAACATCTCACAGAGCAATGTTCAATTCATCATCGGAAAATGGAAGGAGTATAGCACAATTGCAAAACTACCAAGACATGGCCGTCCACTTAAACTGACAGCCCAGGCAATGACAGCACTAATTTGATAAGCAGCTAAGAGAAAGAGGAGCTGCAGAGATCCACAGCTCAGGTATTCTGTCCACAGGACAACTGTTAGTTAAGTACCCCACAAATCTGGCCTTTATGGAAGAGTGGCAAGAAGCAAGCCATTTTTGAAAGGAAGCCATAAGAAGTCCCATTTTCAGTTGGCCACAAGTCATGTTGGAGACACAGCAAACGTGAAAGAAGGTGCTCTGGTCATATGAGACCAAAGTTGAACTTTTTAGTCTAAATGGAAAATGCAATGTGTGGTGGGAAACTAACACTGCACATAACCCTGAACACACCACAGTGGAACATGGTGGTGACAGCAATAAATGGTAACAATAAAAACATCACCTCATTCCGCAAAAAACAAGTCCTCACACAGGACCATAGCCAGAAACATTAAAAAAATATGTCTCTAAGTGGCTAAAATGGCAACACAAAAACATGATTTATTTTCTAAAAATGTTATTGTGTAAAGCGTAAAAAAAAAGAAGACATATTTGGTATTGTTGCGTCCATAAACACCAGATCTATAAAAAATATCACATGATCTACCCCATTAAGTGAACAGTGTAAAAAAATTTGAAAAATGGCACCAAACAGCTTTTTTGTGACTTCACCTCCCAAAAAATTAGATAAAAAGCAATCAGAAAGCCAAATGTACCCCCAAAATGGTGCCAATAAAAACTACAGCTTGTTCTGCACAAAATAAGCCCTAGCGCAGCTCATTCAACAAAAAATTTAAAAGTTATCGCTCTTAAAACATGACAGAAAATTCCATGTTAGAAAATCCAGATGACAATCCTTCCCTTCTGAGCCCTGGCGTATCCCCAAATAACAGTTTACGTCCACAATTGTGGTGTTACTGTATTCAGGAGAAAATGGCTAGCAAATTTTCTTGCAAAAAAATTATAATATTTTTTTCATTTTCACAGCCAAGTATTATAAATTTTATAAAACGCCTGTTTGATCAAGCGCTCACTACACCCCTTAAAAATTCCTTGGGTGGTGTATTTTACAAAATGTGGTCACTTTTGGGGGTTTTTCACTGTGTGGATACCTCATGGACTCTGTGCCCTGCAGTGTGCCCATACAGCAGTACACGGCCACATATGGGGTGTTTCTGCAAACTGCAGAATCAGAGCAATAAATATAGAGGTTTGTTTTGTTGTTAACCCTTGATGTGTTACAGGAAATATTTTTATTAAAATGGAAAATCTGCAAAAAAAGTGAAATTTTGAAATTTCACTTCTATTTTGCTTTAATTCCTGTGAATACTTAAAAGATTAACAACATTTCTAAAACCAGTTTTGAATAGTTTGAGGGGTGTAGTTTCTAAAATAGGGTATTTATGGGTGGTTTCTTCTACGTGAGCTTCTCAAAATGACTTCAGAACTGAACTGGTCCTTAAAAAAATAGATTTTGGAAATTTTCTTAAAAATTTCAAAAATTGCTTCTAAAATTCTAAACCTTCTAACGTCCTAAAAAAAATTAATTATATTACCAAAATGATACCAACATAAAGTAGACATATGGTAAATGTTAATTAATGAGTACTTTATGAGGTATCATAATCTTTCTTAAAAGCAGAGAGATTCAAATTTTCAGAATTTCCGTTAACTTTTGCATTTCTTTTATAAAGGTAAAACATATTGACTCAAATTTACCATTAACGTGATGTACAATGTGTCAAGAGAAAATAATCTCAGAATGGCCTGGATAAGTAAAAGCATTTTAAAGTTATTACCACATAAAGTGATTTGCAAAATTAGGCCTAGTCAGGAAGGGGGCAAATGGCCTGGTCTGGAAGTAGTTAAGACTATATTAGTAGTTAAGACTATATTACAGAGTATTGCAGTGCATGGATTAGCTGATGCCTTTCATTAAATGCTCTTTCCTTGTGGCGTTGTTTTCTCGTTGCTTCATAATAACTTCCTGAATGCGGTTTATACTATTAAAGTGGATAATAACCTTTAACAAAAAAAAAAAAAAGACTATACTACACCAACAGATTATGTGATAGATTTTCTGACCAATCATTGGTCAGATGGCTGCTTACACACACAGATCTTTTGTTATACACACCAACTATTGTTCTGATTGGACAGAAATTGGTCAGATAATCTGCTGGTGCAATACAGCCCTTAGTGACCGCTGCGAAAAAGGCAGAATTTTATGTTTTTTGTTTAAATATAGATATTGACATGGAAAATGAAAAAAATAGCAAATTTTTTTTTAAAAGTATGCTAAACATAAAAATTTGATTTAAACAAAAGGTCATTTTTGATTACACATTCTTTGTAAATAGGAAGCAAACCACCTCACAAGAAAGACAAAGGTATCTTCATCCACCTGGACAGATGTGAGGCTAAGAAAACCAGCACTGCTTGAAGTAAGTTGGGTATTGGTAAAGTAGCAACCCCGTTGGCTGAGACGTGTGCTACTTGTTTACTTTGAAAAAAGTAGTTTTAACTGATGACTATCTCTCTTCTTCAACCACTCTCTACTTGTGCAACAGGGTCAACTCTAAAGATGCTTGTATTGATTTCCCTCCCTTCAAACACCCAATCCTCGATGTATACTTAGCTACAGTTTATTGCTTAGTTAATTCAATAGTTGACAGTAGATATTCAATAGTTGACAGTAGATATTGACTAATATCCACCTCTCTTGGCTTCTCTCCAGCTCCGGATACCGCAGCCCATGATGTCCTGATGCTTTCCAGCATCAGGACGACATGTGTGGTGGCACACACAGCATCATGTAGCTAGTGGGACCCTCTTGTGCAGCATTAACTGCAACTAAACATTTCCTATAATTGTTGATTAGTTCTGCACATCAGCTTGGAAAATTGAGCTCATTCCTCGGTACAAATCAGTTTCATTTCCTCCCATGAATTGCTTGCTCCAGGTCCTTTCACAGCATTTCTGTCGGATTAAGGTCAGGACTTTGACTTACCGATTCCAAAACATTATTTTTTCTTCTTTAACCATTCTTTAGTAAAACAACTTGTGTGCTTAGGGTCATTGATGGCAAGCTATCTTGGTCCAGATGCAGCAGAACAGGCCCAAAACAGGATACTAACACCACTATTCCATTGAGGAGACCTTTAGTTCGTTTGTGAGCTCACAAAATATTACACACTTTGCTGGTCAACCACTTCTGGGTACAGTAATAGTGGTCATGAATTTTCTGTCACTGAATTCAGGGACTTCAAACTCTTTGGAGATAGTTGAGCATCAACAACTCTTCTTCTAAGGTCCTCAGAAATCTCCTTTGTTTGCCCCATGATAAATTTCCACAAACGTGTTGTGAAGATCAGATTTTAATAGATCCCTATGGAGTCAGAGCTGTGTGAAAAACCACACAATCAATTTTTCCTGAATGCAAAAATGATGTGTGAAAAGAATGGGTCATGATTCAATCTGGATGCTATGTGTTCACCACTTGCATCACATTCGAATGGAAAACTTGCTTGTGTGAAAAAGCCCTAAATCCACTTAAACAGAAAAAGAAAGGCATCCAGCATTGCAGTTGATTGTAGAAAAGTTAACTTTTTCAACAAAATTTCCAAAACCATTTTATTAAGCACCAATTCAGTTATAGAGTGATTTTCAGGGGCTTATATAATGGAAACCACCCATAAATTACCTCATTTTAGAAATGACACCCCTCAAATTATTCAAAACTGATGTTATATACTTTTTAACTATTGAGGTGTTCCACAAGAATTAACGGGAAATTGAGGTAAAATTTCTAAATGTCAATTTTTTTTCAGATTTTCCATTTTCTTCCATTTAACATAGCAAGGGTTAAAAGTAAAATAAACCTAATTATCCAGTTTACAAACCCCCAAAAAATGTGCTCAAAAACAGTTGTATGAGCGCATGGCAGGATTCAAAAGGGAAGGAGCACCAGGGGCTTTTGGAGGACAGATTTTGCTGGATTGGCTTTTGGGAGCTATGTCGCACATGAAGACACCCTAAGGTACCCCTACAGTAGAAACCCCTAAAAAGTGACCCTATTCCGGAAACTAGACCCCTCAAGGAGTATTTCAAGGTGGGTAGTGAGCACTTTGACCCATCAGGTGTTTCACAGAATTAGGAAACACCTGGCTGTGAAAATAAAACAAATTGCAATTTTTTTCCAGACAAAGTTGCTTTACACCCACATTTTTCACTTTCACAAGAGGTAACAGGACAAAATGAACCCCACATTTTGTTACCCATTTCCACCTGAATACAGCAATACTTCACATGTCGCACAGCAGGGTTCTAGAGGCAAAGTGCAAAATATGGTTTTTGCAGACTTGAATAAACAGACATGGATTTTGGGTGCCATGTTGTATGTTCCTAAGATCCCCAGAAATTAAAAACCCTAAGAAGTGACCCCATTTTGGAACATTTTAAGTGGTGGAAGGGGTAGTTTTCACCAAACAGGTGTCTCACAGAAGGCAGAAACTCTTGTTAAAGAATTTCAAAAGCACACATTTGTGAAAATGAAAAATTACTAGCAGACCCCATTTTTTCACTTTCACAGGGGGTTAAAGCAAAAAATGCTCACCAGTATGTGTTCCTCATTTTCTCCCCATTCTGGAAACACATCATATGTGCCTGTAGCCTGCTGTATAGGCGCACAGCAGGCAAACAACAAAATATGGATTTTGCTGGCAGGACTGAATTGGCAGACATGGATTTTAGGTGCCATGTCGCATTTAAACAATTCCTGAGGTCCCCAGAAATTAAAACCCCCAAAAAATGATCCCATTTTGGAAAGAGCACCCCCGTGCAAACATTTTAAGGGGTAGAAAGGACACTTTTGACAGGTGTTTCACTGAAATGAATATGTAGTGGTTGCAGAAAAGTGGATATGTCAGCTAAGCCCTCTAAATCAGAGATATAAGGTGGTAAAACTACAGGGCACATCAAGAATGAAATTAAATTAATACTCCATGGTTGAGTGGTAGATTCTGAAACAATCCTTGATGCACAGGCCAGGTTTTTTTTAGGGCAGGTTTCGCAATTGTAAATGGCATCTTTCCTTATCCCCCTTTTGGAACACACCCTTTTTTGGGTGCTTCCCTTCGTCGCTGTTTGGGAGACTTCGCCAGGGAAATGTTGCCCTGGTACAACTCGGGCACCGTAACTTGCAGAAGTACTGGGGCCCTCCATCGCTTGGTTTGGATGAATTAGGGCCTTTATCACCACCTCTTGAAATTGTAGGAATGTTCTTGTCTGGCCTCTAGATCTAAAAAGCACGTACGCATTGTACAGCACCATCTGCACAATGTTCACGGCCAACTTTTTGTACCAAACTTTTGTTTTTCATGTGGCACTGTAGGGCTTTAGAATTTGATGCAGTCTGGTTTGGGGACAGCGGTAGTGGTACCATGTACAGGGGCAGGGGAGCTGGTGTTACTGTGAATGGTGGTCAGCAAAAGGACATCCCTCTTGTCCTTGTACTTAACCACCAACATGTTCTCATTGAGTAGAGCACGGCTGTCTCGTTTTCTTAGTGGTTGCCCTACCAGGGATCTAGGGAGGCCTCTCTGATTTTTGCGTACTGCGCCGCACACCACACTACCTCTTGAACTTAGGGACTGGAACAGTGGTAGACTCATGTAGCAATTATCCATGTATAGATGGTAACCCTTATCCAGCAGTGGGTGCAGTAAGCCCCACACTATCTTCCCACTAACTCCTAGAGCTGGTGGCATTCTGGGGGTTCAATCCGGGTGTCCCTCCCTTCATAAATCCGGAACTTGTGAGTGTACCCAGAGCTACTCTTACAGATTTTATACAGTTTTATGCCATACTTTGCCCGCTTGCTGGGCAGGTGCTGGCGGAATCTTACCCTCCCTTTCAAAAGTAATAGGGATTCGTCTATGTACACATTTTGTTCTGGGGTTTACTCTTCTGAAAACTTTGTGTTGAAGTGGTCAAGGACGGTCCTAATTTTGAACAGTCAAATGCGGTGTCATTCTGGGGTGGGCACTGTGCATTATCGTTGTAATGAAAACACTTTAGTATTGATTCGAATCGATTACGGGCCATGTAATTACTGTAGATTGCAGTGTGGTACAAGATATCCGCACTCCAATACTGTTTTTTAACAATGCCCATATGCAGCAAAATCCCCCAAAAGGTCATCATCTCTGCTGCATTTACTGGGGTCCAACCTTGGGGGTCTATCGTATGGCGTAGGATTCTGAGAAATAAATTGCTGTGCATATAAATTTGTTTGGGTTACCATCAAATTTATAAAATCTTCAGAGAAAAATAAAATAAAAATTGCAGCTCAGGCAGAGGATGTCAAACACTGGTGTCCCCTGGCTGTCCTCTGGGGAGACAGGTGCTGACTAGTTCAGCACCTGTCACCCCTGTATGGCCCCCCTGCAGCTCCATAAATGGATACGATTCCATCTGGAGCTGAGATTGACCGGTCTACAGAAACCGGCTAATGGCAGCGATCTGGGCTGCAGGGTGGTGGAAAAATTTCCTTGTGCCCGTAGGAAAGATGGCTGCCTGCTGTGCAGAGCAGCCATCGTACCCCAGTCACCGAGCGATTTTGCTTAAGGACCCGGTGTACACAGTGCTGTAGCTGTACAGCGCTGGGACTTCTGACCCACTTTCCAGCGCCATACATGAATGGCGCTGGTATAATATTGGTTACATTACATTTTAAAAATAAAAAAGGAAAAGGTCCCGAAGCAAAACTTTGGGCACCCTGCATGGTTAGTAGCACCCCCTGGCAAGTATCACAGCTTGTAAGCACTTTTTGTAGCCAGTCAAGAGTCTTCTTGTTTGAGGGATTTTCATCCATTATCCCTTGCAAAAGTCTTTCAATTCTGTGAGATTCCTGGGCCGTCTTGCACGCACTGCTCTTTTGAGGTTTAGCCACAAATTTTCAATGATGTTCAGATCAAGGGACTGTGAGGGCCATGGTGAAAACTTCAGCATCCGCCTTTTAAGGTAGTCTATTGTGGATTTTTAGGTGTGTTTAGGATCATTATCTATTTGTAGAAGCCGCCCTCTTTTCAACTTCCCCTTTTTTACAGTTGCTGTTATCTTTGCTTCCAGAATTTGCTGGAATTTCATTGAATCCATTATTTCCTCTAACTTTAAAATGTACACCGTGCCACTGGTTGCAACACATCCCCAAAGCATGATTGATCCACCCCCATGGTTAATGGTTGGAAAGTTGTTCTTTTCATGAAATTCTGAAAACATACCTTTGCTGATTGTGGCCAAAGAGTTCTGTTTTAATCTATCAGTCCACAGGACTTGTTTCCAAAATGCATCAGGCTTGTTTAAATGTTCATTTGCAAACTTTTGACACTGAATTTTGTGGCGAGGACACAGGAGAGGTTTTCTTCTGATGACTGTTCCTGTTGAAGGCATTATTTGTGCAAGTGTTGCCGAACAGTAGAACAATGTACCATGCTTCCAGAGTCTGCTAGATCTTCCTGAAGGTCTATTGCAGTCAAGCAGGGATTCTGATTTTCCTTTCTAGCAATCCTACAAGCAGCTGTCTCTGAAATGTTTCTTAGTGAACCAGACTTTTTCTTGACCTCCAATGTTCCTGTTAAAGGGGTTGTCCCACAAAAAGTCTTCTACAGTTTTCAAACCAAAACCTGGATCTGAATACTTTTGCAATTGCATGTAATTCAAAATTTGCATAGTCACTGAGTTATTCAATAAAATGTGTCTGTATAGTGCCACCTGCTCTTTGTTCTTTTTCTTATTTCTTTGTCCAGCTCACTGAGAAGGCCGCATATGCTCAGTCTCATCCCTCAACTGCCTCCTGTGTTTGTCACCGATCCCAGCCGTTTAACCCCTTATATGCTGCGGTCAGTAGCCACCCACGGCATCCATGGGGTTAGCAGAGGGAGGGGGCTCCCCATCGAGCCGCTATGCTGCTGGTGGGTCCTGGTGGTACAACCACCAGAACCCACCAGCATACAAAGGTATCCAGGCTTGCCATGTACCTCAGCCTGACAGACCTGCAAAAAATAAGTCTTCACACAGCTACCATACATTGGTAAAAATATAAAGATTTTAGTATATGGCTATGCAAAATATCTTTTACTTTTAATATAAAGATTTATGCAACACATCCCCAAAGTTTATGCTGAAAACATAAAAAAAACACATAAATTTGATATCACCATAACTGTATCAACCTATAGAATAAAATTATCATATCATATATATCGCGTGAGGAACCCCATAAAAATAAAAAAACACTTAAGGAATTGTAATTGTTGCCCACCGTACCTCCCAAAAATGGTGTAAAGAATTATCAAAATAATCAAAATGATATCAATAAAAACTACAGCCCATCCCGCAATACACAAGCAATCAAACAGCTACATTGGTGAAAAAAATAAAATGTTATGGATGTTAGTATATGGCTATGCAAATATGATTTATTTTTAATACAAAAGTGATTTTATGCTGCAAAAGTAGTAAAACATATAAAAACTATATACGGTAAATTTGGTTTCACCATAACCATATCAACCCACAGAATAAAATAATCATATCATATATATTGCATGAGGAACCCCATAAAAAAAAACTGTATTGCAATTTTGCAAATCTCACCTCCTAAAAAATTGTATAAAAAGCGATCAAAAAGTAATTTGTAGCCCAAAATCATATAAAATAAAAAATCTGCTCTCTAAAAACAATATTGTGCTCTCTTTCTTCTGAGCACTGCCATGTGCCCATACAACAGTTTATGACCATGTGTAGGGTGTTTCTGTAGACTGCAGAATCCAAGTAATAAATATTGATGTTTGTTTTGCTGTTAACCCTTGTTGTATTACAGTAAAAATAGATTATTTTAAGCGTTTATTCAGGCAGTAAAATCATAAAAATAGATTCAAATGGAAATTTTTCACAAAAAAATTAAATTCCTGTGAAACACCTAAAGGATTAACAAAGTTTCTAACATCAGTTTTGAATACATTGAGGGGTGTATTTTCTAAAAAGGGGGCATGTTTGGGTGGTTTCTATTATAAAAGCCTCTAAGGACCATGCACACGACCGTATGTAATTTGCAGGTCCGCAAAAAATACGGATGACATCTGTGGTATTTTGCGTAATGGAGCAGCTGGCCCCTGATAGAACAGTCCTATCCTTGTCTGTAATGTGGACAGTAATAGGACATGTTCTATTTTTTTGCAGAACGGAAATACGGACATATGGAAACATAATGCACACGGAGTAACTTCAGTTTTTTTTGCGGAGCCATTGAAATAAATGGTTCCTTATAGGGTACGCAAAAAAAAGGAACGAACACAGAAAGAATATACGTTTGTGTGCATGAGCCATTAAAGTCACTTCAGCCCTGAATTGGTCCTCAAAAACATGGTTTTGAAATGTTTTCAAAATTTTCTGTACATTTTGGATTTATTTTTTATGCAGAAAGTTAAAACATGTCAACTCAAATTCACCACTGACATGAAGTACAAACTGTCACTAGAAAACAAGCTTTCACTAAAAGCGTTCCAGAGTTATTACCAAATAAAGTGACACATATTAGATTTGAAAAATTGGGCTTTGGCATTTGGTCCAAACTGGCTTTTGCTGGACGGGGTTAAAGCCACTTCAGAACTAAATTAAAAACACGTGGGGTGTTTATCAAACTAGTGTAAATTAGAACTGACTTAGTTGCCCATAGCAATCATTCTGATTCCACCTTACATTTTTGACTGCTCCTTTGGAAAATGAAAGGTGGAATCTGATTGGTTGCTATGACAGGCCATGCATTATAATAAAGATGTATTGTAATTCATTGTACAGAGAATCAGACCCCAGAGTCGGTCAAAAATAAAAAGTTTAAAAAAAGGTAAAAAAAAGGTGTTTTTTATAATAATAAAATAATTTACGTAAAAAACCCAAAGCGTTCATTTTTAACGGAAATTTGTTTTCCCTTAGTCCTAACAGCAGCACAAGTGGGGAGTTCTCCCCTGTGAATCTAGTAGGACAGGTGGAATTTTTGTTGACAATAAATTTCCTACCAAGTAATAATTAAATAATTTGTGAAAACCCACCCCTATAAAGGGCAGACTGCCCATCCATTCAGTGCTATTATAACAAGTAGAAACAAACAAGGGTGGGAAATTTGTGTGCTGCTGTTAGGACTAAGGGAAAACAAATTTACGTAAAAAATTAAAGCTTCCCTTACGTCCTAACCAGCAGCACAAGTGGGGACCTAGCAAGTAACCCAACAAATTGGGAGGGTCTTTCCCAGGTATAAACCTATAGTTTTTTTTAAAGTTTTTTTTATGAGAGGGCGGCAGACAGAATGGTACGTACGAATGCTACCCCCTCTGAACGCCTAGAGTCTAGGCGATAGTGTCTAATGAAAGTGCAGTGGGAGCTCCAGGAAGCCGCAGCACAGTCTGTTCAAGTGGAACGAGATTCTTCTCCGCAAAGGAAGTAGATATTGCCCTCGTGGAGTAGGCGGTGACAAAGGATGGAAGAGCCAAGCCTTGAGATCAAAATGCTTCCCGGATTGCCTCCTTTACCCAACTACTTAGAGAGGGTTTGGAGGCTTTCAGACCTTTGCTTTTACCAGAAAAAGTTCGCAGTCCTGTCCAAGTAAATTTTTAGATTTCTGGAAATGTCCAAGGAGTGAAGGGCTTCCTCTTCAGGAGATGATGGAATAGGACATAGGACCGGCAGGGAGATGGTTTGATTTCGGTTACCGAAAGAAGGAACCTTAGGAGCAAAGGTCGGTAGAAATCTCAACAGGACAGAGTCCTGGAGAAAGAGGGTATAAGGCTCAGTGGCAGCTCAAGTAAGTAAAACACAGCTGCGTTTTGATTTTAACAACGCTGGCCGAAACCGGAAGTAGTCAATGACACACTTCCTGTCGGCCGTGCAGCATGCAGCAGGAGCCGGCAAGAGACGCCGGCAATCCGAGTCCTGTAGGTGGCCGAGCCGATAGGCTCCGCCCCTGTAGCCCGAACCGCCGCTCCCGCAGATGCAGCATGCGGCGGATTGCGAAATACCACTAAAGGCAGGGGGGACCGGAGCGACCTGATGTCCACAAGCTAGGAGACAAGCGGTAGGAAAAAAAAAAGTTAGTCAAGTAGAAGTATATTAAAGTGACAGGCCGTAGCCTGACCCGTCCTACTGTCCACAGGGACAGAGAAAAAAAGCACTGAATGGATGGGCAGTTTGCCCTTTATAGGGGTGGGTTTTCACTAATTATTTAATTATAACTTGGTAGGAAATTTATTATCAACAAAAATTCCACCTGTCCTACTAGTTTCACAGGGGAGAACTCCCCACTTGTGCTGCTGGTTAGGACGTAAGGGAAAAAAACCTTCCCCAAACATACATATATAAAGTTGTAAAAAATATTAAAAAAAGAAAAACATACATATTAGGTATCAGCACATCCATAACAACCTGCTCTACAAAAATATCACATAATCTACCCTGTCAGATAAATGTAGACATATTTGATAGTCACATCTGTAACAACTTGCTCTATAAAATAGCACATGATCTAACCTGTCAGGTGAACATTGTAAAATCAAAAAATTAAAACTGTGCCAGAAGAGCCATTTTTTTTTACCTTGCCACAAAAAACATAATATAGAGCGATAAAAAATTATATGTACCCCAAAATAGTGCCAATAAAACTGTCACCTTATCCTGTAGTTTCAAAAATGGGGTCAGTTTCTACTGTAGGGGTGCATCAGTGGGGCTTCAAATGTGACATTCAAATGTGACATGACGTCTAAAAACTAGTCCAGGAAAATCTGCCCCCCAAAAACCATATGGTGCTCCTTTCCTTCTGAGCCGTGCTATGTGCCCATACATCAGTTTACAACAACAAAGGCAGAGTTTCTGTAAAGCGCAGAATCAGTGTTAAAGATTTTGAGTTTTGTTTGGTTATTTTGTGTTACAGAAAAAAGATGGATTAAAAAGGAAAATCTGGCAAAAAAGTGAAATTTTGAAATTTCAACTCCATTTTACTTTAATTCTTGTGGAACACATTAAGGCCTTTTTTACACGAGCGAATTTTCCGTGGGGGTGCGATGCGAATACATAGCACCAATACTGAATCCTGACCCATTCATTTCAATGGGTCTGTGTACATGAGAGTTTTTTTCCCACATCGTTCTGCATTGCGTGAGAAATGTAGCATGTTCTATATTCTGCGTTTTTCACAAGTGTGGATGCAATGTGTTTTTCACTAATGGTTGCTAAGAGATGTTGTTTGTAAACCTTTTGTTTTTTATCACGTGCATTGCACCCACGCAGAAAAAACTGAACAACTGAAAGCAAGTGCAGACAGCAGACAAAACTGACTGAGCTTGCTTGCAAAATGGTGCGAGTTTCACTGAACGCATCCTGAACCTGGAATTTGGACCTAATCCGTCACGCTCGTGTGAAAGGGGCCTAAGTGTTAACAAAGTTAGTAAAATGAGTTTTGAATAACTTGAGGGGTGCAGTTTCTAAAATGGGGCCAATTATGGGTGGTTTCTATTATGTAAGCCCACAAAGTGACTTCATAACTGAACTGGTCCTTGAAAAGTGGGTTTTGGAAATTTTCTTAAAAATTTTAACAATTGCTTCTAAAATTCTAAGCCTTCCAACGTCCCAAAAAAAAAAAAAAAGACATTTTCAAAATGATACCAACATAAAGTGGACATATGGGGAATGTTAAGTAATAACTATTTCATGAGATATTACTATCTTTTTTTAAGCAGAGAAATTGCCATTTAGAAAATTGTGCATTTTTAAAATTTTTTGGTAAATTTTGGATTTTTTTTAATAAATAAAGGTGAAATATATGAAGTACATATATATGAAGTTCCAAAGGTATTACCAGATAAAGTGACACATGTCAGATTTAAAAAAATGGCCTTTGCAGGAAGGTGAAAACTGACCCGGGGTAGAAGGGGTTAATAACTATTTTGCGAGGAATCACTATTTTACTTAAAATCAGAGAAATTCTAATTTAGAAAATTGCAAATTTTTCAAATTTTTTGTAAGTTTTGGAGTTTTTTTTATTAAAAAAATGATAATGTGACACATTTCAGATTTGAAAAATTGGGCTTTGGCATTTGGTCTAAACAGTTTTTTGCTGGAAGGGGTTAATGATTTATGCTATTTGAACTTCAAAAAGGAAGAGGTTTTTTATAAACATATTTTAAAATGTTTATGTTTATGGTGGTCTTATGTTAGCTATGTATAAAAATTAGGACACACAAAGAAGTCAACCCGAGAAAGCCTTTCGCAATGTGGTACTCGAACAGCGGGTCATTGCAAAAATTAGAGTGGCTTTTCCGAGGCATACATCTTATAAGTATGTAAGGGCGTATTTACATATGTTCAGAAGCCCTATATTAGTTTCATTCCCCAGACTAGACCCCTATATTAATGTCCAGACCAGACCCCTCCTAAATATACCACAGAGCTTTTTAATTCTGACCCCAGACCAGATCCTAAATATATTCAGACTGTCAGACATCATATCAGAACACTAAAGATATTCGGGCACAGATCGGACCAGGGAGAGAAGGAGAAGAAGGAAGAGAGAGAGAGAGAGAAAGAGAGAGAGAGAGACCCTGTATCAAAACATTATAAAAAATAATATGTGGCCCCAATGAACCTGTAAGGGAAAACCAGTTGCATTTGTCACACAGAGTGGCAAAATAAAGTTTGCATCATCAAACACTTTAACCACATATATGCACCGAGAAAAATTTGTTTGTGAAAAGTTGTTTTTGTTGTCTCCTCTTTCTACCCTTTTAAAGAGTTTGATGGTTTTCCAGAACTAGTGAAACTTGTTACGATCTGTTGTGCCACTGAACAAATTTTTCCCTTCGGCTACTCCTAAGGGTGTTATTTAAGTGGCCCCCTATTTTCACACTTTGTCCCCTATATTTGGATCTGCGGTTCACTTTCAGTATAGCCTGAAATCTGGAACAGATATTGGCACATGGGCAGACAAACAAGACAATGGGGAAAATTTGCAGGAAGCTAGCTAACTAGAATCTATTCCTCAGGTACTCTCCCACAGGGTAAGATGCCTTAAATGCCCTGAGGTGGCCAGCCAAAGGGTGGGAAATATTAAGGTGTGTGCACTGGCCATATAAGAACAGGAGAGAGAGCATGCTCACTATGGGCAGTGAACGGCAGGCTAGACCTCAGCCTACATGGTTTGGACAGAGCAGTGCTGCATAGGTGGCTAGACTCGCTGGGAGGGAGCAGTAAGACATCATTGAGACAGCAAGGGGGGAGCAGGTAAGAGCCCTGGCCAAACCCATAAGGAGGAGTGAGGTGGCAGCCACAGGCCACTGATATAACACCACTCTTGTACATAGGCTGTGCCTTGTACTGCAGCACAGCAACATCGACCTCAATGGCACTGAGCTGCAATACCAGACCAAGGATAAGCAGTGGCGTACCTCCAATAGAGGCAGACCACACAGCTGCTATGGGGCCCCTGAGGGAGGGGGCCGACAGTGGAGGGTACTCCCCACCCACTAATTACTTTTGTATAGCTACCTGTGTGAAAAGAGAATGTAAAAAGTGGAGAAGGACCTTTGGTGATGTCATCAACCATGTGACCACTGCAGGAAGCCAAGGAATAGCAGAGCAGCAGAAGTCTGAAGGACCATTGGTTATGTCATCATCATGTGACCAATGCAGAGGACTTGTAAAAGACCTATGGGATGTTGCTGTGAGGGTGCGGAGCTTCTGTGTGGTGCCTGGAGTAGAGGTCGGTGGTGTCCTGGGATAACCCATAACATCCTGGGAAAACTGGGAGTTGTAGTTCTGTCCTATTATACCCCTCTCCATGTAATTTCAACTTATGCTCTAGTAAAGTCTGGTAATGTTGGGAGTTGTAGTTCTGTCCTATTATATCCCTCTCCATGTGTTTTCAATGTATGCCCTAGTACAGTCTGGTAATGTTGAGAGTTGTAGTTCTGTCCTAATATATCCCTCTCCATGTAACTTTAACTTATGCCCTAGTACAGTCTGGTAATGCTGGGAGTTGTAGTCGCTATTGTTCTGACTTTATGTACGCAAGGGTGATATTTTACCACAAGAGGAATAACATTTTTTTTTTCTTTTTTCTCAATGGTCTGTGGGATTCTCTTTCTCTGTTCTTTGAGTAAATGTCGGGGGTATCCTCTTTCCTCAAACTTGGCTGACATATCATTTAGTCTAATTTTGCATTGTTCGGGATCTCCCACAATGCGTCTCACCCATTGATATTGCGAGTATGGTAATGCTCTTTTTGTATCGGTGGGATGGTTGCTGGTATAGAACAGTATGCCATTTCGGTCAGTGTCTTTTATATATAGATTGGTCACGATCCTATTGTCTGCACTTTTAATCACTCATGTGTCATGGAAGGAGATCCGATATCTATCAAAATGTAAAGTGAACTGAAGCTCAGGCCACACCGAATTGATGGACTCCAAGAACCGCATCAGGGTAGGAATGTCGCTCCGCCATATGCAAAACACATCATCAATAAATCAGAGGGGGCCCATTCATACTGGTAAGCGCTTCTGGAAGCGCTCACTAGTATCATACTAGTAAGCGCATCCAGAAGCGCTCACTAGATCGGCGCTTGCTTACTTACCCCTCCGGCGCTGGTCTCCTCCAGCCTGACTGCGTACAGTGCGCACTATGACCTGATGCTGTACGCAATCAGGTCACGTGTGCAGCGCGGGCTGTTGGACATAGGACAGGGAGAGCAGGAGAGGTAAGTTTTAATTATTTATTTTAGTCTGATCTGAGGTCTGATATCATAGGGCCCTGGGGTCACATCATGGGGGGCCTGAAATAAGCATATGGGGGTGCCTGACTCTGGGGGACTGACTCCTGACTGAGCAAGGGAGGGCCTGAATGAGCATATGGGGGGGGGGGGGCTGAGCAACTGACATATGGGGGAGCTGAATAAATAAATAACTGATATTGGGGGGAAGCTGAGCAACTGACATATGGGGTGGCTGAGCAACTGACATATGGGGGGGCTGAATAAATAAACAACTGATAATGGGGGGTCCTCCTGAGTAACTAATATGGGGGGTCCTGGGCAACTGGCATATGGGGGGGGTCTGAGCAACTGATATGGAGGCGTAAATGGGCATCTGATAGGGGGTGGTCCTGAGCAACAGATATGGGGGCCTATCTGAGCAAGTGACATATGGGGGGGGGGGCTGCCTATTTTATATACTGTAATATGCAAAATAACTGTTTTATATACTGGCAGACATGGGGGGCACTATGGAGGGGGAGGAGCACTATGGGGGGCCCTATCTTGCATACTGGCACACATGGCGGGCACTATGGAGGGGGGAGCAATATGGGGGCCCTATCTTAGATACTGGAACACATGGGGGCACTATGGAGAGGGAGGAGCACTATGGGGGCCCTATCTTATATACTGGCACACATGGGGGCACTATGGAGAAGTGGGGAAAAGAGCACTATGGGGGCATCTTCTGGGGCCCTATCTTATATACTGGCAGACATGGGGGGCACAATGGAGGCAAGGAGCACTTTGAGGGACCTATCTTATATACTAGCACACATGGGGGCACTATGGAGAAGGGGGAGCACTATGGGGGCATCTACTGGGGACTCTATCTTATATACTGGCACACATGGGGGCACTACGGAGAAGGGAGGAGAGGAGCACTATTGGGGTCATTATATAGGGAAATTATACTGGCACACATTATGGGGGCATTTTATTCTGGCACATTATCAGGCACCATGGGGATAAGGGGAGCATCACTATTAGGGCACAATATAGGAGTATTTTTTACTGGTGCAAATTATAGGGCACTATGGGGACCTTGTCTCATCTGGGGACACTAAGAGTTTTTTTGGGCACACAGCAAGGGGCATTGGCACACATTATGAGGGTACATTGGCTCTACAGGGGGCACTAAGAGGAGGTATTTTTTATACTGCCACACAACAGGGCACTTTTATTTTTACTGTAACACATTAAAAAGAGAATTATTACTACCGGGGACATTATGGTGGGCTTTATTACAGTTGAGGGACTATGAGGAACATTACTAGGAATACTAGTATGAGCACTATTGGAGTATTATTACTTCTGGGACACAGTGGGGAAATTATTACTGTAGGGGCACTATTATTACTATGTGCTGTCTGGTAGATAATTATTTCTATTGGTGGGACTTTGGGGAGCAGTATTACTGTTGGGGGCACCCTGGCACGGTATCAGCTTAGCACAATTATTTTTGGGGAACATTATGTTTACACTATTAGTGTCAGGGACACTGTTTCCTGGGCACAGTTATTTTTTAGGACACTATGTGCCAATAATTATTGAAGGGGAACTATCTGTGTGTAACCTGTATAGGGAGCATAGTGGGCACAGTATTGGGGGTGGCAGGATGGGGTGTTCAGAAGGTGGGAGGATGATGGAAAAGTAGGAAACTAAGATGTCTGTCTTTCAAACTCTGCAGAGAGAAGAGATGGCTGAAAAAATCATCCTGGCGGTCTGGTCTGAAAGGAGAAGATGAGCACAGAGAACATCTACATCAAAGGAGATGTCACTGGATGTACGAGGTATGTGGTGCTGTATTAGGCTACTTTCACATCTGCGTTAGTGATTCTGGCAGGCTGTTCCAGCAGAGTACAGCCTGCCGGAATTTACTGGATTCGGCTCTGCTGTATGCAGACAGAATGCCCGCCGGCCCCACTGACTATAATGGGGTACGGCAGAGATCTGGCCACATTCTGGCAAAAATGCAGAGAATCAGCGGGACCACATGCTGCGGTTTGTGTCCGGCCGATTCCTTGCATTTTCAGCTGGATCAGGTAGCCGGAGCGTAGTGTCGCAGGTGTGAAAGTAGCCTTACCCTGTATGTTTTGTATTGCTCTAAGTAATGTTAGGACGGAATAGGTTAGGTTGTGAATTTGGTTTGGGTGGGGGGGGGAAGGCACATTCTTTGCACAGGGGCCCTCTGCTGTCTGTGTCCACCCCTGTCTGGCATACCTACGATCTGGTCGTCCTGGGTGCATCTGCTTCCCCGATAATGGCGGCTGGTTCTGCTGGTGTTTGCTTTCTTTGTCTACTGCGTCTGCCTAAAAAAGTATTGCGCTGGCCAGTGGTAGAATCGCTGCCAGAAACGGAGGAGGCAGAGCCTGTCCTGCAGGCAAACATACGTGCTTGTGGAATAGCCATGCCTGTAGAATCTTGCCATTTATACACCCACTTTGCTGAGTAGTCCTGAGAATCTCTTATGAATTTCGCACGTTTCGTGCTTTCGATATTACCACATAGGTTGGAGCAGTGTTTGTCGATCTTTTCTTTCAGGCTGGTCAATTCCTCTAGCTTTAGGCAGTCTTTCAACTGTGCATCGATAGAGGAAATAGTTGATTTGCACCTGTTGATCGAAGCTGTCGAAGTGTTGTTTAATAGTTAACACTATAAGATCCAATGAACATTTGTTCAATATATTCGCAAACCGAGTGCAGAAATCCAGGTTTTCACCGAACAATGTGGGTTGTAGGTTAACCCATAATCCCCGTGGTATTTGCTGCTTCCGATGATATTCGGCTAATGTGGCCACGTGTAATTCCAAGGAGATCAGGTGTTTGGACTCTCTCTCCAAGTCTCTGCTCCTGAATTCACTAGGCTGGACCTTCAGGAAATCTGATGAGGCACTAACCTGTGATACAATTTCAAATGCCTGTTGCTCTATGTATGCGAAGGTATTCATTGGTAAAATCGTTGATAAGTTGAGAATGCTCGCACCTGAATCCAATATAAAGTAATAAGTTCAATAGGTTGGCACTGCAGGTAAGTATTACGTGGTGCTCGCACCCTAGGATTGGCATCTTATGAAACAACATCAAAGAAGGGCCAGCACTCACTATAAGTTATCTTCAAAAAGTCTTGTTTATTGTCACATAGTCCTGTGACGCGTTTCGACAGTCGCAGGTGTCTTTATAGAACAGTGATGAACACATTACAAAACTACCCCTAAATAGCCAAACCACTCGTCAAGGTGTGTGCGTATCATGTGATCGTCATGTCATAGGACACCCCCCCAAAAAACATGTAGACACACAATTCAAACAAACATTGCAACTGGTTAATTCTCATCATGGACAAGGTCTTCTCCTGTTTTCATTCTCAATATACAGAGTAATTTCGCATCATTTCACCTGTAGAAAACATGTGTGAATATATCCATCTCAAAAACCTGTCCACATTATCTACACACAAGTGTAAATGAAGTCTAAAGCATATTGATAAATTAAATCGTAAAAATTAAATCGAAAAACTGAAAAAGAATTTATTAAAAAAAAGAAAATTAAAAATGTATTACATTTTTTTCTTCTAAAATACA
Source organism: Bufo gargarizans (assembly GCF_014858855.1). Taxonomy (NCBI): domain Eukaryota; kingdom Metazoa; phylum Chordata; class Amphibia; order Anura; family Bufonidae; genus Bufo; species Bufo gargarizans. Next base: position 101,788,431 of record NC_058080.1, read on the forward strand.
GTTTAATTCATAGTCACGGTTTAGACCTATAGGCTTACGGATCCACGGATACATGGATCGGATCCGCAAAACACATACGGACGTCTGAATGGAGCCTTACAGGTGGGTGATCACCCATATAGATTCCCTGATCACCCCCCTGTCATTGATCACCCCCCTGTAAGGCTCCATTCAGATGTCCGTATGATTTTTACGGATCCACGGATACATGGATCGGATCCGCAAAACACATACGGACGTCTGAATGGAGCCTTACAGGGGGGTGATCAATGACAGGGGGGTGATCACCCATATAGATTCCCTGATCACCCCCCTGTCATTGATCACCCCCCTGGTAAGGCTCCATTCAGACGTCCGTATGATTTTTACGAATCCACAGATACATGGATCGGATCCGCAAAACACATACAGACGTCTGAATGGAGCCTTACAGGGGGGTGATCAATGACAGGCGTGTGATCAATGACAGGGGGGTGATCAGGGAGTCTATATGGGTGATCACCCCCCTGTCATTGATCACCCCCCTGTAAGGCTCCATTCAGACGTCCGTATGATTTTTACGGATCCACGGATACATGGATCGGATCCGCAAAAACACATATGGACGTCTGAATGGAGCCTTACAGGGGGGTGATCAATGGCAGGGGGGTGATCACCCCATACAGACTCCCTGATCACCCCCTGTAAGGCTCCATTTAGACATTTTTTTTGGCACAAGTTAGCTGAAATAGATATTTTATTTTTCTTACAAAGTCTCATATTCCACTAACTTGTGTCAAAAAATAAAATCTCACATGAACTCACCATACCCCTCACGGAATCCAAATGCGTACATTTTTTTAGACATTTTGATTTCAAACTACTTACCACACATTAGGGCCCCTAGAATGTCAGGGCAGTATAACTACCCCACAAGGGACCCCATTTTGGAAAGAAGACACCCCAAGGTATTCCGTGAGGGGCATGGCGAGTTCCTAGAATTTTTTATTTTTTGTCACAAGTTAGCGGAAAATTATGTTTTTTTTTTTTCTTACAAAGTCTCATATTCCACTAACTTGTGACAAAAAATAAAAGATTCTAGGAACTCGCCATGCCCCTCACGGAATACCTTGGGGTGTCTTCTTTCCAAAATGGGGTCACTTGTGGGGTAGTTATACTGCCCTGGCAATTTAGGGGGCCTAATGTGTGCAAAGTAGTTTGAAATCAAAATCTGTAAAAAATGCCCTGTGAAATCCTAAAGGTGCTCTTTGCCCACCTAAGCTGCAAAAAAGTGTCACACATCTGGTATCGCCGTACTCAGGAGAAGTTGGGCAATGTGTTTTTGGGTGTCATTTTACATATACCCATGCTGGGTGAGATAAATATCTTGGTCAAATGCCAACTTTGTATAAAAAAATGGGAAAAGTTGTCTTTTGCCAAGATATTTCTCTCACCCAGCATGGGTATATGTAAAATGACACCCCAAAACACATTCCTCAACTTCTCCTGAGTACGGCGATACCAGATGTGTGACACTTTTTTGCAGCCTAGGTGGGCAAAGGGGCACACATTCCAAAGAGCTCTTTTCGGATATCACCGGTCATTTTTTACAGATTTTGATTTCAAACTACTTCTCACGCATCTGGGCCCCTAAAATGCCAGGGCAGTATAACTACCCCACAAGTGACCCCATTTTGGAAAGAAGACACCCCAAGATATTTTGTGATGGGCATAGTGAGTTCATGGAAGTTTTTATTTTTTGTCACAAGTTAGTGGAATATGAGACTTTGTAAGAAAAAAAAAAAATCATCATTTTCCGCTAACTTGTGACAAAAAATAAAAAGTTCTATGAACTCACTATTCCCATCAGTGAATACCTTAGGGTGTCTACTTTCCGAAATGGGGTCATTTGTGGGGTGTTTGTACTGTCTGGGCATTGTAGAATCTCAGGAAACATGACAGGTGCTCAGAAAGTCAGAGCTGCTTCAAAAAGCGGAAATTCACATTTTTGTACCATAGTTTGTAAATGCTATAACTTTTACCCAAACCATTTTTTTTTTACCCAAACATTTCTTTTTATCAAAGACATGGAGATCAATAAATTTAGAGAAAAATGTATATATGGATGTCGTTTTTTTTGCAAAATTTTACAACTGAAAGTGAAAAATGTCATTTTTTGGCAAAATAATTGCTAAATTTCGATTAATAACAAAAAAAAAGTAAAAATGTCAGCAGCAATGAAATACCACCAAATGAAAGCTCTATTAGTGAGAAGAAAAGGAGGTAAAATTAATTTGGGTGGTAAGTTGCATGACTGAGCAATAAACGGTGAAAGTAGTGTAGTGCAGAAGTGTAAAAAGTGGCCTGGTCATTAAGGGTGTTTCAGCTAGGGGGGTTGAAGTGGTTAAGCTAGAAATACACCCATCATTTTCTGGGGTTTTAAATTCAAGATTAATATAGACAGCTTTCATATTCTGTTACCAAAAAAACACTTTTTTGGCAATATACAACATCTGGATTAGTCAGTGTGCAATTTAAGCTAGAAATACAGCCATCATTTTCTGGGGTTTTAAAAACACATTGTCTCCACATTGTCTCCCACCCAGTTTCCTGCTGAAAGACAACAGTTGGCACCTGCAGCCGATGTCCATCAGTCTTTCACCTCACCCCCTTGCAAATCAGCCAAGCAGTCTGAGCCCCAAGTCATGCAGCAGTCTCTTCTGTTTTTTGATGACTCTGTTAGCAGGGTTTCCCAGGGCCATCCACCTAGCCCTGCCCCAGAAGTGGAAGAGACCAATGCCCAATGGCTTATTTTTCAAGATGAGTACATGGGAGTACCATCGCAGCACGTCTCGGATGATGACGAAACACAGGTGCCAACTACTGGGGCTTTCAAAAGTGTGCAGACTGACAAGGAAGGCAGGGGTGAAGACTGGGTGGAAGATGATATGGAGGACGATGAGGTCCTCGACCCCACATGGAAAGTGACCTATATAGTTCGGAGGAAGAGGTGGAGGTCGAACAGAGCCACCAGCACAGCAGAAGAGGGAGCAGGGTGCAAAAGCGGAGTGGCCGTCCTCTAGACCATACGTCTGCTACTGCCCACCGTAGCAAGGGACCGAGCACACCAAAGCCAGCCCCAAGGAGTTCCCTGGCGTGGCAGTTCTTCAGACAATGTGCTGACGACAAGACATGAGTGGTTTGCACGCTGTGCAATCAGAGCCTGAAGCGAGGCATAAACGTTCTCAACCTGAGCACAACCTGCATGACCAGGCATTTAAGGCAAAGCATGAGCTGCAGTGGAGTAGAATACCTCAAAAACCAAGAAAGGTCTCTGGCTCCTCCTGCTTCCTCTTCTGCTGCAGTCTCGGCCTCTTCATCCACCTCTGGAGTGACAGTGCCACCTGCCACCCCGCAAACAGAGGATCTGCCAGCAACACCAACTACTGTGTCACCAAGCATCTCCACAATGTCCCACGGAAGGGTTCAGCTCTCCATCTCCCAAACGCTGGAGAGGAAGAGGAAGTACCCCCCTACCCACGAGCGATCCCTAGTCCTGAATGCCAGCATTTCTAAATTACTGCCTTTTGAAATGCTGTCATTCCGTCTGGTGGATACAGATAGTTTTAAAGGCCTTATGGCGGTGGCTGTCCCACAGTACGTTGTGCCCAGCCGCCACTACTTTTCAAGGCCCTTCCCTGCACAACCAAGTAGGGGACAAAATCAGGTGTGCACTGCGCAATGCCATCTGTGGCAAAGTGCACCCGACTACAGATACGTGGACCAGTAAGCACGGTCAGGGCCGTTATATCTCCATAACAGCGCACTGGGTAAATGCAGTGGCGGCTGGGCCTGAGGCGGATAGCAGTTTGGCGCATATCCTTCCACCACGAGGATCGCAGGGCGCTTCAGTTTGCCTCCTGTTGCTTCCTCCTCCTACTCTGCTTCCTCATCCTCTACCAGCTCCTCATCCGGTCAGCGTAACACCTTCATCACCAACTTCATCACAGCCAGGGGTAAACGACAGCAGGCAGTTTTAAAACTTATCAGTTTGGGAGAGAAACCCCACACCACGCAGGAACTGTGGATGGGCCTTGAACAACAGACCGATGAGTGTTTTGTGCCAGTCAGCCTCAAGGTGGTGTGCGATAATGGGCAAAATCTCATAGCAGCTCTGGGACTAGCCAGTTTGACGCACATCCCTTGCCTGGTGTATGTGCTGAATTTGGTGGTGCAGAGATTCTTTAAAACTTACCCCGATATGTCAGAGCTGCTGCATGAAGTGCGGGCCGTCTGTGCGCGCTTTCGGCGTTCTCACCCTGCTGCTGCTCGCCTGTCAGCGCTGCAGCGTAACTTCAGCCTTCCCGCTCACCGCCTCATATGCAACGTGCCCACAAGGTGGAACTCCACCTTGCACATGCTGGCCAGACTGTCAAGCAGCAGCAGGCGATAGTGGAGTTTCAGCTGCAGCACACACGGGTGAGTCGCTCGGTGGAACAGCACCACTTCACCACCAATGACTGGGCCTCCATGCGAGACCTGTGTTCCTTGTTGCGCTGTTTCGAGTACTCTACCAACATGGCTAGTGCCGATAATGCCGTTCTCAGCGTTACTATCCCACTTCTATTCCTCCTTGAAAAAACGCTCCTGGCATTGATGGAAGAGGATGTGGCACAGGAGGAGGAGGAGGAAGCGGAATCATTTCGCAAGGTTTCCGGCCAGTTATTCCCAAGTGGCTCCGAGGGTGGGTTCCTGCACCCACAAACCCAAGGTACACAATTGTCCAGCCAGGGCACAGTTCTGGAGGATGACGAGGTGGAGGATGAGGAGGAGAAGATGGAGGAGGAGGAACCATGTTCACAGCAGGGTGGCACCCAGACCAGCTCATGGCCATCACTGGTGTGTGGATAGGGGGATACAGAGGACACAGACGATACACCTCCCACAGAGGACAGCTTTTCATTGCCTCTGGGCAGCCTGGCACACATGACCGATTACATGTTGCAGTGACTCCGCAACGACTGCCAAGTTGCCCACATTCTAACTTGTGCTAATTACTGGGTGGCCATGCTGCTGGATCCCCGTTACAAGGACAATGTACCGTCCTTAATTCCCTCACTAGAGCGTGATCGTAAGATGCGCGAGTACAAGCGCACACTGGTAGACGTGCTGCTGGCATTCCCACCTGACAGCAGGGGCACAGTGGAAGCACAAGGCGAAGGCAGAGGACGAGGAAGAGGTCGCCAACGCAGCTGGGTCGATGATGAGACTTGTAGTTCCCTTGTCACTATTATAATGTTCTGCAGCAGCTGAGGTGTGTATTAGGCTTTGTTCACATATGTGCTGGTGACATTCGCTGTTCTGCCCTGTCATAGGAGCAGAACAACGAAAATCACTGCAATTCCTGATCTGGAACTTCATGGACGTGACCTGACAGATCCCGCTGACTGGGATGAGATCTGATGGTTTTCCATCTGCCAGGCTATAAAATTGTGTCGAGTATTTATAATTATGAAGTTCTGCAGCAGCTGAGGTGTGTTTTATGAGGTTCTGCAGTAGCTGAGGTGTGTATTGGGAGGTTCTGCAGCAGCTGAGGTGTGTATTGTGAGGTTCTGCAGCAGCTGAGGTATGTATGGTGAGGTTCTGCAGCAGATGAGGTATGTATTAGGAGTTTCTGCAGCAGTCAGAGAAACATCAGTTGTGACTGGATTAAATCCTTTAGTTTTCTGTGTCTGCACTTTGCAAAATGTCTCTGTCCTGTTTCTCTGCCAGTACACATCGCACTGAGACCTGACCTGATCGCGCACCGTCACCAGTCTCGACTCCAGACCAGCTCTGTGAAGATCTGCCCCAGGCCCTGACTGCGCACTGCCAGCAGCACAAACAGTAAGTCAGCATCGGGAATTAGGTGAAGCAGGAGCAGGCACAGTTTATGCGGGAAGGATGACACACTATATAATAAGTAGCGGGCACAGTTCATCAGGAAAGGCTAGGTAATCACTTGCGATGAGATTTTGGTATTCTTTTCCAGCATACCAGCAGAATACCAGAATCGCCAGATCCAGCATATGACAAACACTGCTGGCACCTGCTGGATCCCATTCACAATCATGGGGTCATTCAAGATCCTACATACAGAGGTGTTTTGCCCTTTGTTTTTGCCAGAATCTGCAACAGAGGCTTACGCCGGAACCTCTGCAGCAGATGTGCACATACCCTAAGGGGTGCGATGGGTCACTCATAAGGGAGCCCAACTCAGATTCTTGCCATGGGGCCCAGTTATTTCTATGTATGCCCCTGAGGACAAGAGTGCCCTTTTATTGTGTGCAAGTGGTAAAACTGTATGTCCCTTGAGTCTGTCTACTTTAGTACACTATGTAGTAGTTCTAACCTTTGTCTTGAGATAAACAGCATCTGACATTTTTTTTTCCTGACGTGATATTGGCAGGTGGACCTGCTTACCTCATGATCTTATTATGATTCACCATTTCCATTTTAACATTGCATTACACACCTCATCTTCCAACTTCTCTGACAAGCATGAATGAGATATAGAATGAGTAAGGCATATAAGCAAGAAGCGGCATAAAATATATATATATATATATATATATATATATATATATACAGTACAGACTAAAAGTTTGGACACACCTTCTCATTCAAAGAGTTTTCTTTATTTTCATGACTATAAAAATTGTAGATTCACACTGAAGGCATCCAAACTATGAATTAACACATGTGGAATTATATACATAACAGGAAAAGTGTGAAACAACTGAAAATATGTCATTGTATTCTAGGTTCTTCAAAGTAGCCACCTTTTGCTTTGATTACTGCTTTGCACACTCCTGGCATTCTCTTGATGAGCTTCAAAAGGTAGTCACCTGAAATGGTCTTCCAATAGTCTTGAAGGAGTTCCCACTCTGTGGTCCAGCTCACCCCAAACCATCTCGATTGGGTTCAGGTCCAGTGACTGTGGAGGCCAGGTCATCTGGCGCAGCACCCCATCACTCTCCTTCATGGTCAAATAGCCCTTACACAGCCTGGAGGTGTGTTTGGGGTCATTGTCCTGTTGAAAAATAAATGATGGTCCAACTAAACGCAAACCGGATGGAATAGCATGCCGCTGCAAGATGCTGTGGTAGCCATGCTGGTTCGGTATGCCTTCAATTTTGAATAAATCCCCAACAGTGTCACCAGCAAAGCACCCCCACATCACACCTCCTCCTCCATGCTTCACGGTAGGAACCAGGCATGTAGAGTTCATCCGTTCACCTTTTCTGCATTGCACTAAGACACGGTGGTTGGAACCAAAGATCTCAAATTCGGACTTATCAGACCAAAGCACAGATTTCCACTGGTCTAATGTCCATTCCTTGTGTTCTTTAGCCCAAACAAGTCTCTTCTGCTTGTTGCCTGTCCTTAGCAGTGGTTTCCTAGCAGATATTCTACCATGAAGGCCTGATTCACACAGTCTCCTCTTAACAGTTGTTCTAGAGATGTGTCTGCTGCTAGAACTCTGTGTGGCATTGACCTGGTCTCTAATCTGAGCTGCTGTTAACCTGCGATTTCTGAGGCTGGTGACTCGGATGAACTAATCCTCCGGAGTAGAGGTGACTCTTGGTCTTCCTTTCCTGGGGCGGTCAGCATGTGAGCCAGTTTCTTTGTAGTGCTTGATGGTTTTTGTGACTGCACTTGGGGACACTTTCAAAGTTTTCCCAGTTTTTGGGACTGACTGACTTCATTTCTTAAAGTAATGATGGCCACTCGTTTTTCTTTACTTAGCAGTTTTTTTCTTGCCATAATACAAATTCTAACAGTCTATTCAGTAGGACTATCAGCTGTGTATCCACCTGACTTCTCCACAACGCAACTGATGGTCCCAACCCCATTTATAAGGCAAGAAATCCCACTTATTAAACATGACAGGGCACACCTGTGAAGTGAAAACCATTTCAGGTGACTACCTCTTGAAGCTCATCAAGAGAATGCCAAGAGTGTGTAAAGCAGTAATCCAAGCGAAAGGTGGCTACTTTGAAGAACCTAGAATATGACATATTTTCAGTTGTTTCACACTTTTTTGTTATGTATATAATTCCACACGTGTTAATTCATAGTTTTGATGCCTTCAGTGTGAATCTACAATTTTCATAGTCATGAAAATAAAGAAAACTCTTTGAATGAGAAGGTGTGTCCAAACTTTTGGTCTGTACTGTATATATATATATATATATATATGTTCATTTATTGCATATTTCAAGTATACACCGAAGGTAGATAAGTATCCTATAACCACTGGAGCGAACCCTATCTAGCCTTGCTCAGTGATCAATGCTAGATAAAGTTACTATGATCCTCATGCATGTTTATTTACAGGACAACGGCTATGAGCTGAGCGCTGCGATTGGCCAGCGCTACAGCATAGGAGAAAGAGACGCCGGCAGGTTCCCCTGGGTGGAGCCTAACTAGGAACATACCGGAGGCTATAACCGGAGAACAGAGCGGCGCCCGGGGATAACATTAAGTGCAGGGGGATCCCTGGGCGCCGCTCTACACGTCTGTATAGTCAGTTTAGATACTTTTTCCTGGTGAAAGGTCCTCTTCAAAACAAATCTTGACTCTGAGATTCTTTTCTTCGGGAGCTGACTCAGGAGGTGGTGTTTCGCGCTGGTCGTCGGCTGGTTTGGAATCCTCTGCATCTGGTCCATGGTTTGGTCTTCAGGGCATCTTGACTGTTCTGGCTTCGGTAACTCAGTAGATAAGAATCAGGAATAACTCACTCCGGCGTATAGAAGGAATGGAAACAAAAAACATAAGTACATGTCCTATTGCCTTTCGCCCGGATCCAATAGAAGATCAGTGAGCCCCAAGACCTCCCAAAGCTTTAAAAAGGATTCCGACCCTCACTAGTCATAGCTCTGCCTCTGCCCTGCTCCTGTCAGAATGGGCCTGACCCTTGTCAATGGTGTCTGCTAGCCAGGCATAACAGTCATCTAATTCACAGAAACCCTCCTCTGGACGCGCTACTGATGTTTCTTGGTGATCTCTCGCACTGCCTCAACGGTTTCATTGAACATCTCATCCGCTATGGACTAGAAATTGTTCAATCGCTTCATAAGTCCAACTCCCCCATCCCGTCCAGCCAGAAAACAAATCCCTTCCAGCTCTCTCTGCCCTTCTTACCTCCTTCCACACCATCAGTTTCTCCCAATCGGCTGCAACGTAAGATACAGGGACAAGCTTTACCAGGACACATGAACCTCTGGCATTAGGGGGAATTACCTTATTAGTGGCCAAACCACATAGGAAATAGTATTGTCAACTCCACACAAGAACTTCTGATGGTCACGGGCTTCCAGTAATAACTGAATAGACTGAGGGATCGCTCCCTGAGTCTGAACGTCACTCCCTTCTTTCCAGCAGATATAATCTGGTCTATGGGTGTTATGGTAGAGATCAGGGGTTTCATTAGTAAGGTTGACCATTATACCTTCCTCACAACTGGAGGATCCCACAAACTTATGCCGTTTACCACATCTACACATCTACCGCCTAGCTGCCCGGACACCCATACAGGATTAACAAACGAGGAGCAGGAGCCAGAGCTATTATTAAACCTATAGCTGATATTACCCTCCAGGAATGTAAAACCAGGGCTATCAACAAATGTCTCCTTGTGGCACTTACTAGTTTGAGGTGCGTTTCCCTCCCTAAGCATTAAACTAAACAAATAAACAAAAGTGATACTCTTCATTCTTTGACGTAGTTGAGCAGTTTCTTGCAGTGACCTGTGTAGATCCAGTTGTCTCGTCCCTCTAACTTCAGAGAGGTTGGCGTCATCAGCAGCACCTGGAATGGCCCAAGATATCTCGGCTCTAGTCCCCGACTTCTACACAGCCTATGTCGGACAGCTAGAAATCTCTTGCACTGAGGGCGGCTTATTGCTACTCTCAATGCTATTTCCACTCCCACAGGGCATTTAAGCCAGAGCTCCTTTTGCTGGATTCCCAGTATGCCTCCTAAAGGGCTATATACACAGCTGAGCTACGCCTGTGTTTAGCCAGCAACGACTAGACAATAATTGAGACCTGCTTTTCTCCAGCTCAAGGTGGCTCCTCCAGTCAATCTCCTGCTGATAAAGTAAAAATAAATACAGGGTTAACCTCTGGTTGTTAAAGAGCGAAGAGTCCTGGAGTGTAGAACCGTCACTTGGAAAAGAGTAATAGAAGGAAAAAAAGGATGCTAAGATTGAATATAGAACTGCAGAAAAATGTAAATATAAATTAATCAAAGAAATACCCAAACAAAAATAGACAAAAATAACTGAAAATAAAACCGAAAAAGATGCTAAAATATGAAAAAGGAAAAACTTGATTATAATAAAACCTAAAAATAAAAATAGATTAGTAGAAGAAGACCTGTAAACAGGAGAGAATAAAGAACATAGAAAACTTCCGTTACAGAAAGTCTTGCTATATATATTGAGATTCAGTAATAAGTCAATTTTAACTTAAAAACTGAAACTCAAATACAAAAACAAAAACCCTTTGGAACACATACAACTGTATAGGACTGAATTAACAAATCAATGTCTTGGAGGGTTCACCTGAAACCGTACAGGAGAATTTCTACCCACCAAGTCATTGAAATGTTAATTTGCCTAGCCCCAAACAGCTTCAGATTCATTTTACCAGAGAAGCAGGATTTAACATTACAAGGTCCCAAAACCGTTTTTTCCTAGGGGAAAAGAAAAATCTATTTAAATTAGGTCTTAGATAAAGACTTTAATTTCAAATTTTCACATTTTAACCGTTCATATTGTGAATTAAAATCTGCTTCATTGATCAAAGACCTTGGCTGTCCCTGGGTTCTATGCCTTTGCAAAGAAGCATGTCTGGGACCATTACCCCACCTTGCTGAATAAACCACTTTACTTCTAGATGTAGTTCTGGGGTACTTAACATACCTGTGTTTGTTGCCATTAGCAACGTTACAATATTGTACAATGTGCCCGTATTCCCTGCATGCAAAACAACGAATAGCTTGCCTCCCTGCACAATACCTTGTCTGGGCACATGGTGATTTGACTTGGCGCACAACATTAACCATCCTAGCATGACTAGATCCCACACTACTATCTGTATTGAGTCCACTTACCACAGACTCATCTTAGGAATCTTCTGGCCTTGTGTTAATACTTCCAACTCCAGGGTCAGACACATTGTCCATCTCCATCCCTGAGTCGGTTCCACTATCTGAACCACAGTCCTCAGACTTTTCCATGCTTACAGCCCATACATTGCCTCTAACCCCAGACTCTCCAACGGTTGTTTCAATAACTGTGGCAATTACTTTACAGCACCCTGTGCATGCGTCAGGCTTTCAGATAAACATTCATTTTCCTTGCGCAGCTCAGTATTACACCTCACAGTACATTCATAATTAGCGCTAGCTTCAGCTGCCTGCAGGACAAGAGTTCTCAATTTAACAATTTACACTTTTAAATCTTCCACTTCTCCTTTCAAACTCAGCTTCAGCCTACAAGACTCCTGATATTTATCCACTATCCACCCAGCAGCAAAAATCAGAGCATACTTGCCTTTCCTTTTGCGCCAGTAGATCCCTGCATAGCCTGAAGAATGGCCATCATGTCCTTCAGCTTTGCAACTTCTTTAAAAATACTTTCCATTGCACAAGAAAACAAACACCACAATGGTTGCTACAAAAAATACACTGCTATCGATCTCTAGGAGTTGTCTCAATACTTTTGGCACAGAACAAGTACCTCCTTTATACACTGTAGTACCCGTATTAACTATGTCAAACAATTCTACAATTCAGTGTAACAGCCACAGAGATACAAACATTAAGCAGAATCATCAACTATAGGACGATTTCACCGCTAAACTGCCTCTAATGTTCACACAATGATTCCTGTATCAGACTGGTCACTAAGCTATACCATAACCGAACACTAAACCGATATCCAGCACAAAACCTATCAAAACAAAATCAAACTGTACATAGAAAGATAGAAAAATACAAGATAATTTTTCTGGACAAAACTAACATTTCAGGCAAAAACAACCAAATCGCTTTCCATAGCAAACTAATCAAGATGGCCGACAAGCCACATGGCCTTCACACAAAGGAAATCAAGATAGTATCTACAATATCCAGCAATAGGAACAGTTTCTATATTCACTGTTCCCCACCCCTGAAACCAGAGCAAAACCTCCACTCTGTGGGTGATTTACAGGTTAACAATATAAAAATACTCTCTAAACGCTGTCTCTAATGTACAAACACTAAAACCAATTGCTGCCTCTATAAACCTCGTTAAAATTGCCTGTTACAAAATCACAGTAATATAAAAGTTAAGAAGTTACAAAAAAACACAATACCCTGTACTACTCAGCACACACATTACAATCTCTGTACAATCAACTCAGATCCACCCAAAACTACACAACGGAAAAACTCTTACCTTATCCTTACACAAATAGAGCGATAAATGTTCTTTTAACAAGCAGAAATTTTCTCTGACGCAGCAGACAAAACTACAGTTTACTATTCTCTCCCTTTTACCTGCTGTGCAGAGAAAAAATCTGTTGAATCCTTCCAAGCTCGCCATCTGAAGTAGAAATATTATCTGTTGTAGAAATATTAATATTAGAAATCCGCTCTGTAATGTCTTTGTGTAAGGAAAGGTAAAAATCTCAACCGCAGTCAGCCAAAGGTGTTTTCATCTCAAGTTCTGCTGAGCAACTGCCCCGCCCTGCTCAGTCTGTTCACTTTTATTTACTAACCAAAAGGTGTAAAAGGGGCTGGCCCAAAACAAGGATACAGGAAGTGATGACATACAGGAAGTGATGACATAGCCAGCTCACAAACCCATGTATCCTGTAACCACTGGAGCGAACCCTATCTAGCCTTGCTCAGTGATCAATGCTAGATAAAGTTACTATGATCCTCATGCATGTTTATTTACAGGACAACATCATTATCTCCAGCGGCTGATCAGGCACACTAGAGATAACAAATGCATGTTCCTTTCATATATTGTTCTCTTAACAATTGCATCCACGCCAAGCCAATAAATCCGCGTCTTGCGCGGGGGCCCTAGCTGGCGTCCATACATGAGCCAACAAAACACTGCTCTGCTGAACACATCAGTCTCCCCGGCCCACAGCCCAGTGCATAGCACATGGACCATTCGCCGACGGAGACCTCTGTGCCCAGCAGGTGTGACAGGAGATACACAGGAAGATATCCACCCCAATGGGTTACGCTGACACAGAGACATGATGACAATACACAATATATTAAATGCACATCTTAATAAAATTTCCACAACAATATGCATGGCTTTTTTTTTTACAGTTTACATATTGTCTCAACTTTTTGAACTGTGTGGTAGTAGATGTTACACTTTCTTAAAATTGATGCATTCCTGTTTATAAAGATATTCATTCAGATGGAACTGATTTCATGCCTATTTTGTATTCTGACTGTTCAATTGCTGGTTCAGTGAATCATTTCAATTTTTAATAAGTTGAGCAGACAAATAGCACAATATGTCCTAAAAAATAAAGGCATATACTTTATGGAAAAAGACAACAAACATCCAATTACATCCAAATAGACAGAAGAATAACCCAGATGCAAAATCCTATGAAAAATATTTAAAAGGGTTGTCCTACATAAGACAATGAAAATAAGCAATACAAGTGAAAAAAAAAGGGTTTCTCTACAATGGACATTTATCACCCTTCCACAGGGGACTTCATAATCACTAGAATGGGGGTCCTGAACCTGCATTCCACCTCACTGCAAAACGGCAATGAAGAGGAGTTTGAATGGAGCATTGTCAATCAAACGCCCACAATTTAAGATTAGGCAAGTATGCTTTTTTTTATGTTACATGTTTTTGCTTTTGTTGGCAACCAATAAATTCCAGCATTCATTTTTCTGAACTCCTTTTGAAAATGAAAAGTGGGAGCCGATTTGTTTCTGTGGGAAACTAAGCTAGTTTTCCTTTGCACCAGTTTTAATAAATATCCCCTAGTTTCTTGACACACTGCCCCAACTGCTGGTGGGATGATCTAGGGAGCCATCACATATGACAGTCAATCACCTCTAGTAGTGTTAAGAGGGACACTAACAGCTCAGTGATATGTGCAGGACATCTTGCCGCCACATGTGTTGCCTCTCTTGGCAGGACTTGCAACTGGGATTTTTCAGCAGGATAATTCTTGCTCATACACAAGGTTTCCCAGGAATGTCTACACTAGATTGCAACACTTCCTTGGCCTGCCCAGTTGCATTTATCACGCATTTATAGGACCACCTGGGACACCAGATTCAGCATGCTACAAGTGTGCAGGATCTACAGGCCCAGCTGAAACATCTGTGGGTAAATATGCCAATGGATGCCATTTGGAACTGGTGTACCTAGATGTGCAACCGTATCTCATATTGTATCCAGGCAAGAGGCGACTCAACAGATACTAGAGCCTCCTTTCAATTATACAGTTTTCTCCATAAAACATATTGTAATTACTTATATTATAATTACATTCACACATAGAACGTTTCATTGATTCCAACAACTCCTTCTTGATACATTAGAATTCTTTTTGTCCATGAGTCTACATTCCATGATTTAGCGTGATGTGATGGTATAGAAGGGTGTTTTGTGTCCCTTTCCCAAGGCTGTGTTCAAACTCAATCTGTCATCCATTCCATGCCTTTTTTCTTTAGAAACATATGAAAAATGAGTAAGACACACTCTTCACTTTTTCTATCTATCGTCCCAAAGAGTAATCATCAATAAAGAAATTGGTGAATGGAAATCTATATTCTGCTCAAGACAGGAAACCTTTGCCCTTCTATGCTTTTCTGTGTTGCCTCCTAATGGATGCATTTTGAGACATTTTTGTGAAAAAGTTTCTTACTGAATACAATGAAATCTTTTGCAGTGTCTGTTGTGAGCGTATCATATCACAAGACATGACAAGAACATAAAGAAAACAAGTGAGCAGGTGTGAATGCAGCCAGATTTAGATAGTAGATCTGGCTGTAGATTTTACTATAGATTATATTTTATTTTGGATGTTGTCAAGTAAACATAAAGGAGAATATAATAAGATGACAATTTTTTTTTTAAGTTATAAGAAACTTCTGATTATCCCTGCACTTGCTAATGTAAAACACCCTGATCCCAAGTGAAAAAAAGAAAAAATCATATTTTGTCTTTTTGTTCTTTTTTTTTTTTTTTTTATGTGATAACAGCCTGTTCTGTCTAGGAAGGATGGATTCTAGCTCTTCAGAGCATTTTATATATAACATCTCTCTGTGAATTGTATCTTCCATCTATCTAATTATTGATGAGCCTAAGCTGACCATGATGGATTGATCGTTATGAATTATAATTCCCTGGGAACTGCTCAATTGTACGTTATCTATTAATTATTTGAGTTAAATGCATTTTGGAGTGAAAACCAGATAATGAATAATAATATTAATAATTAGATGATTTTACACTGCACCCATCTATTAGGAAAGCCTTGATTGACATGTGGTCTATATCAGGAGTGCACAACTTTTTCTGGTTGGGGACCAAATTGTTAGACTGAACCAATCCCAAGTGCCGAAAATAAAACTTAAAGGGGTATTATCTACTAAAATACTGTATATATGGCACATCAAATATACAGTATATACCATAAATGTCTGGGCACACTTCCAGGACTCCCATCTAATGGGAGAATACATGAAAAATACATGTGAGCAGCCACAAGACCCAGACATACATGTCTGTTACAGATGATTGGAAGCTTCACAGAATGTTATCGAGGGCCACTTGTGGCCCCCAGGCTGCAGGTTGTGCACCCCTGGTCTATGTAGTAGTGCCTAACTTGAAATAGTCTACTGTTGCAAAGTAATTTTTATAAACTCACTAATTTATTTATGCACGTCTGCACCCATCTGCTGGTTATCTTGCAGCCTCTAACATATAACACACAGCACTGACTGTGTTGTAATCTTTGCTCTATCCCTTCCTTCATTCATTATTAGAAATAACAACAGGGAGGGGGAGTAGGCTGTACAAATCAGATAGTGGAGAGAGTGTAGCATTTCCATGTCTTCAGTGAGGGCAGCTCACACAAACTGTACTGAATCAGAGTGCAAAAAGCACACATACACCACAGTCTACTGGGGGAAGAGAGCACACTGGCTGTGTACAAGTGTAGAGAGCAAGAAGAGAGCCTTGCTGAATTCTCTGTGGGGAGAATTATCAATATCAGTGTGTAGAAGGGATGAAATAGCAATCAGTGAAAGTATAAAGCTGTAGTGGTACATGAGAGCTAGTGATGACAGCAGCATCCTGGACAGATGTATTACTGGGAGTGGTATGCTCACATAGGAATAGTCTGAAACTAAGAGCAGGTTGTAACCTGAATATCAGGTCTCAAAGCATTAACATTAACATTAGCAGACAGCAAATGCCTGCAGCAGCCCAGTAAAGCAATGACTTGCTCTGCAGCATCCCTCCTTAGTTCACATGGTACTATGTGCTCACGATTCGCTCCCATACATGGAGAAAATCATATAATAATTTCATAACATCAATTTACTACCGATTAAAGTGAGCAATACAAGTGAAAACAGGAGAATTAAATGGGTATATTAGCCTTGGACAAACTATATTATATTGTGATTTGGAAAAAAATGGACTATACTATGATAAAAGATAAATATATATATACAGTACAGACCAAAAGTTTGGACACACCTTCTCATTCAAAGAGTTTTCTTTATTTTCATTACTATGAAAATTGTAGATTCACACTGAAGGCATCAAAACTATGAATTAACACATGTGTAATTATATACATAACAAAAAAGTGTGAAACAACTGAAAATATGTCATATTCTAGGTTCTTCAAAGTAGCCACCTTTTGCTTTGATTACTGTTTTACACACTCTTGGCATTCTCTTGATGAGCTTCAAGAGGTAGTCACCTGAAATGGTCTTCCAACAGTCTTGAAGGAGTTCCCAGAGATGCTTAGCACTTGTTGGCCCTTTTGCCTTCACTCTGCGGTCCAGCTCACCCCAAACCATCTCGATTGGGTTCAGGTCCGGTGACTGTGGAGGCCAGGTCATCTGGCGCAGCACCCCATCACTCTCCTTCATGGTCAAATAGCCCTTACACAGCCTGGAGGTGTGTTTGGGGTCATTGTCCTGTTGAAAAATAAATGATGGTCCAACTAAACGCAAACCGGATGGAATAGCATGCCGCTGCAAGATGCTGTGGTAGCCATGCTGGCTCAGTATGCCTTCAATTTTGAATAAATCCCCAACAGTGCCACCAGCAAAGCACCCCCACATGATCACACCTCCTCCTCCATGCTTCACGGTGGGAACCAGGCATGTAGAGTCCATCCTTTTCTGCGTCGCACAAAGACACGGTGGTTGGAACCAAAGATCTCAAATTTGGACTCATCAGACCAAAGCACAGATTTCCACTGGTCTAATGTCCATTCCTTGTGTTCTTTAGCCCAAACAAGTCTCTTCTGCTTGTAGCCTGTCTTTAGCAGTGGTTTCCTAGCAGATATTCTACCATGAAGGCCTGATTCACACAGTCTCCTCTTAACAGTTGTTCTAGAGATGTGTCTGCTGCTAGAACTCTGTGTGGCATTGACCTGGTCTCTAATCTGAGCTGCTGTTAACCTGCGATTTCTGAGGCTGGTGACTCGGATGAACTTATCCTCCGCAGCAGAGGTGACTCTTGGTCTTCCTTTCCTGGGGCGGTCCGCATGTGAGCCAGTTTCTTTGTAGCGCTTGATGTTTTTTGTGACTGCACTTGGGGACACTTTCAAAGTTTTCCCAATTTTTCGGTGACTACCTCTTGAAGCTCATCAAGAGAATGCCAAGAGTGTGCAAAGCAGTAATCAAAGCAAAAGGTGGCTACTTTGAAGAACCTAGAATATGACATATTTTCAGTTGTTTCACACTTTTTTGTTATGCATATAATTAAACATGTGTTAATTCATAGTTTTGATGCCTTCAGTGTGAATCTACAATTTTCATAGTCATGAAAATAAAGAAAACTCTTTGAATGAGAAGGTGTGTCCAAACTTTTGGTCTGTACTGTATATATATATATATATATATATATATGATAAAATAAATAGTAAGGTAAGTAACAACAGTCACCTAAAGCCGTCAACAGATGACCCAGCTTCTATCGATCAGTGCCCAACATGGCACTCGACCAATGCCCATATGATACAAAGAGAGGTGATGGTAGCAAGACACATCTTACCCTGATGTTGTCTTCAATGGAGCTGAGCTCTTTGTTACATAGCTACTGTAAGTGTTTTCTAGTTTCTTGGCCCCTCCTAACCCCACCCCATGCATGTATTGTTGCTTCATACTTCAGGAATGTGGTCAGGTATCAGGCATCGCTAACCAACTACATTACAAGGAACTAAAAGGGATACACTTAATACCTTGCAATACACAAACGCTTCCTCTATCCACAGGACTTGGCTATATACAGCAGTCCCAGAGAGTTAAACGAAATGACAGTAATTAAGTGTGACCACCGTGTCATTCAAATGTAGAAATACAGGTCCCCTATTCTCATGATTGGCTAAGGTCCAAGGCATTGCCGGAACCTGCCTGATGTCCCGCTGGCCCCATCCACTATAATGGGGACCAGCTGAGATCTGATTGCAACCTGGCAAATAGATGGATAATCAGCCAGACAAATATTGCTGCCCACTGCGGTTTTAGTCCAGCCGGTTTTCTGCATATTTGCTGGGTTGCGTCCGGATCTCCACCAGTCCCCATTTTAGTTAATGGGGCCAACAGGTATCAGGTAGCGTCCAGCAATACCAGATACAGACATCTTCGGGAGGCTGCTCCCTGCTGGAACAGAATGCCGGAGATTGAGGTGGTGGTGTGCTGGGGGGGGAAGGGGGGGTAGAGGCTTGGGGGCGGTCCGCCCTGGGTGCCGCTTTAAGGAGGTGCCCAAACACAGAAGCAATGAGCACTTCCATCAATACAGGAAGTGGAAGTGCTCATTGCTGGAGCGCAGAGAGCTGTAGTTCTGTTTTACTGCTCTGCTCCCTGCGCTCCTCCCCTCCTTCAGGCTGGCGGCGCTGTGAATGGTGGAGCAGGAAGACTTCTCCCCGCTCCACCATTCAGCCTGCAGACACGGATCGCACTGCCGGCAAGTGTGGGCGGAGCCTGTAGCCCGCTAATCTGCATAAGCTTGGCCCACACATTGCTGTATACTGATCTGTGCCTGCAGGGGAGAGAGGACTGTGAGCTTCAGGAGCAGGACAAGGTGAGTAGTTACTGTGTTTTTTTTTTATTTTTAATACAGAGGGGGCACAGAGGACTTTATTACTATGGAGGGGGCAGAGAGGACTTTATTACTATGGAGGGGGCACAGAGGACATTACTACTATGGAGGGGGCACAGAAGGCATTACTAATGTGAAGGGGGCACAATTGGCATTTCTACTATGGAGGGGGCACAGAGTCAGATGGCATTACTACAGAGAAGGGGGCACTGTGGGCATTATTACTGTGAAGGGGGCACAGTGGGCATTATTACTGTGAAGGGGGCACAGTGGGCATTATTACTGTGAAGGGGGCACAATGGGGATTTCTACTATGGAGGGGGCACAGAGGGCATTACTAGCACAGTGGGCATTACAACTATTAAGGGGGCACAATGGGCATTACTGTGAAAGGGGCAAAAAAGGGCATTACAACTGTGAAAGGGGTACAGAAGGCATAACCACTGTGTGAGAGGGCACAATGTGGGCATAATTACTATGAGGGGGCACACATCTGTAAAATACTACTGTGAAGGTTGTACAATAAGGGCAGTACTACTGTGAGGGTGTACCATTTTTTTTTAAGTATTGGGGGGGGGCAGCTCAGATAAAATCAGACACCCCATGATCTATTACCTGCGGCTAGTCAGATGCCCGTACATGTGGTTGAGGAGCTTTATCCAGTACTCCTCCTTCCACTAGTCAATAGATTTTACAGACGATCATATGGGTGTGTTATAACTGGTATCACCCGATCGTCTCTGCTTTAAAAGTCCTAGTTAAATTTCCCCTGATGATTTCTGAGACATGAAACGTGCATGTAGGGAGCGGGACTAGATTAGGGCCAATCAGGGCCAGTTCACAGGGAGAGGTTCCTGACGGGGTCGCCCTTTTAAGGACGAGTGCCCTGTTGTGAGGCTTCTACTGTAATTTAGATATCAGGGCAAGCCTAAGGTTATACCACAGGGTCATATTAGGGTTATACTGACCCTGCCGCCTCCAGCAGATGATGGTCCGATTGGAGCCAATAACTCTGGTGTCATCAGGACACAGACTGCACCCTGGACGTTGACGACAGAACGGTAGGAGTACGTGTGCACCTTTACCTTAAATCAATTGCCTGGGTGCCGCCGTGCACATTGGTTTTCACTACCGCCGCTCTTTAATCTTATCATATTGTAGATTTTCACATTTAGGGCCTATCTTTTAATTATATTAGTAAAAGTTATTTTTTAATACAACAAATTATTACTATTTTGTGCCATTGAATCTGAGTTATACCCATGACAAGGAATATTGTCCTTTTTTGTCTATCTGGTTACTATGTCAAATCACTCCCACACACATAATCTCAGAATGGGGCTGAGAAGGTCATTCGAGCATGAGGGTGTCATCTGTGCATGGGGCGGTCATCTGTGCATGGGGCGGACTGAATACAAGCCAGATTTGAAATACATTGTGAAAAACAAAGATTGCCAGAAGTCTCACTAAAGCGGTCTACATTACAGGTAGGAAAGGTGGTTTAAATACACTTTTAAATGTTTGAAAACTCAATTTCTGTAATACTGTTGTGTGCACGCATATTTGTATAAATGTATAGCTTGTGGATCCTGGCAGTCATAGGTTTTTTTTTTTCTGGCTCTTTGTGTCTGTAAGGTTGGCCACCCCTGCGCTAGTCTTACACTAGCCTAAGGCTACTTTCACATCTCTGGTGAAAATATCCAGCAGGCAGTTCTAGCAGAGAATTGCTGGATTCTATAGTTCACCTCTGACTAACATGTGATCTGGCCGCTTACTGGCATAAATGTGGCGTTTCAGACAGGCAAATACTGCTGCATGCAGTGGTTTTTGTCCAGGCTGACATTCATGCTGAAACAGCCCACTGGATCAGACATTCTGGAGCTGTGAAAGCAGCATAAGGCTCCATTCACATGTCCGCAAAATGGGTCCGCATCCTTTCCGCAATTTTGCGGAAAGGGTGCGGACCCATTCATTCTCTATGGGGACGGAATGTGCTGTCCGCATCCACATTTGCAGATCCGCACTTCCGCATCCGTGCTTCCGTTTCCGCAAAAAAATAGAACATGTCCTATTCTTGTCCGCAATTGCGGACAAGAACAGGCATATTCTATTATGTCGGCAATGTGCGGTCCGCAAAATGCGGAAAGCACATTGCCGCTTTCCGTGTTTTGCGGATCCGTGTCTCCGTGTATCCGCAAAACATATTGCGGATGTGTGAATACAGCCTTAGGCTCCATTCACACGTCCGCAATGTGTTTTGCGGATACACGGAGACACGGATCCGCAAAACACGGAAAGCGGCAATGTGCGTTCCGCATTTTGCGGACCGCACATTGCCGACATAATAGAATATGCCTGTTCTTGTCCGCAATTGCGGACAAGAATAGGACATGTTCTATTTTTTTGCGGAAACGGAAGCACGGATGCGGAAGTGCGGATCCGCAAATGTGGATGCGGACAGCACATTCCGTCCCCATAGAGAATGAATGGGTCCGCACCCTTTCCGCAAAATTGCGGAAAGGATGCGGACCCATTTTGCGGACGTGTGAATGGAGCCTAAGGGTACTTTCACACTTGGAATAAAAAATAGAGGGGCACTCCTTAAATGGGAACAGAAAACGGCAGTCAGAATAAAATGTTATCTAAATAGATATTTAATGTGAATAACACGCATCACATATAATATTCATATAAAAACCCACATCAATTAATACAATAAAACAAAATAAAATGAACAGTGGGGTCCTAATTATAACACAAGAGTTCAGGGGTTCATGGGACACTGCCCACAGTAGAAATCAGTCTCAGTGAATCCACATACACCTAGTAGCAGTATGAGAGGTGTGTTGTTAAATTGAATCAATTGAAGCAATATTGCCACACAATGTCCAGCTTCAAGCCTCCAGAATAGGGAAATCGATGATAGAATCAAGTCCTGGAGAAAATGGCAGTAAGCACTTCTTACCGTGAGCCTGCAGTAGTCTCGCTGCGATCGAGAGGAATGTCAGCCTAGCACAGCTGAACGCGGCGTCCCACGTGGTACAGAGTCAAAGCGTGACGTCTCACGTGACTCACCAGCTGGAGCTATTGTAGCTGTAGTAGCGTCTCTCTTTATATTTATGAACACCACCTCAGATGCGAGACTGGTTCTACGGATCACCCCGACCGGCGTAGTCACTGCTCGGTCACTTGTAGTATCGGGGGAAAAGAAGACTCACTGTCCCAACTTGCCCAAACGCGTTTCAGGGTTGCCAAGGTAACTAATTTTGCCAGGAAAACTACAAGTGTTACCTCTACTCAAAATTCGTTCAGGCTTGACATTGATGAATGTCTAACCTGCGATTCAACGGATATCATCTACCTATTACAATGTAGTTGTCATAAACAATATATAGGAAGGACGAAGAGGACACTAAAGAAGAGAGTGGCGGAACATCTGACTAATATAAAAAAGGGATATTTGTTACATTCCCTCTCCAAACACTTTAAAGATATACACAACTGTGATCCTTCGTCCCTACAATTCTTTGCATTGGAGAGAGTCAAGAAACCATGGAGAGGTGGTAACCATATAGCTGCTATGTCCAGGCAGGAATCACGTCGGATTTTTGAATTTGAATCCCTGATTCCCAGGGGCTTGAATGCCGAATGGGAACTTTTTGGATTCCTTTGAGAAATGGGTGGTGAGCCGGGTGGTGACGCTGATTCAGAGTCATGCTGTTTTTTTCCAGCACTCTGTTCCATCCTCCCTGCCCTGCTCGCCTCCCCTCTCTCCGTGGAATATAGATCTTCATTTGAATTTTACTGATTTGATTGCCTCCCCTTGAATATATACTTCTGTGAGTCTCATATAAGGATATCTACCTTCCAGTAGGCTATTTTAACCTTTTATTGGTAGATTTCACCATTTTTTTATCCTTTTTATCATTTTTGGAAGAAAACGCATCAAAAACGCACCGAAAACGCACCTTACCGCATGTGCGTTTTTTGTGCGTCTTTATTGTAATCAATGTTGTGAACGCATCTACATCTATATTTCTATAGTTTTAACAATTTATAGGATATTTTATGCATATTAAATATTTTCGTTTTTAAAAAATGTGGAGATCTTTTCCTTAGATCTTTATATAGACACCTGTATAGATAGGTATGTGCGAATACGCACATGAAGGTCCATTGTAAGATGCAGGATTTGATATATGCGTCTTTATTGTTTTTGGAGAAAACGCATCAGAAACGCACCGAAGGCGCATTTGATGGCATGTGCGTTTTTTGTGCGTTCCCATTATTATTAATATTGTGATTGCATTTACATTGTTATTTTTTGAGTGGGAAAAATTTATAGGATGTTTTATGTATACTAAATATTTAAATGTGGAGATTTTCGCATGTCATTTTATAGATACCTGTACAGATAGGTGTGTGTGAATACGCACATGAAGGTACATTGTAAGATGCAAGAGTTGATATATGCTATTTTATAATTTGATTTTATTTTTCAATTGGATTATAATATGTCCACCACATCGATGTTATGAACATTGCAGGATCTGATGTTTTGTTGAACTTTCATTGATTCCCACATGGGGAGTTCCTGAGGTCCTAATTAGGACAATATCACCTGTGATGAATTTCCTGGGAGGATATAAAAAGTTGTCCAGAGCTCACTGTCTCCACCACTGAGGAAGGGGTGTATACCCTGAAACACGTTTGGGCAAGTTGGGACAGTGAGTCTTCTTTTCCCCCGATACTACAAGTGACCGAGCAGTGACTACGCCGGTCGGGGTGATCCGTCTCGCATCTGAGGTGGTGTTCATAAATATAAAGAGAGGCGCTACTACAGCTACAATAGCTCCAGCTGGTGAGTCACGTGAGACGTCACGCTTTGACTCTGTACCACGTGGGACGCCGCGTTCAGCTGTGCTAGGCTGACATTCCTCTCGATCGCAGCGAGACTACTGCAGGCTCACGGTAAGAAGTGCTTACTGCCATTTTCTCCAGGACTTGATTCTATCATCGATTTCCCTATTCTGGAGGCTTGAAGCTGGACATTGTGTGGCAATATTGCTTCAATTGATTCAATTTAACAACACACCTCTCATACTGCTACTAGGTGTATGTGGATTCACTGAGACTGATTTCTACTGTGGGCAGTGTCCCATGAACCCCTGAACTCTTGTGTTATAATTAGGACCCCACTGTTCATTTTATTTTGTTTTATTGTATTAATTGATGTGGGTTTTTATATGAATATTATATGTGATGCGTGTTATTCACATTAAATATCTATTTAGATAACATTTTATTCTGACTGCCGTTTTCTGTTCCCATTTAAGGAGTGCCCCTCTATTTTTTATTCCATTTTTGCCTACTATACGGTCTGGGTGGACCGAGAGGTGAGCACCCATTTCCATCCGGTCTATAGGTTGAGCCGCTGGTCTCCAATATCTACTTTCACACTTGCCTTTGATTCCGTTCCGTTGCCTGAACTGACTGCCTGATCAGGCAAACTGTATGCAAATGCATGTCATGTTTTCTGACTAATCAGGCATTTTTCAGTCTGAAAAATGCCTGATCAGTCAGAAAAATGCATTGCAATACCGGATCCGTTTTGCTTGTGTCATCAGGCAAAACGGATCCGGTATTTATTTTTTCTAACTTTTAAAGGTCTGCGCATGCGCAGACCGGAAGGACGGATCCGGCATTCCGGTATTTTAAATGCCGGATCTGGCACTAATACATTCCCATGGAAAAAAATGCTGGATCCGGCATTCAGGCAAGTCTTCATTTTATTTTTGCCAGAGATGCTACAGTTTTCTCTTTTGCCTGATCAGTCAAAATGACTGAACTGAAGACATCCTGATGCATCCTGAACGGATTACTCTCCATTCAGAATGCATAGGGATATGTCTGATCCATTCTTTTCCGGTATAGAGCCCCTAGGATGGAACTCTATGCCGGAAAAGAAAAACGCTAGTGTGAAAGTACCCTTAGAGGAGTCATAAAATGCACCATGGCATAAAGAAGAGAAATCTGTCTAAAGTTATCATGCTACATGTATAACTTCAATGATTTGATATATGCATTTACTGTTTCACTATTGTTTAAACTCTGCACCAATTTATTTTCCATTTTACAAGCTAGTTAATTAGTTTTTTATGTGTCATTTTGTTCTGTTGAATAAAATATTTTTGCAAATTTATTGTAATAAAGCAAATATTTATTGTAATTAAGCAAAAATGTTTTCAGTAATGACCATTAAATGTACAAATGAAAAGAGCCAAGAACTACCAACATTTTGAATAAGCCAAGTGCTTGTTTTGTACATTACGTATATGTTTTTTCTTTCTGTTCTTGACTTGAGAGGTGCAGTGACCAAGTGGATCACTGTTAACGGTTAATTGTTTGCTAAAAGTAGAAGTTTGTGATTTAATGTTAAAAGCATTTATCTCCCTATACATTATGTAGTCCAAATAGTTTTGTATGAATAACAAACAGTTACCACTGATAGTCTGGGTTCCTCTGGTTAGTGAGTGTTTCTAGTCAGATAAGCGAGAGTTAAAACCTTTATGTGTAAGTAGGCCCAAACTTAAGCCTCATGCAGAAAGTACCAGTTTTGAGACTGAACAGCTACCAAAGAACAGCTTAGGGTTCTGCGGGAATTAAGAAAATGCTAAAAATTACAATTATTATTTTGAGGAGACATGAATTAAAGAGAGGACAGACAGGACAGACTGTGGTAATGTGGGTCTGTGGTAATGGAGACTGCATACAAGTGCTGCGGTTATTTGGAAAGATTGCTAAGAGTGTTTAAAGTGAGACTCAGGGAGGACTACTACCACCATCATTGCTACTGCCCATACACAACTAATGGGTAAATCCTACTCTCTGTGGCTTCTATTTAAACAGGAGGTCATGACATAGCGCTGAATCTATTGTAGGATAACATAGTGTTGTATGCAACTCATTCAAAGAACAGCTTAAAGGGGTTCTGCGGGAATTAAGAAAATGCCAAAAATTACAATTATTTTTTTGAGGAGACATGAATTAAAGAGAGGACAGACAGGACAGACTGTGCTAATGTGGGTCTGTGGTAATGGAGACTGCATACAAGTGCTGCTGCTCATTATCCTCCTATCTGTACTTGATGTCTCCTCATAAATTACATTCCTACAGAGATTCAACTGAAGATCTTATCAGCTGTATTCAGGATCATAATACCTGACAAGTAGTAGAGGAGGATGAGGCAGCTCTTTAGCTCAGTGTTCTGAAGTAACTTGTCCTGTGTGTAGGACATGTTTTTTATGTACTAATAGGATGGCAGCCATTTTATTTCTCCTAATGAATGCTCCCTAAACAAAAATGTGTCATTATAACTAATGAAAGGTATTAGAAAATATAGTTATAATAAAGTAATATTTAAGTATTTTAATTTTCTTAATTCCTGGAGAACCCCTTTAACTGAGAGACTACCACGAGGAAAAAAGAACAGATATTTATTAAGGGTTTAGAACCATCAAGGCAGTGCATTGGATCAGAGAGTAAGGTACAAGTCGTTTATGGCAATAAGAATTTGCTGCTCATGGAAAGGGTTAATTGCCTCCGGCATCCACCACACTTTGAGCCAGACTGGTCACTGGTCATGTGGATCTAGGATGTGCCTGGGAACTGTAGAAAGAGTTAATGAGTTAATGAGAATTGCACGCCTGTGGTTATTTGGAAAGATTGCTAAGAGTGTTTAAAGTGAGACTCAGGGAGGACTACTACCACCATCATTGCTACTGCCAATACACAACTAATGGGTAAATCCTACTCTCTGTGGCTTCTATTTAAACAGGAGGTCATGACATAGCGCTGAATCTATTGTAGGATGAATTCCATCCATGATCCATCATTTTGTCACATAACATAGTGTTGCATGCAACTCATTCAGAACGGCCCACGTAGGCTCAGAATGTGGTTGTGAACACAGTCAGTGTTAATAAGAGTTTAGGATAGCTTAACAGTGTACCAAACTAATTACATGGCCATTGGAGGATTTCCTTTATGTAACTTGTAATATGGTCCAACTCCCGCATAAAGGTAAAGTGAGAAAGCAGGGCTACATTAGTAAGTTCAAGATTAGGTAGTGTGGCAGTGGTGCTAGACAAATGATGTGTTTGACCCAGGGAAAGCTGGGTGGGAAAGGGCTGTTTGAAAAAGTTGGGCTTTCCCTCTTTCCTGTTGGGCTGTTAAAGGGGTTTTCTGGTAGTAAAATATTCATGACCTATCCTCAGGATAGGTAAATAATATCAGTGGGAGTTTGATTCCCAACACATAAGTCGATCAACTGTTTTTAAAAATACCTTGGCACTCTGGTGTGTGCTGTGGCCTCTTCCTAGCCCTGTGATGCCATGTTCATCAGTCACATGAGGTATGTTCATCTCAGTTCCATTCAAATAAATAGGCTTAGATTGCAATACCACGAACATCCAGTATACAATGTATGGCACTGTGCTTGGTATGGTGTGAGGGGCCCACGATACCTTATCCCTTTCAAACGGCTGATAGGTGGGGATTCCGGAAGTCAGACCCCAAAAAATCTAGTATTGATGGCCTATCTTGAGTTTGGATCATCAGTATTATACTCCTTGAAAACCCCTTTAATGAGGCATAATAAGCAGCCACCTGAAGATGCAGCAGCCTAATGAGGAGGTGGAGAGGATGATAATAGTAGTAGTGGCATAGATGGGGTTATAGTAGTCGCTGAGGTTGTCCTCCCCAGCCCTTCCTGAGTCAGTGCAGTGAAAATGATGGTGCAAATTGTAGTGCAGTGCGGTAAAGGACTAGACCGCGTTTTGGTGCAACAAATCTATTGTACTTTGCCAAAGGGGTTAACAGGTGATACACGAAATACAGTCTTTACAGCTGACATAAGCAGTTCCCAAGGCAGTATAATAAGGCCAGATTTTCTCTTTTTTTAATCAGGTTGCACCGCTTGTAATCTGGAGAGTCTCCTGGGTCTCTGCTCCACACCGCTCCAAGGTGTTCACTCTACTAAAACTAACTGTAGACTGACTAGCAACTTCCTCCTTGAGATAAAGAGAATGTGCCGGCTCCCCCAACTACAGAACTTACACCCCATATACAGCCTATGGGACATGGTACAGGAAACATAGTGCCATTATCACTTTCAGTGCCACACAGTGGATTTCAGGACACTATAAAGAGCTTATTTAAATATGGGCTGAGCTCTTGCAACAGGACTCTCAGTCTGGGAAACAGCAGGATGTGCGAAGGCCTATGGGACGCAGGACGATATTTATGGTATGGCCTTTGTTGACCTTTGTATGTGGTGACAGGTGGTAGGAGTGAACTATGGTAGTGAGAGAAAAAACGGTGTAGTTAGTTGCCAGACGGTCAAGGTTTTTGTTTTGTACCATGTGATTTGTCTGCTGTGTGGCCATGTTTGCTCTGGATGAAGAGTAATAAAACAGGTTGCAGCCAGTTTGCATCCAAATCTACTCTATTGGAGTGGCTTCTTAAGATGTGCCAACCATTTTATCCATACGATGGTGATCTCAGAAAGCCAAGTGAGTCCCGAGTTACATGTCTGTTTATTTCCAATAGAATGCATTTTTGAAAGCGGCTACAGAGTGTTATAGAATATTACAGTGGTGACTAAAGGACTCTCACTCGGAAAATTCCTGTGAGAGAAATTCCTGTTGTTACTTAAAGGGGTTAATCTGAACCCAGACATATCCCCTTTGTCCCCCCACTCAGCCCCTCTGAGATGCGATTTGGAGCATTTCATGCCCTGCACTGCAGCTCTGAACCTGGACAACCCCCAGGCAGTTGCCAATTCAATTATGGACTACAGTATATCAGACCAGTTTGGCAACATTTATTTTTTTTACATCAGGGAAAAACACATATTTGCATCTACAGTACAATCATGAGAAGCTATATGATATAGACATAGGACACAAGTAGGCGTGAGTCTAACTGGAGCTTTGCTGGTGTCTGCTTCCAAGGGGGCAGTGAAAGCTATTGCTTCCATTTTGTGTAAGTGGGCTGTTTATTAAGCCTCATTTTCAGACTGTTGATGATGTTGAGGGTATGACCTCAGGATGCACACAAAGGTAATAATTAATTTAGTAGAAGAGCCCTGTGTAAGTGATTCATTCTGTACCTTTCCACCCACTACAGCACAATAATAATTCATTTGGGAAATTAGTATTTTACTGAGTATCGATGAGTCAAACAATTAGGCTGTATGACATGTGTTATCCTTTTAATTTGGAGAGGGCGAGCAGCTGTTCCTCTGCCACAATGAAAGAAAGATTGTATGTATATGGCAAAGAATCCATCAGTTTTGTTTTTATAGCCATAGCGCATATTGCTGCAAGAAATTTGCAGCAGGTGCAGTATCCAAAGACGAGGCTCATTTCTGTCCTTAACAACTCTCCAGCACTCTGCTGCCTTCTTCTTGTTTTCTCTGCCTCATTATTCAAAGAATCTTTCCATAAATCACAAACAACAGTGTTTCTCGGCGAACAGAAGCAAAAGTGAAGCAAGGGACAAGTCAACAAAACCATTATAAGCCTCACAAACAATTTGTAAGAAAAAATGAAAGTATGATGTATAGCCACTTCTGTGGATCTGAAAAACAGCTCTCAGGTCTAACAGTGTTTGTGATTGAGAGTTTTGTCATTTGGTGGCTAAGGAGGAAGGAGGGGGAACGCAGATATGCTTTAAGATGAGGTAGTCTGTCTCAGTTGCTGCTCTTAAGGACATATGGCAGCTATCATATTCCATTCATTAATGTATTTTTCTTCTAGACATCGAAATAACCTCTACTAAGTCATAGCTACATGGAGAAAAACCTTTCTGAAGCAACCAAAATTGCAAACACAACTATAAAGGCAGCAAGAAGATATATATTTGACTTTCTTGAAGTGATTTGGAATCTTTTATCATGTTTTTGTTATTTTATTATTTTTAGGTTTTTGGGCTCGGCCACATGTTCCAGTTTCTTGAAGCGATTTTGGAAACCAAAATCAGGAGTGGATCATAAAAGGAGAGAAAGTATTAAGGACAGATACAACTTCTCTTTTTAATTCACTTAGGAATTCTTAAAATCTTTAAGAGACATAACAAATGCACAAATGGGTGCACCACAAAGGGTCAGAAGGGAAGGAGCACCAAATGGCTTCTGGAGGGCAGATTTCTCTGGAATAATTTTCAGGTTCCATGTCTCATTTGAAGACCCCATTTTAGAAACTGCAACCCCCAAGGAATATTTCAAGGGGTAAAGTGAGCACTTTAGCCCAATAGCCGTTTCATAGAATTTGGAAGCATTTTTTGAAACTGAAAAATTACATATTTTACAAGAAAATGATGCTTTATGTCCACATTTTTCATTTTCACTAGGGGTACCATAAGAAAATTCACCCCATAATTTGTTACACATTTCCTCCTGAATACGGCAGCACCCCATATGTGCTTGTATACTGCTATATGGGCACACTGAAGGGGTGATCGTACTTTTCAACAACATTGTCCATTACTTGTTTGGAGAGTTCCTTGGTCTTCATGGCAGTGTTTGGTTAGTGATGCCTCTTGCTTAGGTGTTGCAGCCTTTGGGGCCTTTCAAAAAATGTGTGTATATGTCATGACAGATCATGTGACACTTAGATTGCACACAGGTGGACATTATTTCACTAATTATGTGACGTCTGAAGGTAATTTGTTGCACCAGAGCTTTTTATGGGCTTCCTAACAAAGGGGGTGAATACATACGCACATGCCAATTATTTTTTTATTTATTTCTAAACAATATTTTTATTTATTTTTCTCATTTCACTTCAGCAACTTAGACTAATGTGTTATGATCTATCACATAACATTCAGATTAACAAAACATTGAACTTAAGGCTGTAATGTAACAAAATACGAATAAAGTCAAGAGGGTGAATACTTTTGCAAGGCACTGTACCTCTCAGAGAGATCATAAAGTGCTTAAATACCTTAAAGTGAGAGTACAGTTACTGAAAAGAGAAATATATCCACCATTTTATGTTGAATGACAAGATTGAACAGTTAAACCATCATTTTAGGCATACCGCCATTTTGTGATATCTTTTTATTGCGTGTTATGTACATGAACTATCTGTTACGGAGGCAGCAGTGTTATATATGAAGAAAAGTTGAAGTTAGTAAAGAAGTTATTTCAAGCATTTGGTGTGCTCTTTAAATCTACTGTTTCCATAGAACAGCGCTAGAGGAATTATAGAGTAATAGACAGTCTGGTCAGACTAAAAAGTCAGAGATATCAGAATTCTTTTAATTCCACAGCACAAAAGGCACTTCATAGAGCTGTGCCTGCCACAATTCCTCCTTATCCTTTCCCTGCACTTTGATAAATCCTTTCTTCAGTTTTTTTTTTAAATATAGAGGTTTTTCAATTGCTGTCCCTAGCGCCTTCACCGGTCTGTGCCTGCACTCTGAATGCTGGAAAATGGCAGAATCTAAAATGGCTGCTGTATTTATAGGGCTGGGACATCACAGGGCTGGCTGGCTGCTGATTGGCTGCATGCAGGCATGTCAATCTGGGTGATGCTGCCTTCCCAGAGTTCCTTGCCCCATGTCCTCAGCCCTCACACTTGTAGCTGCCATTTTAGGAAAATTGCAATTAGTTACCATGAAGCGCGAATAAATTCTTATTCGTTGCGAATCAAAGTTTTCCTGAAATTCGGATCGAATTCTACTTCATCAGCTTCAATTCGCTCATATCTAATTACTACTGATCTCTGCGACCGTCGCCTGTTTTGAGGTCTGCAAATTTATTTTCTACATTAAGCCACTCCTCTAACCCCGCCCAATGCATAACTATACTCTCCCGGTCCTAAAAAATAAAATCTATCATAGGGTACTCAACGGTACCAATACACCTTGCAATAAATGAAAGAACCAACTGGTCTTACCTCATCCAGGGTGTCGCTGGCATGTAGGTGTGATGTCCACTAGATATGGAACAAGGTTGCTGTGGTGATAGAGCAAAAAGAATAATCACATAAGGAACGGATGGTAACTGCCCCTGTGAAATCCCAGGTTTCCAAAATAGAGTCACTTCTCAGGGATTCCATTTGTTATTTTACCCCGGAGCCTCTACAGTTGTCAGCAAAAGCTGTGTAAATAACCACTTTGGGCCTCAAATGCATATGGTGCTCTTTTACTCCTGAGCCCTATCATAAATTCAGGCAAAAGAATAGGGCTACATGTAGGCTTTTTCTAAAACCAGGAAGTGTGCAAGCACGGCCACTGCTGCTGGATTGCAGGGTGGTCGTAACCATGGAAACAAGCAGTGTATAATGTGATGAAAAAATGAATCCAGCCAGCAAAGGAGACATTATAGACAAGCACAATACATGCTGAAGTGACACAATCCCTTCAAATTCCTGTGCGATACGTAAAGGGTTGAAAAAGTTTCTAAAATGTGGTCATCTATGGGTGATTTCTCTTATGTAAGCCCCTCAAAGTGTGATAGTATTAACATGATTGCTCACCTTATATGTAGATTTATTAAAGTCTGGAAAGCGAGGTAGGAGTCCAGTGGCTGTGACGATCCAAATAAATTGAATTTACTGAAGCATGGCGTAGTCACATAACAGTCCAAGTTTGATGACAGATGAATAACAATATTGGTAGCATGATTCAGCGGCATAGTCAGGTAATGGTCCTTAAGTGCTGGCTGGTACCTTGGTACTGAAGCTGACTTCGGATTCCTGTTTTAAAATGTTTTTAAAGTCGTAGAATTGAAGGCTAAAGTTATTCACCAAAGTCTTGTGCAACTTTGGACTTAACTAATTTTGCCTCTGCGAAGCACATACATTTTCATGCTGTATGGAGACATGAAGTAGGGGAACAAATCTACTTGCCTCAGGCGGCATTTTGTGCTGGCTGATGCCTCCCTTGCCAGTGGCGCTGTACTTTTCCCTTTATAAGATGCAGTGCATCTTATAAAGGGAATACTAGTGAGAACTTCCATTATGGAAGAGCTCACCAGCATGCAGGAGAAGGGGGAGTGAAATGCTGTGAGCGCTGTACAGTTCTTACCCCTCTTCCTGCTTGTTCTTCTCTGGTCCCGCGCTGACGCTGCAGGCATTCAGGTGACTGTACAGCACAGGCCCCGAGAAGAGATGAGAGACGGGGAGACCAGGATAGTGGCGGCGGAGCAGGAGAGGCAAGTTAATTTATTTATTTTACAGTCTGATCTGAGGTCTAATGGGGGTCTTAGGTCTGATATGGGGGTTTGTAAGTCTAATGGGGGTCTAATTGGGGGTCTGTAAGTCTAATGGGGGCCTGGAGGTCTAATGGGGGTCTTATATGGGGGTCTGGAGGTCTGGACTGAGGTCGATATGGGGATCTGAGAGGTCTAATGGGGGTCTGAGAGGTCTGATGGGGCTCTGGTTTGAGGTCTGATGCATGGGAGATTTGGTCTGAGAGGGGGGGTGGATTCTGACATGGAAGTCTAATAAGGGTTTGATCTGACATAGAGGTCTAAAAAGGTCTGGTCTGAGATGGGGGGGGGGGGGGGTTTAATCTGAGGTTTTATATGGGGGTCTGATCTGAAAGGTAAGGGGGTATTTTTTGTACTGGTGCACATTATAAAGGGGTTGTGTTTCTGCAGTATAGTATTGGGGAGCACAGCAGGCACAGTCTTGTGGATGGCAAGATGTGGTGTTGAGAAGGTGGGAGGATGATAGATAACTAAGATGTCTGTTTGTCAAACTCTGCAGAGAGAAGAGATGGCTGAAAGAAATCATCATGATGGTCTGGTGTGAATGGAGAAGATGAGGAAAGAGAACATCTACATCAGAGGAAAAGTCACTGGATATGAGGTACATATGTGGCGCTGTATGACCCTGTATGTTCTGTAGCTCTGTATGTAATGTTTTCCAAGTATGTCTTTAAAGGGGTTGTTTTTGTTCGTACGAGTGCTGCCTTCTCTGCTCTGTTTACCTGCTCACCACTGCAATTGCTGCGGCGAGCAGGTAAATAGAGCAGCGAAAACAGCTCTCAGCTCTCAGAGCGCTGCCCTATCTTCAAATAGCTGATTGGCGTGGGTGCCGGGTGTTGGACTGCCGCCGATCTGGAGGGAATAGGTTAGATTGAGAATTTGGCATGTGGGTGATGCTTAAATTTTTACCTCAGGCAGCAGAAAAGCTAGATTTGGCCTTGATTTCGGATCTTGGATCTGAAGCTTGATTCGCTCACCCCTGGTTGTAGTGTGAGGCAGAGGCATAGTCATACAGGGTGGCCCGCGAAAAAGTAGCCCGCCTCCAACGATAGTATGACAAGATGAATGAGTAAGTGGATTGTTTCATTTTAATTACCCACAAGTCACAAGGTGCTGAAAGTGGTCCCCGTCCAGGTCTATGCATCTTTGGGCAGGTCAGATTATGTTCGCTGATACTGCTTGTGATGCTGCAGATAGTGTTTGTGAAGTTTTCCTCGCTTTCATCCAGGCAATGTGGATTGGTAACATAAACTTTCTGTTTTAAATTTCCCCACAGATAAATATTCCATGTGGACAAGTCTGAGGAACGTGGTGGCCATAACCCCTTGCTCATAGTTTGCTCCTCTGTAAACAGTTCATGAACCTGTACCAATGAGCTCCGTGAGGTGCGGCAAGGTGCCCCATCTTTCTTGTGGTGTAAGTTGGTTAAACTATTCAAAGATGACCAGGTTAAATGCGGTATTCACAGCTGATTTGAAGAATATTGGTCCCACTATTCGTGTTCCTGACACTGCGCACCACTATGCCAATGTTCTGGTCGTGAAGTGGTGTTTCGTGAGTCAAATGGGGATTTTCAGTGGACCAGTACTTCATATTGTGGGAATTTACGTGACCTGATAAATGAAACCAAGCTTCGTCCGTCATGAAGTACAGCAATGGGTCCAAATGTCTGTCAGCAATCATAGTCAGCACCAAGTCCATTAAATTACGCGTTTGGCTTTGTCAGACTTTTTCAGTTCCTGCACACACGTTATTGGGTGTGGTTTCAGGTCCAGAGATTTCAGGACTCGCTGACACATCATTCATGATACACCAACTTGCTGAGACAGTCTTCGAGTTGATTATTGGGGGCTACTTGCAATCCGCTGCTAAATTTTATGCACAACTTCAGCCGCCCTGATCGATGGAGGCCTTGGTTTCTTCATGTCTGCAACAAAGCCAGTTTGATGCAATTTCTGTACCAGACTCTGAATATAAGATTTAGCTGGTGGTTTTGTTCCTGGGTACTTGTGTTCCCTTAATTGATCTGCTTTGCACATAGCCTTACACAATCACTATTCACTGCTCCAGGGAGAACACAATCTTTCTGACACTATAGGCCACTTTTATCAAACTGAATAATAAATTGTCCTTAATTGCCCATAGAAACCAATCAGAGATCAGCTGTCAGTTCCTACAGGTCTCTAAAAAAATGAAAGGTGAGCTCTGATTGGTTGCTATGGAAAACTAAGACAGATTTACTATTAGGCAAATGAAATATAAAATAAAAATTTACAAAATGAGGCCAACATAAAGTAGAAATATGGTGAATGTTATTAGAATGGCTATCTGTCTTAAAAGCAGAGAAATTCAAATTTAGAAAATTGCTAGTTTTTCAATTACAAAATTTGACTTTCAGGAAGGTAAAAACTAGCTGTGCCTGGAAGGGGTTAACAATTATACATTAATCATTATAGTGTTAGTGGCTCATGTGATAACTAGTGATGATTATGGTTCCTTTGGCTGTGGTTTGTCTAGTTCTTAAAGAAAACCAGAAGATATTCCCTTGCATAGTGATGTCATAAAACATCAGTCTACTATAAAGCTTGTGTATTAAGCTTGATTGCTGTGACTGAGGTATAATTTGTAGGCAGTTACATGGACAAAGACCCCATGCATTGATAAAAATTACTTAGTACTGAAGACAAAGACAGTTTGGGCATGCCAGGTCAGTAGCTAGCAAACAGGGCATTATTTTAGTAATTGTGTGTCTGATGGCATGGTAGGCATGTGATGGCCATCAGCTTGGTATCATGGCTTTAGATGCTGTGTTCCCACAGCTGGGCAGTCATGAATACATTTGAATTGGCTGTATCTACAAACTTTGGGTTATATTTGTATTTGAAGTTGTAATATGAATAGAATCTTACAACTGGGGGATTTTAATTACCGTTACATTTCATAGTGAATGTTCATTCACAGGTCATAGTTGCCATTGACATTATATGTATCATCTGAGTATTTTTTTCCTTCACACAGCTGTTTCCTACCTCATTACATTTATTCAGGCAGCACTGAAACTTGGCAGCTACTAAGGACAAAATGAATGTATTCTTAAATTCATGAGCTTTTGCCATATCGCTAAAGATGTAATTAGTGCACTGTACACTTTAGAATTAACTAGAGATAAAACTGGGCACATTGGGTGGTGGACCTAAGCATAGTGGAGGAGAGCCAAGGTGTAACTATAGCGAACAAAGACTCGCCTAGGAATCTAGCAACACCGTTTTATATTTTAGTATATCCCATTGAATTCTCCTTGGAACATATTCTTTTTTAATATTAATCAAAATGGAGGTGATAATATTTAACAAAATTTCATAAGATCAATAATGACATATTATACATGTTTTACAGGAAAACTATAAACACATTTCAAAAATTCGGTTCAAATTAATATTTTCATTGGCCGCTGATTAGGGGTGAGCAAATTGACTTTGGCTGCTTCATCCGAAGTCAATTCGCATAAAACTCTGTACAGTATTAGAATGTATTGGCTCCGATGAGGCAAAGTTATTACTTTGCGAAGTCTCACGAGACTTTCTTTGTGCAATAACTTTGTGAATTAATTATTACTGTAAAACACCTGGATACCAAACTTAGGTTTGGTTCCAAGGTACCAAGCTCCCGTTCTGTAAAGTGTTACTACGAAGTTTTATGCGAATCGGCTTCGGATAAAGCAGCCGAAGTCGATTTACTCATCCCCATCACTGATCATTGATAGAGTAGACTTCGCTGAATAAAAGTAAAAGCTGGAGAAAAGAAAAAATGACAATACCAGTTACAATGCATATACTGAAATACAGTAGATATCATGTGATAGTTACCAGCAATGGAAATAAGTCACAATTTTAGCAGGCTGGTCCTGATCTCTAATGATTAAAGCGGTTGTTTAATAGTAAAAAAACATGGCTGCTCCTTTCCAGAAACAGCACTTCTCTAGTCCGTTAGCTACAGTATATCTGATATTGCAGCTCAGCTTTAAATGAACGGGTCAATAGCAATCTCCCTAGCCAACTGTTTGCATAGACATATAGCTGCGGTTCATCTGATTAAAACACTGTTTTTCTTTTGTTGATCTGAGGCTCCGTTCCTGAGTTACGATTCTTAATATGCAAATTAAGCCTTTGGTGAAATTGCAGAAGAAGTGGTAGTGGTGGCGAGGATATTAGTGGTAGTAGTCATGATGGCAGTCTTCACTTTGGCGCTCCCTAAGCCATGCAGTGGTGGGAGGCGAACACCCTTTCTTCCCTTCAGGGCACATTCGAATTTGGGGTCTCTTGCCTGGTGGTAGGTGGGATGCCCTTGGTGTTAGTGGGTTTTGGTGTGCAAGACAGCACTCCTTTGGGATACTGGGGAAAATAGATAATACGACTGAGCAGTGTGATGGTGCAAGATAATGATGAGGCTGTGTACTTGCAGCATAAGTTTGCTCTCTCCAGGGTACATGCATGGGTTCCCCTATGCTGTACATGTAACATCCCAGAGTATGTTACTAAACTCTGTTTCCCTGCTACAACATGTCAGGTGTATATTTATTGTCATCTTGTGTAATCTAACACTGCATTCTCCATTATGTGCATTTTCTATGCCTGTTTCATATAATTGCTGTGATTTCCATGTACACCAGCAGGTGGCAGCAATGTGTTTAGTTCAGTTTAGCATATCTAGACTGGAATAGTACATTCCAATCTAGCTCCGCCCCTTTTTGAGGAGGTGTGGAATGTTCCCACTTCCTGCCTCATGGGGAGGAAAGAAAGTTCTTGTTAGTGTACCAGCCCCCCTGCTTGAGGAAGGCTGTGTTGGTAGGAGCTCCCAGAAACAGGGATCCCAACCTAGGATCCAGCCTCGGCTGAGGCAAAGATCACTCTTCCCAGCCTGAGCCATCAGCCTCAGCTGGTTGACAAAAAAGCAGCCATCTCCAGCCTCCAGGAAGAAGCATTCCCTGTGAGCCAAGCTGTGAGTACATATCCAGAGTCCAGGAGAAGCCAAATTCTTCCTCTGCTAGTCAGGCCCATTACAAGCAGAAGACAGACAGAGCAGAAGATAAATACCTGCCAGATTCTCCAGGCACATAGTATAGAAGCAGAAGAGATAGTGATCCCTGCCATACATTGCCTATACCTGCTGGGACCCAAGACTATTGCTGTAACTTATATGGATTTAAAGCTGCCATTCAGTAAAGACAAGTAGGATCATATTACCTGTTTGGATCTCATTTACTGCTATCAAAGTTCCTCAATTACTCCTATTAACAACACTCATTTTATTGCAAGTAAGCCAGGATCCAGGAGTCTAGCAGTACCAAGGTAGGAGGCACCGTTGACACTACATAGAGACATTATCCCCCTCTGGAATTCCTCACCTGGTACGTGAGCTAAAACACCTTAAAGGGCCCTGAGACTATAACCTGCGCACATTGCAATTGGCGTCACAAACTAAAAACTATTAATCTTGCGCCAGTGTGCATTAGTCCCAATCCGGCTTACTGCATACACAGGTGTCTAGGCCATACCACAAATGCCTCTTGAGTCTATTTCCCAATTAATCCAAGCAAACTTACCAACTTGGCCAAGGGGTGCAACATTTTTCTCACACAGTGCCTAACTGTGTGGTGTACTCTTTAACAGATGACCAGCCTGTCACAAACATATGGTAGGGCATCTGAGGCTTTTCTCCAAAAAAAGGCAGTGAAGTCCACAGCCTACCTTCATGTGCTACCTTGACTGACATGTTTGTCCATACACGGACCCTTTTGTAATGGCCCAAAACCTTCAATAAAGTTAATTGCTCTTTCTCTCAGAGACCAGCACTGGTGTCCAGTAGAGATGTCCCGAACTATTCGCCGGTAAACAGTTCCCGGCGAACATAGCTTGTGATATGCGATGTTCGGTCCGCCCCCTATTCGTCATCATTGAATAAACTTTGACCCTGTACCTCACAGTCAGCAGACACATTCCAGCCAATCAGCAGCAGACCCTCCCTCCCAGACCCTCCCACCTCCTGGACAGCATCCATTTTAGATTAATTCGGAAGCTGCATTCTTAGTGAGAGACTCATCTGATCTCTGCTGTAAGGACAGCTCCCAAAAAAGCCCTTTTTAGGGCTAGAACATCAGTCTGCTTTTTTTTTTCTCTGTGTAATCTAATTGCAGTTGCTTGCCAGCATGTGTGTCAGGCTCACAGCGTATACTGTGCCCACTTGCCCAGTGCCACCACTCATATCTGGTGTCACAGTAGCTTGCATTTAAAAAAACTAAAAACTTTTTTGACTGTAATG
This sequence comes from Bufo gargarizans, assembly GCF_014858855.1. Taxonomy (NCBI): domain Eukaryota; kingdom Metazoa; phylum Chordata; class Amphibia; order Anura; family Bufonidae; genus Bufo; species Bufo gargarizans. Next base: position 101,828,390 of record NC_058080.1, read on the forward strand.
TAATAGCAGTTAGTTGCCTGCACGCGTGTGTGTTTCATGCCCTGCAAGTGCATAGTGTCACCAGTGCAACTCATATCTAGTGTCACAGTAGATTACATAAAAAAAAAAAACTATTTTGACTGTGAAACAATAGCAGTCAGTTGCCTGCACGCGTGTGTGTTTCAGGCCCTGCAAGTGCACAGTGTCACACCAGTGCAACTCATATCTTGTGTCACAGTAGATTACATAAAAAATAAAATAACATTTTGACTGTGAAATAATAGCAGTCAGTTGCCTGCACGCGTGTGTATTTCAGGCCCTGCAAGTGCACAGTGTCACCAGCGCAACTCATATCTGGTGTCACAGAAGATTATATATATATATATATATATATATATATAAAAAAACAATTTTGACTGTAATAGATTGAATAGCAGTTAGTTGTCTGCAAGCATGTGTGTCAGGCCTACAGCATTTACTCTGCCAACTTCTGCCAGTGCACAGTGCCATTTATATCTGGTGTCACAGTAGCTTGCTTGCATAGTACAACTAAACTAATCAAAAAAAAATGACAGGCAGAGGCAGGCCACCCCGCAGGGGCCATTGTGGTCGTGGTGCTGTGATTCCCTTTGGCCCTAGAATAATGCCCAGTGTTCAGAGGCCACGTACCCTGAACTCGAAAAGTTCTAAGGACATAGTTGACTGGCTAACACAGGACACCCAATCCTCTACAGCTTCCGCTCGGAACCTTGACGCACCATCCTACTCCAGCTCAGCTTCGGGCACCTCTTAAGTTACCACTCGCCCGCCTGCCGCCACCACCAACACTAGCACCACAGCTGCTTCATTTGATCTGTCAGAGGAGTTATTTACACAGCAGTTGGAAGAAATGAGTGATGCGCAATCATTATTGCCAGAGGATGTAGATAACAGGGATATGTCTCAGTCAGGCTGCATTACACACATGGACGTATGGTGTGATGAAGATGATGTTGTACCCGCTGCTGCTTCCTTTGCTGAGTTGTCAGATACAAGCGAAGCGGTTGATGATGACGATGTGTCCGTGGATGTCACGTGGGTGCCCGCTCGAAGAGAAGAAGAACAGGGGGAAAGTTCAGATGGGGAGACAGAGAGGAGGAGGAGACGAGTTGAAAGCAGGGGGAGGTCGTCGCAAGGAGCCAGTGGCACAGTGAGACAGCATGTATCAGCACCTGGGGTCAGCCAGACAGCACGCCAATCAACGCATGCTGTTGCCACCATCAGAATGCCGTCATTGCAAAGCTCAGCAGTGTGGCATTTTTTTTGTGTGTCTGCCTCTGATAACAGCGATGCCATTTGCAACCTGTGCTAAAATAAACTGAGTCGTGGGAAGTCCAACACCCACCTAGGTACAACTGCTTTGCGAAGGCACATGATCTCACATCACAAACGCCTATGGGATCAACACATGAGTACAAGCAGCACACAAACTCAAAGCCATCCTCCTCCTGGTCCAGCATCTTCAGCCACGTCAACCACTGCTGTCCTCCTTGCCCCCTCTCAACCACCCGCCACTCCGCCTTGAGCCTTGAGCAGTTCCTGCTCATCTGCCCACAGTCAGGTGTCTGTGAAGGACATGTTTGAGCATAAGAAGCCAATGTCACAGAGTCACCCCCTTGCCCGGAGTCTGACAGCTGGCTTGTCGGAACTCTTAGCCCGCCAGCTTTTACCACACAAGCTGGTGGAGTCTGAGGCCTTCAAAAAATGTGTAGACACCGGGGACACCGCAGTGGAAGGTACCCGGCCGAAATTTCTTTTCACAAAAGGCAATCCCCAACCTGTACTCTATTGTGCAAAAGGAAGTAATGGCATGTCTGGCACACAGTGTTGGGGCAAGGGTCAATCTGACCACTGATACCTGGTCTGCAAAGCACGGTCAAGGCAGATATATCACCTACACTGCGCATTGGGTAAACCTGCTGACGGCTGCCAAGCATGGAATGCGTGGCTCTGCAGAGGAGTTGGTGACACCGCCACGACTTGCAGGCAGGCCTGCTGCCACCTCCTCTACTCCTCCTACTCCATCCTCTTCGCTAACCTCCTCGGCTGAGTCCTCTTCTGCTGCTGCGTCTTGCTCCACATCAACTGCACACCCCCAGCTCCCCAGGGGCTATTCCACATCCCGGATACAACAGTGTCACGCCGTCTTGGGGTTGACTTGCCGGAAAGCAGAGAGTCACACCGGACCAGCACTCCTGTCCGCCCTGAACGCACAGGTGGATCAGTGGCTGACTCCGCACCAACTGGAGATCGGCAAAGTGGTGTGTGACAACGGAAGCAATTTGTTGGCTGCATTGAATTTGGGCAAGTTGACACATGTGCAATGCATGTGTCGTACAACTCTTTGTGCATAAGTACCCAGGCTTACAGGACGTCCTCAAGCAGGCCAGGAAGTTGTGAGGTCATTTCAGGCGTTCCTACACGGCCATAGCGCACTTTTCAGATATTCAGCGGCGCAACAACATGCCAGTGAGGCGCTTGATTTGTGACAGCCCGACACATTGGAATTCAACACTCCTAATGTTCGACCGCCTGCTCCAACAAGAAAAAGCCTTCAACAAGTATTTGTATGACCGGGGTGCTAGGACAGCCTCTGCGGAGCTGGGAATTTTTTTTGCCATGTTACTGGACACTCATGCTCAATGCCTGTAGGCTCATGCGTCCTTTTGAGGAGGTGACAAACCTAGTCAGTCGCACCGAAGGCACCATCAGCGACATCATCCCATTTGTTTTCTTCCTGGAGCATGCACTGCGAAGAGTGCTGGATCAGGCCATATATGAGCGTGAAGAGGAAGAGTTGTGGTCACCATCATCACCACCAGAAACAGCCTTATCAGCATCGCTGGCTGGACCTGCAGCAACGCTGGAAGAGGAGTCTGAGGAAGAGGAGTCAGAGAAGGAATGTGGCTTTGAGGAGGAGGAGGAAACCAACCACAGCAGGCATCCCAGGGTGCTCGTTGTTACTTATCTGGTACCCGTGGTGTTGTACGTGGCTGGGGGGAAGAACATACCTTCAGTGAGATCAGTGAGGACGAGGAACGAGACATGAGTAGCTCGGCATCCAACCTTGTGCAAATGGGGTCTTTCATGCTGTCGTGCCTGTTGAGGGACCCTTGTATAAAAAGGCTGAAGGAGAACGACCTGTACTGGGTGGCCACACTACTAGACCCTAGGTATAAGCAGAAAGTGCCTGAAATGTTACCGAATTACCAGAAGTCGGAAAGGATGCAGCAGTTCCAAAAAGTATGCTTAACACAGCGTATAAGGGTAATGTCACAGCACAACGGGAATCTAACAGGGGAAGAGGTGAAAGTAATTCTCCTCCTAACACGACCACGCCGGCAAGGACAGGACGCTTTACAGACATGTTGTTGATGGAGGACATGCAGAGCTTTTTAAGTCCTACACATTGCCACAGCCCTTCGGGGTCCACCCTCAGAGAACGTCTCGACCGACAGGTAGCAGACTACCTCGCCTTAACTGCAGATATCGACACTCTGAGGAGCGATGAACCCCTTGACTACTGGGTGTGCAGGCTTGACCTGTGGCCTGAGCTATCCCAATTTGCGATAGAACTTCTGGCCTGCCCCGCTTCAAGTGTCCTGTCAGAAAGGACCTTCAGTGCAGCAGGAGGTTTTGTCACTGAGAAGAGAAGTCGCCTAGGTCAAAAAAGTCTAGATTACCTCACCTTTATTAAGATGAATGAGTGATGGATCCCGAAGGGACTGACAGTGGGCCATACATTCGACTAAAAAAGGCCTGATGAGATGAGCTGCCTTGGGCTAAAAATGGTCCACACACAAAAAAGGCACATACATGTGTCAATTCCCCTTCGTGATCGTTACCTTGTTGTGGTGAAAGGGCTTGCGTATCGCAATGAAGCGACCACCTCTATGAGTGTTGGCAATGGCAATGTTGGCACACCCCAGATGATAAGGTCGCTGCTTCATTGTGAACAGACCAAAAGCAATCGGCTGGATAATTTTGCATAGAAAAAACATACATTTTCTTTGTGATCATCTAAGGTGATCATTAAAGCCTACTAGGCCAACAATGGGCCCACACTGCAGAATCATTGTTTTCTGGGTCACTTAACTGTCACTGAACTACCTCAGCACGACCATAGGCTTTGAAAAAAAAAAATTGCCTGCAATCTCCCAAACGTGCTCACGAGCACAGTCATTACTACACCAAGATTGACACATAGAGGAATAAAATTTATGTCATGAGTGTGTCAACTATTGACAACTCTTTGCGGTTGTCTAAAATCTATTCCATACACGTCCCCTGATAGGGGACGTAACAGGGATTAAACTGATAGGAATAGTACTACTTAACACACCACTCATATCCGGTGGCACAGTACACTGCACGGCGCACGCACAGTGCCCCAAATTGGAAGTAGGAGGACCAAACAAGCATCTTTTTCTATGTCCCGGTTCCTAAAATCTAATCCATACACCGGCCCCTGATAGGGGACGTAACAGGGATTAAACTGATAGGAATAGTACTACTTAACACACCTTATAATAATAATAATAATACTAGGGGACGTAACAGGGATTAAACTGATACGAATAGTACTACTTAAACACACCACTCATATCTGGTGGCACAGTACATTGTAAGCCGTATGTGCAGTGTCCCAAATTGGAAGTAAGAGGACCGACCAAGCATCTTTTTCAATCTCCCGGTTCCTAAAATCTATTCCATACACCGGCCCCTGATAAGGGACAAAACAGAGATTAAACTGGTAAGAACAGATTTTTTTAATTTTAAAAAAAGAGGACAACCTCTGCGGAGCTGGGTATTTTTTGGCCGCGTTACTGAACGATCATGCACAAAGGCTATAGGCTCATGTGGTCAGTCAAACCCAAGGCAACATCATCGACCTCATTCCATATGCGTTTTTTCTGGAGCGTGCCCTGCGAAGAGTGCTGGATCAGGCCATAGTTGAGCATGAAGAGGAAGAGTTGTGGTCACCATCACCACCAGAAGCAGCCTTGTCGTCGTAGATTGCTGAACCTGCGGCAACGCAGATAGAGGAGTCTGAAGAAGAGGAGTCAGAAGAGGAAGGTGGCTTTGAAAAGGTGGAAGACTAAACACAGCAGGCGTCCCAGGGGGCTTGTTGTCACCTTTAGGGGACCCTTGGTGTTGTACGTGGCTGGGTGGAGGAAGAGACCTTCAATGACATCAGTGTTAAAGATGTGTGAATTTTATTCTATATTTTTATATATCTAGGATTATAATGAGTTAACTTTTTCTACTTCCAAGTGCCCACCCACCCCCTCTTTGTTTCAAGACTGGAGAAGAGAGGGGGGCAAAGAGCTGTGCTGTGAGAAGTGTCTGATTTCTCATCCTTGTACAGGTGTCCCAACAAGGGAGGTATATAGAGTGTAAAGGAGTGCATAAGCCAATTATACGGCTCGATGATAAGTATATATTATTCACTGCCTATAGAGAAGCACCTTTTTGAAGTGTCACATATGACGTATGTAGTATTATTGTTAGAATAGAAGTCATTACAAAATGACGATGGTAACCAGATGTTTACATTAGTTCACATTCCAAAGTAGGGCCCAGTGCGCAGATGCTGGTGTATTATCTCCTGTCTCTTATCTTTTCTTCCTTTTTGACCAATGAAACAATGTTTAAGCCTCAGTGAGGTCTGCCCTCTTCTGAAGATGTATATACGCTTACCCCATGTAATAAAAGTTAGAGATTGCTTTGACCAACTTCTGTGTCAGTGTCCAGTCTCTCAACCACACGTGGATATTAACCCCTGGGGGGTACATTGATTTGGAGCAACAGAGTGCATCTAAAATGCTCTAATTTAGGGCTACTTTGACGAATGGCGACCACGAAGGGACCCCAAGGCGAAGGGAGCATCAACAGCCAACACACAAGAGGCCCCAGGACTTGACGAACGGAAGAGAGGAGATGGCCGGCTTTAATAGAACGCTAAGAATACTCTTACCCGCCTTTCTGCCATTTAGTTCGTCACTTCATGTTGGCCTAGTCTGCTGTGAGGTGGTACCCATGTAAGTTTAGTAGTCGGCTATTATGCTGAAAGCCTGGGTTCATAGAACCATAATCTGAATTGATAGATCACTCTGGTGTGTATATGTGTTTATGTGTGTCAGTATGGTATATTGTCCTACAGCGACAGACCATCAGCAATTCTGGGTGTGGTGTGGCTATCTGTTTTCAGGAAAGCTGTGTTTGTCTGTGCTGCAAGTTTTGGGATGAAACAATGTGGGTTGGAAGACATAAATGATTCAGTGGAATGTGAATGGGTTTGGCTTTGAGTTGTAGTTGAGGTGAATATGTGTGAAGACTGATGGATGTTTTTAGCGGAGCTGTGAATGCAATTCATATTTTATGTATGAGGGTGTCGTTATGAGCTGTTTGTGAAAATGAGTACATGAAAATATGAATGCGTATGGAGTACGGTATTTGTTTTTTTAAAATAATATGCGCATTGAGGATTTTATTTTATTTTCCTTTGAAGATTTTTGTTTTTTTATTGGTGCCAGCAGTGTTGATTGAGCTGTACATTTTTTAAATTGAAGTCAATGAAAAGTTTCTTATAGGGCCCTTTGTCTGTCCATAAGAAATTGTCAGATCTGTTTGTTTCAATGTTTGAAGTTACGTGTTACATGTTAAGTGTTATGCTAAACATCAGAGCTCTGTTCTAATGGACAGCTGGCACATTACTGACGGACAAAAGGAGGACCACAGCGTCCGACTGAAAGGGGTGGACTTAGATGACTCAGAGCGGAGGGAGGAGGATAGGGGTGGACGTTCCAGACAACGACAGCCCTTGTGCCCATCCCCTAGTTATAAGACACTCCCATGGAAGATGGGAAGTCCTGTTTTCCAGTCTAATAATTCCGCGATAGGAAAAGTTGGATACTTCTGTAAGCCAAAATGCAGAGTAACATCAAGCAGCATTGGGTGGTTCAGCGGTGCCAACCATAGGCAGTGTTCCTTTGGCATTGCTTCAGTCCTGATGTCAAACGCCTCACTGAAGTGAGGAAAAAGTAAGTCTGCCACCCTATGATGGGCCTGCAAAGTCTGTGGGACCCAGATTCCAGAAGACAGAGTGTTGTGCTGTGTTTGGTACCCCTCGTCCACACCACAAGAGAGGATTGTATTCTATGTTGACCATGCCTGGATCACTGTCGGTCCCCACAGACACCCATTTTTTTTGTTATAAGGAGAACACAAAGACAGGTAAGGGGGAGTTAGATCAAGATTAGGAAACAGGAAATCCAGTATCGGCTCTACTTTTAAACATGTTTAGCAGATTCATTCTGGCCCAATGATATCCCTCATTCTGGGTGATAAAGAAGTAGTCCCGTTTTTGATTGATACTGGAGCAGCCAAGACAGTTGTGCACAGCAAACATGGCCTTCCCTGATTTACTCTCCAAGGACACCAGTGTTTGGGTAGAAGTGTATGGGAAAGTAGTACGCTCCCTTTTCAACAGAAACCATCCATATTAGATTTGCCCCTAACCAAGATGCGCTTGCCTGTTTGCTGGTCAGTGGTAACCCCCCTTGTTGCCTCCTGGGTGCAGATTTGCTTGCAAAAGTACATGCTGGTATCTCATATCAGGAGGACGGCACTGTGAAGCTTACAGTTGCCCTCAACGACCAGGAACTTTGTTTGTTGGCCATTAGTGATAAAATCCCCTGGTCCATGTTTGTATCAGTACTCCCAGAAGCTGAGAAAAGCAAAACCACTCACCATTGGATGGTACATGACATACATGCCGTTAATGAAGCCACAGTTTCTAACACCCACATTGTGCCCAAAACACACACCTTGTTGGCTCAGGTTCCCATTACCGCCACTCACTCCACTGTGATTGATTTGTCCTTTAAGTCCCTACTGCCTCACAGATGAGGTGGTAGATGCTTTTTATGCCTAGAGCTGGCAATTTTGTGCTCCCCCACACTGAGTCTATCAGATTATTACATTTAGATTGTATTGTTAATGAAGTGAGTGGCCATGACTCAGCTGTCCTCACCCAACTGCATGGCCAGCAATAACGCCCCGTAGCATATTATTCAGTCAGACTTGATCCCGTGGCCAGAGGTGCCCCTGTCTGCATCAGAGCTGTAGTAGTTGATGAAAGCTCTGAGATAGTTCTAAACCACAAAGTGATGGTGATATTACATCTATCCTCATGAACGTACAATCCAAATGATTGTTTTGTTGCCTGTTATTTGAGAATGCAGTGTTCCATTTTGTTGTCTGACAATGTTGCTCTCCAAAGGTGTAATACTTTGGACCCAGCCACCCTGTTGCCTCTGGACCAAGGGGGGAGGGAAGAGTTAGGGCACTGCACTTTAAACTTTTCTTCCAGATTCAAAGGAAGAGGCTCCTGACTGTTTGCAGATGATGTCACAAGAGGTAGTGGGATTTGGTAAATCAGTCATTAGGTAATCTAGATCATGTGCTCTTTGTGGATGGATCGAGATATGGCCAGGATGGCAGGTACTGCAAAGGTTGGGCAGTGGTGATTAAACGTGAACTACCACACATGTCTGCTCAAGAAGTGGAGCTAAAAGACTCTGAAGATGGCTTGCAGATATGCAGATAAAAAAACTGCCAACATTTACACTGATTCCAGGTGTGCTTTTGGGATAGCCCATGACTATGGGCCCATATGGAAAGCCAGAGACTCCTTGATCGCTTCAGGTAAACCCATCGAAAATGGGGAAGCAGTGAGGTCTCTGATGGAAGCCCTCTTGTCACTAACATGAGAGGTGATGATAGTAGCGAAAGGCCACTGTAAACAGATGCAGAGGAGGCAAAGGGGAAAGCCACGGCGGATCAGGAGGCAAAAATGGCTGCCAAATTACCTAAGCAGACCCCTGTCTTAAGTGGCCACAGTTCAGGTCCCTGAAATAACTCCTCCTGTCTCCCAAAAGTTCTTAAGACCTTACAGAACCAGATGGGGAAGGAGGAAAGGGACTGGTGGATGGAAAAGGGGGGACTACAAAAAAGGAGGGAAACTTTGCCTTCCCAGGTCCCTCTACTCCACGATGGCACAGGCAACCCATGGAGTGATGTACCAGACAAAAACTGCTATGTGTGATTTAGTACGTAGCATATGGTACGCCCCAGGGTTTAGCACTGTAACAGTCAGACATACTCAAGGATAAATGATTTGTGGCCAGAACAATGTGGGCAAGGTGGTTAAGGTACCCAAGAAACACATCTTGCTTTTAGTATCTGTTTCAACGTTTGTAGACTACCTTCAAATACCCAAGGTGGGCATGTATGAGTATGTATTGATATGTGATGACTTGTTTTCAGGATGGTCAAAACCGTACCCAAAGAAGTAAAGAAGATTATGGCCGAAGTTTTGTGCAAGTATGGGGGACCTTAGATCATTGAAAGTGACACAGGTGTTCACTTCATAGGTGAAGTGAGGCAGGAGATGATGAAGATTTTGGGTGTAGGACAGGCCTTACATGCTTCGTACCATCCACAAAGCAGCAGTAGAGTAGGGAAAAGAAACTGAACGGGACACTAAGTTAAAGATTCAAAGCCTTAATAGAGTGCCTGCTGGTAGCCCTCTTTTAGTAAAGTATACGCCTAACTGTGAGACAGGCCTTTGTCCCTATAAGGTCCTTTTTGGGTCAGGCCTTAGGATAGGATTTTATTTCCCACAGCAGCTTCAGATGCAACATGGTTGTCTGACAGATTATGTGATCAGTTTTGTACAAGCATTTGACTAAAGTACATTTTCGAGTTTTTGCTTCACTTCCAGGTTTTGATAAAGTACCAGGAACCCACCCACTTGTGTCTGGAGATTGGGTGGTAGTAAAAGACACGTTAGATGTCTTTTACTACTGGTTTGATGGTCCATTCCGAGTGTTGTTGACCACATGCACAGTGAAGCTCAAAGAAAAGGATAATTGGATTGATTTCAAGGAAGTGTTGAGACTGGTTTTCCCTTGTGTGACTGTTGATCATGACTCAAAAGAATCTGGAAAAATTGTATGAAAACTTTGATCCAGAAAATCAGGAGCACTGATGACCTCCAGTCCCCCCATATAATGTCAACGCCAGTTAGGGAAAGATCATCTGACTTCCCCGTGCTCAAATCCAGTGTCACAAGAGGCTGTTCGCTAGGTATGGCTTGTCGTGGAAGCTGGTGAAGAGGATGTTGGAGCATTGGGACAGATGTTTAGGTTTAGGGAGAGAATGAATATCAAGGGGGGACTGTTAAAGATGTGTGAATTTTATTCTATATTTTTATATATCTAGGATTGTAATGAGTTAACTTTTTCTACTTCCAAGTGCCCACCCACCCCCTCTTTGTTTCAAGACTGGAGAAGAGAGGGGGGGGGGGGGCAAAGAGCCGTGCTGTGAGAAGTGTCTGATTTCTCATCCTTGTACAGGTGTCCCAACAAGGGAGGTATATAGAGTGTGAAGGAGTGCATAAGCCAATTATATGGCTCGATGATATGTATATATTATTCACTGCCTATAGAGAAGCACCTCTTTGAAGTGTCACATATGACGTAGGCAGTATTATTGTTAAAATAGAAGCCATTGCAAAATGGCGATGGTAACCAGATGTTTACATTAGTTCACATTCCAAAGTAGGGCCCAGTGCGCAGATGCTGGTGTATTATCTCCTCTCTCTTATCTCCTCTTCCTTTTTGACCAATGAAACAATGTTTATGCCTCAGTGAGGACTGCCCTCTTCTGAAGATGTATATACGCTTACCCCATGTAATAAAAGTTAGAGTTTGCTTTGACCAACTTCTGTGTCAGTGTCCAGTCTCTCAACCACGCGTGGATATTAACCCCTGGGGGGGTACATTGATTTGGAGCACCAGAGTGCATCTAAAATGCTCTAATTTAGGGCTACTTTGACATCAGTGAGGACAAGGAACGGGACATGGCTAGCTTGATATCCAACCTTGTGCAAATGGGAAGTTTGCGGTTGTGCAAATGGACTGTTTGCGGTTGTTTGCAGTGCGTTAAACGGGGAGTTTGGTCTGTCAGAGTTTGGTCTGTAACTGTGAAGCGGGCATAACCCTTATACTACCTGATCAATACAATATCATACCTGATCGTATACACACACTGAATGTTTTAAAGCACATTATTCCAAACAATTTAGGAATGTTAGGTGATTTATGCCCTTTATGGATTAAAACCCGGCTCTGCGTCAACTACGTAATTTTCCATTACAGCCCTGATTCTGTAGTTTACAGAAACACCTCATATGTGGTCGTAAACCGCTGTACGGTCACACGGCAGGGCGCAGAAGGAAAGGAATGCCATACGGTTTTTGGAAGGCAGATTTTGCTGGACTGGTTTTTTTGACACCATGTCCCATTTGAAGCCCCCTGATGCACCCCTAGAGTAGAAACTCCCAAAAAGTGACCCCGTTTTAGAAACTACGGGATAGGGTGGCAGTTTTGTTGGTACAAGTTTAGGGTACATATGATTTTTGGTTGCTCTATATTACACTTTTTGTGCGGCAAGGTAACAAGAAATTGCTTTTTTGGCATCGTTTTTTTTTTGTTATTTACACCATTCATCTGACAGGTTAGATCATGTGGTAATTTTATAGAGCAGGTTGTCACGGACGCGGTGATACCTAATATGTATACAATTTTTTTTATTTATGTACGTTTTACACAATAATTTCATTTTTAAAACAAAAAAAATGTTTTAGTGTCTCCATAGTCTAAGAGCCATAGTTTTTTCAATTTTGGGCGATTATCTTAAGTAGGGTCTCATTTTTTGTGGGATGAGATGACGGTTTGATTGGCACTATTTTGGGGTGCACATGACTTTTTGATTGCTTGCTATTACACTTTTTGTGACGGAAGATGACAAAAAATGGCTTTTTTACACCGTTTTTATTTTTATTTTTTTACGGTGGTCATCTGAGGGGTTAGGTCATGTAATATTTTTATAGAGTCGGTCAATACGGACGCGGCGATACCTAATATGTATACTTTTTTTTTTATTTATGTACGTTTTACACAATGATTTCATTTTTGAAACAAAAGAAATCATGTTTAGGCCTGGGCTATATCAGCCAGTCTTGGGTGGGGCTCAGAGCTCTCTGCCTCCTCCCATTGTATGCATGGTCACATGCTGGAGGTTACTGGGAGATTGCTTTGAGTCGGACCTTGCGCACCTGTAATTCGCCCACTGGCTCCTGGTATTGCCCATACGGCTCAGGTAGGTTTAGCGTTAGGTTCCCGAGCTACTTGAGAAACCTTGGCGTGGTGCTCGGGCTCAGACTTGTCCTCCAAGTAGGATATGTTGGCTAATTCTCAATTTTACACCAGTATGAGGGTTAGTAAGACCACATAGTGCACCTGTCTTTGTTTTTGTTATGTCATTTTGACTGCTTATCACATCCACACAATTGCTATCCTGTGTAGGATGTCCATTGTGGTACTTGTGGTCCGCTGCAGGCATCCTCCATTGTATGCATTTTTGCTGGGGATCGCCATTAGCAACGGGCCACAAGTGCAGGATCTGCCCCCCCAGTATAGATGCACCACTGCATATGGGGTTGAGCACTTCCTGCTTTTTAATACCACGCTAAATTGTATTTTGTATTTTGAATTTTTGGAGGTGTAGAAACTCCTAGTTTGAATGTGCCTTTATTTCCATCCACCGGCAGCATTCTGGTGCACATGTGAGGCCTGGGCTATATCAGCCAGTCTTGGGTGGGGCTCAGAGCTCTCTGCCTCCTCCCATTGTATGCATGGTCACATGCTGGAGGTTACTGGGAGATTGCTTTGAGTCGGACCTTGCGCACCTGTAATTCGCCCACTGGCTCCTGGTATTGCCCATACGGCTCAGGTAGGTTTAGCGTTAGGTTCCCGAGCTACTTGAGAAACCTTGGCGTGGTGCTCGGGCTCAGACTTGTCCTCCAAGTAGGATATGTTGGCTAATTCTCAATTTTACACCAGTATGAGGGTTAGTAAGACCACATAGTGCACCTGTCTTTGTTTTTGTTATGTCATGTTTTAGTGTTTCCATAGTCTAAGAGCCATAACTTTTTCAGTTTTTGGGCGATTATCTTGGGTAGGGTATGATTTTTGCGGGATGAGATAACGGTTTGATTGTTACAATTTTGGCGTAGATGCGACTTTTTTGATCACTTTTATTACCTTTTTTGGGAAGTAAGGTGGGCAAAATTCCAATTTCATCATAGTTTTTTTTTTTTTTTTTTTTATGGCGTTCACCGTTCGGGTAAAGTAACATTACCGTTTTATAGATCAGGTCGTTACGGACGCGGCGATACCAAACATGTGTAGGGAATTTTATTTTTTTCATTTTTAATCAGTGATAAATGTGTTTTTTGATTTTTACTTTATTTTCACTTTTTTTTTTGACCCAGACCCACTTGGTTCTTGAAGATCCAGTGGGTCTGATGTCTGCATAATACAGTACAGTACAATATATATAGTACTGTACTGTATTTTACTTACACTTTGTCTGAACAGATCTCTGCTTTCAGCACAGATCTGTTCAGAACCATGGACAGCAGGATGCCTGAGAAGGCGTCCTGTTGCCATGGGAACCTTCCCCGTCTGCTCAGTAGTGGCCAGAACTGCGCAGACGGGGAAGGGTAAGGACGGGGCTTGGGGGGCTGCCTGGAAGCTCTCTCCCTCTCCATTCGGGGGACTGCAAAGGCACAGCAGCCCCCCGATGGGAGAGGGAGGGAGCTCCCTGAGCAGTTAACCTTTTCCATACAGCGGTCCGTACGGACCGCTGTATGGAAAGGGTTAAACGGCTGACATCGCATCACCGATGTCAGCCGTTTATACCAGGGTGCCAGCAATGTGCTGGCACCCTGGTATACCCACTAGACGCCAACGATTACGCAATGGGAGGCGGTCGGGGGATCGCGATCCCGCCTACCGCACCGCCCGCCTCCCGCACCGCCCGCACCGCCCGCAACCCTCCCCCTGCACCTCCCACCGTGCTCAAATAACTCAGGGGTGCAGGGGGGAGGGATACTGGAAACAATTTTTAATCCTAAAGTTTCTGATCCCCGCGGTCAGGGACCGCGGGGATCAGAAACTGCAGAAATCGCAGCAAACCGCAGGTCTGAATTGACCTGCGGTTTGCCGCGATCGCCGACATGGGGGGCTCACGGGACCCCCCCGCGCATTTAGCCTAGGTGCCTGCTCAATGATTTGAGCAGGCACCGGGTTCCGATCACTGCCAGCCGCACGGCAGTGATCGAAAATGCACAGGGCGTACATGTACGCCCTGTGTCCTTAAGTAGCAGGGCACAAGGGCGTACCTGTACGCCCTGTGTCCTTAAGGGGTTAAATCTATCCCTAAAAGGGTATATCAGATTCAAGGTGCACATAGGGTCATTCTGAATAACTTCACACACACGCTACTGTGCATTTCCAAGTCTAATTCTGTCAGTAAACCTATACCTGTCACCCAGCGCCTAAATAATAGGCCTCAAATTTATATCCAGCTAAATCTGTCGTTACTGCTGTGGCTGGTCAAGTTATTTAGTGTCCGTCAAATCACAGTTTTTGTTCTGGGTTGAAATACAATTCCCAATTTAGCAATTTCCTAATTTAGTGGTTTCTGCTGTATCAGAGCTATTTTAAATCTATCCCTAAAAGGGTATATAAGATTCAAGGTGCACATAGGGTCATTCTGAATAACTTCACACACACGCTACTGTGCATTTCCAAGTCTAATTCTGTCAGTAAACCTATACCTGTTACCTAGCGCCTAAATACTAGGCCTCAAATTTATATTCAGCTAAATCTGTCGTTACTGCTGTGCCTGTATTAGTGTAATAGGGTACCTAAATAGCCATATAGTGTTAGGTGTCTGTAAAAAAGGCCTGAATTTGAATTCAATACATTGGGCCAAATAATATTTTTCTTATTGTGGTGAACGGTAACAATGAGGAAAACATCTAGTAAGGGACGCGGACGCGGACATGGTCGTGGTGGTGTTAGTGGACCCTCTGGTGCTGGGAGAGGACGTGGCCGTTCTGCCACAGCCACACGTCCTAGTGTACCAACTACCTCAGGTCCCAGTAGCCGCCATAATTTACAGCGATATTTGGTGGGGCCCAATGCCGTTCTAAGGATGGTAAGGCCTGAGCAGGTACAGGCATTAGTCAATTGGGTGTCACATCACCCCCATGCATACCAGGGAAACTGTCTGAGCCTCAAGTTATGCAGCAGTCTCTTATGCTGTTTGAAGACTCCGCTGGCAGGGTTTCCCAAGGGCATCCACCCAGCCCTTCCCCAGCGGTGGAAGACATAGAATGCACTGACGCACAACTACTTATGTTTCCTGATGATGAGGACATGGGAATACCACCTCAGCATGTCTCTGATGATGACGAAACACAGGTGCCAACTGCTGCGTCTTTCTGCAGTGTGCAGACTGAACAGGAGGTCAGGGATCAAGACTGGGTGGAAGACGATGCAGGGGACGATGAGGTCCTAGACCCCACATGGAATGAAGGTCATGCCACTGACTTTCACAGTTCGGAGGAAGAGGCAGTGGTGAGACCGAGCCAACAGCGTAGCAAAAGAGGGAGCAGTGGGCAAAAGCAGAACACCCCCCGCCAAGAGACTCCGCCTGCTACTGACCGCCGCCATCTGGGACCGAGCACCCCAAAGGCAGCTTCAAGGAGTTCCCTGGCATGGCACTTCTTCAAACAATGTGCTGACGACAAGACCCGAGTGGTTTGCACGCTGTGCCATCAGAGCCTGAAGCGAGGCATTAACGTTCTGAACCTTAGCACAACCTGCATGACCAGGCACCTGCATGCAAAGCATGAACTGCAGTGGAGTAAACACCTTAAAAACAAGGAAGTCACTCAGGCTTCCCCTGCTACCTCTTCTGCTGCTGCCGTCTCTGCCTCTTCTGCTGCTGCCGCCTCTGCCTCTTCTGCTGCTGCCGCCTCTGCCTCTTCTGCTGCCGCCGCCTCGGCCTCTTCTGCTGCTGCCGCCTCGGCCTCTTCCTCCACCTCTGGAGGAACGTTGGCACCTGCCGCCCAGCAAACAGGGGATGTACCACCAACACCACCACCTCCGTCACCAAGCATCTCAACCATGTCACACGGCAGCGTTCAGCTCTCCATCTCACAAACATTTGAGAGAAAGCGTAAATTCCCACCTAGCCACCCTCGATCCCTGGCCCTGAATGCCAGCATTTCTAAACTACTGGCCTATGAAATGCTGTCATTTAGGCTGGTGGACACAGACAGCTTCAAACAGCTCATGTCGCTTGCTGTCCCACAGTATGTTGTTCCTAGTCGGCACTACTTCTCCAAGAGAGCAGTGCCTTCCCTGCACAACCAAGTATCCGATAAAATCAAGTGTGCACTGCGCAACGCCATCTGTGGCAAGGTCCACCTAACCACAGATACGTGGACCAGTAAGCACGGCCAGGGACGCTATATCTCCCTAACTGCACACTGGGTAAATGTAGTGGCAGCTGGGCCCCAGGCGGAGAACTGTTTGGCGCACATCCTTCTGCCGTCAAGGATTGCAGGGCAACATTCTTTGCCTCCTGTTGCCACCTCCTCCTACTCAGCTTCCTCCTCCTCTTCTTCCACCTGCTCATCCAGTCAACCACACACCTTCACCACCAACTTCAGCACAGCCCGGGGTAAACGTCAGCAGGCCATTCTGAAACTCATATGTTTGGGGGACAGGCCCCACACCGCACAGGAGTTGTGGCGTGGTATAGAACAACAGACCGACGAGTGGTTGCTGCCAGTGAGCCTCAAGCCCGGCCTGGTGGTGTGCGATAATGGGCGAAATCTCGTTGCAGCTCTGGGACTAGCCGGTTTGACGCACATCCCTTGCCTGGCGCATGTGCTGAATTTGGTGGTGCAGAAGTTCATTCACAACTACCCCGACATGTCAGAGCTGCTGCATAAAGTGCGGGCCGTCTGTTCTCGCTTCTGGCGTTAACATCCTGCCGCTGCTCGCCTGTCTGCGCTACAGCGTAACTTCGGCCTTCCCGCTCACCGCCTCATATGCGACGTGCCCACCAGGTGGAACTCCACCTTGCACATGCTGGACAGACTGTGCGAGCAGCAGCAGGCAATAGTGGAGTTTCAGCTGCAGCACGCATGGGTCAGTCGCACTGCGGAACAGCACCACTTCACCACCAATGACTGGGCCTCCATGCGAGACCTGTGTGCCCTGTTGCGCTGTTTCGAGTACTCCACCAACATGGCCAGTGGCGATGACGCCGTTATCAGCGTTACAATACCACTTCTATGTCTCCTTGAGAAAACACTTAGGGCGATGATGGAAGAGGAGGTGGCCCAGGAGGAGGAGGAGGAGAAAGAGGGGTCATTTTTAGCACATTCAGGCCAGTCTCTTCGAAGTGACTCAGAGGGAGGTTTTTTGCAACAGCAGAGGCCAGGTACAAATGTGGCCAGCCAGGGCCCACTACTGGAGGACGAGGAGGACGAGGATGAGGAGGAGGTGGAGGAGGATGAGGATGAAGCATGGTCACAGTGGGGTGGCACCCAACGCAGCTCGGGCCCATCACTGGTGCGTGGCTGGGGGGAAACGCAGGACGATGACGATACGCCTCCCACAGAGGACAGCTTGTCCTTACCCCTGGGCAGCCTGGCACACATGAGCGACTACATGCTGCAGTGCCTGCGCAACGACAGCAGAGTTGCCCACATTTTAACGTGTGCGGACTACTGGGTTGCCACCCTGCTGGATCCACGCTACAAAGACAATGTGCCCACCTTACTTCCTGCACTGGAGCGTGATAGGAAGATGCGCGAGTACAAGCGCACGTTGGTAGACGCGCTACTGAGAGCATTCCCAAATGTCACAGGGGAACAAGTGGAAGCCCAAGGCCAAGGCAGAGGAGGAGCAAGAGGTCGCCAAGGCAGCGGTGTCATGGCCAGCTCCTCTGAGGGCAGGGTTAGCATGGCAGAGATGTGGAAAAGTTTTGTCAACACGCCACAGCTAACTGCACCACCACCTGATACGCAACGTGTGAGCAGGAGGCAACATTTCACTAACATGGTGGAACAGTACGTGTGCACACCCCTCCACGTACTAACTGATGGTTCGGCCCCATTCAACTTCTGGGTCTCTAAATTGTCCACGTGGCCAGAGCTAGCCTTTTATGCTTTGGAGGTGCTGGCCTGCCCGGCTGCCAGCGTTTTGTCTGAACGTGTATTCAGCGCGGCAGGGGGCGTCATTACAGACAAACGCAGCCGCCTGTCTGCAGCCAATGTGGACAAGCTGACGTTCATAAAAATGAACCAGGCATGGATCCCATAGGACCTGTCCATCCCTTGTGCAGATTAGACATTAACTACCTCCCCTTAACCATATATTATTGCACTCCAGGGCACTTCCTCATTGAATCCTATTTTTATTTTCATTTTACCATTATATTGCAAGGCTACCCAAAGTTGAATGAACCTCTCCTCTGTCTGGGTGCCGGGGCCTAAATATATGTCAATGGACTGTTCCAATGTTGGGTGACGTGAAGCCTGATTCTCTGCTATGACATGCAGACTGATTCTCTGCGTACATGAAGCCAGATTCTCTGTTACGGGACCTCTCTCCTCTGCCTGGGTGCCTGGGCCTAAATATATGACAATGGACTGTTACAGTGGTGGCTGACATGAAGCCTGATTCTCTGCTATGACATGCAGACTGATTCTCTGCTGACATGAAGCCAGATTCTCTGTTACGGGACCTCTCTCCTCTGCCTGGGAGCCTGGGTCTAAATATATGACAATGGACTGTTACAGTGGTGGCTGACGTGAAGCCTGATTCTCTGCTATGACATGCAGACTGATTCTCTGCTGACATGAAGCCAGATTCTCTGTTACGGGACCTCTCTCCTCTGCCTGGGTGCCTGGGCCTAAATATATGACAATGGACTGTTACAGTGGTGGCTGACGTGAAGCCTGATTCTCTGCTATGACATGCAGACTGATACTCTGCTGACATGAAGCCAGATTCTCTGTTACGGGACCTCTCTCCTCTGCCTGGGTGCCTGGGCCTAAATATATGACAATGGACTGTTACAGTGGTGGCTGACGTGAAGCCTGATTCTCTGCTATGACATGCAGACTGATTCTCTGCTGACATGAAGCCAGATTCTCTGTTACGGGACCTCTCTCCTCTGCCTGGGTGCCTGGGCCTAAATACATGACAATGGACTGTTACAGTGGTGGCTGACGTAAAGCCTGATTCTCTGCTATGACATGCAGACTGATTCTCTGCGGACATGAAGCCAGATTCTCTGTTACGGGACCTCTCTCCTCTGCCTGGGTGCCTGGGCCTAAATATCTGACAATGGACTGTTACAGTGGTGGGTGACGTGAAGCCAGATTCTCTGCTATGGGACCTCTCTCCAATTGATATTGGTTAATTTTTATTTATTTTATTTTTATTTTTATTCATTTCCCTATCCACATTTGTTTGCAGGGGATTTACCTACATGTTGCTGCCTTTTGCAGCCTTCTAGCTCTTTCCTGTGCTGTTTTACAGCCTTTTTAGTGCCGAAAAGTTTGGGTCCCCATTGACTTCAATGGGGTTCGAGTTCGGGACGAAGTTCGGGTCGGGTTCGGATCCTGAACCCGAACATTTCCGGGAAGTTCGGCCGAACTTCTCGAACCCGAACATCCAGGTGTTCGCTCAACTCTAGTAATAACAAACAAAGCAAAGGACATGATAAATCATAGATCATGGAGATGGAACCCCAATAGAATGTGTGAGCACCGGAGGCAAAAATAATGTATTACAGCCAAATATACTTCACATAGGCCACACTCCGAGCAGCATTAACCCCTTAAGGCCTGGAGTTTTTTGTTTTCTTTTGCGTTTTTGTTTTGCGCTCCCTGCCTTCCAGAGCCATAACTTTTTTATTTGTCTATTCACATAGCCATATGAGGGCTTGTTTTTGCGGGAAAAGTTGTACTTTCCAACGCCACCATTTAATATTTCATATCATGTACTGGGAAGTGGGAAAAAAATTCCAAATGGGGGGAAATTGCAAAAAAAAAGCAATTCCACCACAGTTTTATGAGTTTTTTAAGTGATAAAACCGACTGGTTACTTTTATTCAACAGGTCAGTACTAATCCGCCGATACCTTATTTGTATGGTTTTTCTTGCGTTTTCATAGTGATAAAAAAACGTAAAATATTTCGACCCCTATAACTTTCTTGTAATTATGTTTACGGAGCTTTATGGAGGCTCATTCTGGGGTGTATATGACTTTTTGATCACTTTTTATAATTTTTTTTGTAGAAAATGAAGCAACCAAAAACGGCGAATCAGCCTTTTGGACGCTTTATTCCGTTTTGCTGTTTGCTGTTTGGGGAATATATTTTTATACTATGGACATTTTCACACATTGTGACTCCTATGATGTGTATTTATTATTATTTTTTTAGTTCTTTTATTTTTATTTTGCGTAAAGGGGGATTTGAATTTTTATGTTTTTTTAATTTAATCATCTGATTGTTATTATCATAGATTCCAATGCACTTGCATTGGAATCTATGATGATTTTACTAGTTTCCTATGGAGCCCTATTACAGGCAAGGGCTCAATAGGAAATATTATGCAGCAGCCTCCTGTCATTCATAAAGACAGGGGCTGCTGCATACATGCTCCGGCTCCTCCGATTGCCACACTTGCCGGGACTGCCGGTTGCGTACATTAGCCGCGGGTGTCTGCTAGAAGAAGGCTATGGCGCCCGCAGCGGGTAAGAGCAGGCGCCATCTTTAAACACCCGCCCAGTGCCATACATGTACGGCACTGGGCGTGAAAGGGTTAAAGATAAATAGGCAAAGAAGGAGATGCCATCCGACTGCACAATGATATAACAAGACAGTGTATGTCTGCAATATGATATAACACATCGGGATTTATTATTAATTTATTTGTGGATTTATCATTGATTTATTTGGTTTATTGTTCATATTGGTAGGGCTTTTTAGGCGCACAATAGGCCTAGGTACAAGGACAGAGGGCATCCACCATCAGGGTGCTCCTCTGGGCTGAGCCCATATCAGGGATCTGACAGGGTGAGCCCTCCGGATACTTAGTCCCATATTAGCCTCTTTTGTCCAGTTAAGTCTGGGTATTTACTCATGCCCATTTTGGGCCTTTTTTTAAATATATAACATGGATTAAAATGTATGTTTTAATTGGTCTATGCCCTCTGTGATATGGTACTGTAATCTACCCATTCCAGCTCGGTACTGTAGTCCACCCATTGAACCCTCTCCAGCTTTTCTATGTCTGTCTTTTCACAGCAGCTCAGAACTGTACACAGTATTCCATGTATGTGCAGTGGTCAGGTTTGGAATGGGCCCAACGCTACGCTGGGTCTCCTGGACACCATCGAGGTGTCACCTAGTGTTTTTTCTCTCTGGAAGGGATGGATGATGGTAAGTCATGGTGCACCCCAATAGGAAATAAGTCCAGAGAGTCAGGATCTGCAGTTGACCAGTGTGCGTCTTTACTGGAAGAACTCAAGTGCAAAACAATACAGGCAGGGCAATGGGCTGGCTTCTCCAGTCTCTTCCCAGGCTGAGAAAGGGTTTGATGCTGAGGAAAGGCTTGAGCTAGCTGTCCCTCTCTATTAGAAGGCTGATACCTTGGAAAAAGGCTGGTGATCCAGAGTCTGTGGCAGAGTTTCTCAACATCTGATTCTGGTCACTCAAGTAGTCTGGAGAGTCTCTATGCACTGATCCCTAACTGCAGAACCAAGGGCGGATACAGACAGCAGAGGGCTCCTGTGCAAAAATATGCTTGGGCCCTCTTCCCTCAGTGCTTTGTGGCAAGGGATAGGGGTGCTCGAAGACTTTCTGCTGCCAGAGGCAAAAATTGAAATTGCGCACCCCCCCGCCCAAGCCAAAATCTCAACCTAACCCCTTCCCTCCAGCCCTACTGTTAAAGGGAACCTGTCACCGGGATTTTGTGTATAGAGCTGAGGACATGGGTTGCTAGATTGCCGCTAGCACATCCGCAATACCCAGTCCCCATAGCTCTGTGTGCTTTTATTGTGTACAAAAACTGATTTGATACATATGCAAATTAACCTGAGATGAGTCCTGTATGTGAGATGAGTCAGGGACAGGACTCATCTCAGGGTAATTTTCATATGTATCAAATCGTTTTTTTTTTTACACAATAAAAGCACACAGAGCTATGGGGACTGGCAGCCCATGTCCTCAGCTCTATACACAAAATCCCGGTGACAGGTTCCCTTTAAAGACATACTTTGGAACCATTACATACAGCGCTTTAAACATACAGAAGAATACAGTGCCACATACCTCTTACATCCAGTGATGTCTTCTCTGATGTAGACATTCTTTTTCCTCATCTTCTCAGTTCAGTCTGGACCACCATGATGACTTCTTTCAGCTATCTCTTCTCTCTGCACAGTTTAACAAAAAGACGATAAATCTATAAAATAACAAACAAAATAAAAATAACTACGTCCAGGAAATAGAATTTCTGACACTAAGGCCTCATGCACACGACTGTGGTGTGTTTTGCAGTCCACAAATCGCGGATCCGCAAAACACGGATGGCGTTTGCGGAACGGCACGGACAGCCTTTAATATAACTGCCTATTCTTGTCCACAAAGCATGGACAAGTTTAGGACAGGTTATATTTTTTTGCGGGGCCATGGAATGGAGCAACCGATGCGGACAGCACATGGAGTGCTGTCCGCATCTTTTGCGGCCCCATTGAAGTGAATGGGTCCGCATCTGAACCGCCAGAACTGCGGCTCGGATGCGGACCAAAACAACGGCTGTGTGCATGAGGACTAATAGTGTATCCATAATGTCCCCCAAAAATAATTGCTCTAAGCTGATACTGTGCCAGGTTGCCCCCGCAGTAATAGTACTCCCCACAGTCCCACCAATAGAAATAATTATCTGCCAGAGTGCACGCCGTGTTAACAGAACCCCCAATAGTAATAATGCCCCCAGTAGTAATAATTCCCTGCAGTCCCTCAGTAGTAATAATTCTCCTTACAATGAGTGTCAGTAGAAAAATGCCCCCTTAGGCCTCATGCACACGACAGTATTTTTTCACGGTCCGCAAAAACGGGGTCCGTAGGTCCGTGATCCATGACCGTTTTTTCGTCCGTGGGTCTTCCTTGATTTTTGGAGGATCCACGGACATGAAAAAAAAGTCGTTTTGGCGTCCGCCTGGCCGTGCGGAGCCAAACGGATCCGTCCTGAATTACAATGCAAGTCAATGGGGACGGATCAGTTTGAAGTTGACACAATATGGTGCCATTTCAAACGGATCCGTCCCCATTGACTTTCAATGTAAAGTCTGGATTTCTTTTATACCATCGGATTGGAGTTTTCTCCAATCCGATGGTATATTTTAACTTGAAGGAACGCCTCTATGTTAGAATATACTGTCGGATATGAGCTACATCGTGAAACTCAGATCCGACAGTATATTCTAACACAGAGGCGTTCCCATGGTGATGGGGACGCTTCAGGTTAGAATATACAAGAAAACTGTGTACATGACTGCCCCCTGCTGCCTGGCAGACCCCCCCCCCATGTTTTTAACTCATTGGTGGCCAGTGGGCCCCCCCCTCCCTCCCCTGTAGTTAACTCGTTGGTGGCCAGTGTGCGCCCCCCGCCCCCCCTCCCTCCCTCTATTGTAATAATAGCATTGGTGGCAGTGTGCGCCCCCGCCCCCCCTCCCTCCCTCTATTGTAATAATAGCATTAGTGGCAGTGTGCGCCCCCCCTCCCTCCCTCTATTGTAATAATAGCATTGGTGGCAGTGTGCGCCCCCCCCTCCCTCCCTCTATTGTAATAATAGCATTGGTGGCAGTGTGCGCCCCGCCGCCCCCTCCCTCCCTCTATTGTAATAATAGCATTGGTGGCAGTGTGCGCCCCCCCTCCCTCCCTCTATTGTAATAATAGCATTGGTGGCAGTGTGCGCCCCCCCCTCCCTCTATTGTAATAATAGCATTGGTGGCAGTGTGCGCCCCCCCTCCCTCCCTCTGTTGTAATAATAGCATTGGTGGCAGTGTGCGCCCCCCCTCCCTCCCTCTATTGTAATAATAGCATTGGTGGCAGTGTGCGCCCCCCCCCTCTATTGTAATAATAGCATTGGTGGCAGTGTGAGGCCTCCCCTCTCCCCCCTCTCCGATCATTGGTAGCAGCGGAGTAGAAGCATCATACTTACCTGGCTGCTAGCTGCTGCGATCTCTGTGTCCGGCCGGGAGCTCCTCCTACTGGTAAGTGACAGGTCTGTGCGGCGCATTGCTGTCACTTTCCAGTAGGAGGAGCTCCCGGCCGGACGCAGACATCGCAGCAGCCAGCGGGTAAGTATGAATCTTCTACTATCGCTAAGGCTAAGTAACCATGGCAACCAGGACTGCAGTAGCGTCCTCGTTGCCATAGTTACCGATCGTTGCCCCAGCGATTAAACTGGGACTCCGATCGGAACTCCGCTGCCACCAATGATCTGGGGGGAAGGGCCGCACACTGCCACCAATGTATTAAAAGAATAGATGGAGGAAGGGGGGGGCGCACACTGCCACCAATGTATTAAAACAATAGAGGGAGGAGGGGGGGGCGCACACTGCTACCAATGTTAATGCAATAGAGGGAGGGAGGGGGGGCCGCACACTGTGCCACCAATGCTATTATTACAATAGAGGGAGGGAGGAGGGGGCGGGGCGCACACTGTGCCACCAATGTTATCATTACAATAGAGGGAGGGAGGGGGGGCGCACTGGCCACCAATGAAATTTAAACTGGGGAGGGAGGGGGGTCTGCCCTCTGCTGCCTGGCAGCCCCGGATCTCTTACAGGGGGCTATGATAGCACAATTAACCCCTTCAGGTGCAGCACCTGAGGGGTTAATTGTACGGATCACGGCCCCCTGTAAGAGATCGGGTGCTGCCAGGCAGCAGGGGGCAGTCATGTACACAGTTCGTTGTATATTCTAACTAGAAGCGTCCCCATCACCATGGGAACGCCTCTGTGTTAGAATATACTGTCGGATCTGAGTTTTCACGAAGTGAAAACTCAGCTATGAAAAAGCTTTTATGCAGACGGATCTTCGGATCCGTCTGTATGAAAGTAACCTACGGCCACGGATCACGGACACGGATGCCAATCTTGTGTGCATCCGTGTTCTTTCACGGACCCATTGACTTGAATGGGTCCGTGAACCGTTGTCCGTCAAAAAAATAGGTCCTATTTTTTTGACGGACAGGATACACGGATCACGGTCTCGGCTGCAAAACAGTGATTTTTCCCATTTTTGAAAGTCAATGGGTCCGCGAAAAAAAACTGAAAACGGCACAACGGCCACGGATGCACACAACGGTCGTGTGCATGAGGCCTTATAATGTGTGACAATACAAAAAAATACCCACATCCTTGCAGATCAGATTCCCATATCAGACTTTAAATCAGATCCTCAAATCAAACTGCCAATATCAGATGCTCCAAAGCGAACCATCATATCAGATTCTCAGACCCCCATATCAGATTAGACCCTCATATCAAATCCTCTGTGATGGCTGCGATCCCTATAGCTATGCACTGAATTTTTGGCAGTGACCACACAAGAATATCTACCGTATTTTCTGCTTTATAAGATGTACTGGACTATAAGGCGCACTCCAGGTTTAGACAACAGAAAATCAGAAAAATACTTTCTATGTCCTTTTTGAAGGTAATATGGTTTAAGGGTGTTTTACGGAAGAGGAGGGGTCAAGGTCAGTAACTATAGGGTATAGCGTAGAGGGGGTAGATAGTTTTGGTCAGCTTCTGTAACCCTTACTGTGTTCTCTGCTGACCATTGTAACAACCAGCAATGGTGCAAGTGGTCACATCCAGTAATGGCCAGTTTGCATTGTTCGCCCGTGAACACATGCGGGCTGCCATCTTTTCTCACAAGTCCGGAGAGGCGCAGGTAAGCCCTTACCTGTGTCTGTGCGTGAGCCGGTCTGAAATCAAATGCGGTCACCAGGAGCAGGCAGTTCTGAGAACAGCCCGATGAAGGCCCCTGGTGGCTGTTCTTGGAACTACCTGCTCCCGGTGACTGCATTTGGTTTCAGACCGGCTCGCGCACAGGCACAGGTAAAGCCTTACCTGCGCCTCGCCGGACATGTGAGAAAAGATGGCAGCCCGCATGTGTTTGCGGGCGAACAATGCGAACTGGCCATCACTGGTCATATCATTAGGCTACTTTCACACTCGCGTTTTGGTTTTCCGTTTGTGAGATCCGTTCAGGGCTCTCATAAGCGGTCGAAAATGGATCAGTTTGCATTCTGAATGGAAAAGGATCAGCTCAGAATGCATCAGTTTGCATCAGTTCAGTCTCCATTCTGCTTTGGAGACGGACCGTTTTGGTGTTCAAAATAGGGACAGATCCGTTTTCACTGGCACAATCTGGCACAATAGAAAACTGATCCGTCCTCTATTGACTTTCAATGGTGTTCAAGACGGATCCGTCTTGGCTATGTTAAAGATAATACAAATGGATCCGTTCTAAACGGATGCAGACGGTTGTATTATCTGAACGGATCTGTCCATGACGGATCCGCAAAAAAAACACAAGTGTGAAAGAAGCCTTAAATGTACCCATCCAAATAACTGTCTTAATTGCTTTGTTGTATCTGGCCATGCTTCTTGTCCTGATAAATTATTTTTAAGTTTTTGTTTGCGACACACACAGTTCTGGTACACACGTAGCTCTACAGATACACAGATACAGCTCTGCCACACACAGAAACAACTTTGTTTTACACACATACAGGTCTGCTATACACAAGGCTCTACTATACACACATACAGCACTACTATACATACATACAGCGGTTACCTGCATAGTTGAGTTACATACATACAGCTCTGCTACACACATAACATTCCAGTACACACATACAGCTCTGCTGCACACATACAGTTCAGTTACATAAGTACAGCTCTGCTACACACATACAGTTCAGTGACATACATATACAGTCGTGGACAAAAGTTTTGAGAATGACACAAATATTAGTTTTCACAAAGTTTGCTGCTAAACTGCTTTTAGATCTTTGTTTCAGTTGTTTCTGTGATGTAGTGAAATATAATTACACGCACTTCATACGTTTCAAAGGCTTTTATCGACAATTACATGTCATTTATGCAAAGAGTCAGTATTTGCAGTGTTGGCCCTTCTTTTTCAGGACCTCTGCAATTCGACTGGGCATGCTCTCAATCAACTTCTGGGCCAATTCCTGACTGATAACAACCCATTCTTTCATAATCACTTCTTGGAGTTTGTCAGAATTAGTGGGTTTTTGTTTGTCCACCCGCCTCTTGAGGATTGACCACAAGTTCTCAATGGGATTAAGATCTGGGGAGTTTCCAGGCCATGGACCTAAAATGTCAACGTTTTGGTCCCCGAGCCACTTAGTTATCACTTTTGCCTTATGGCACGGTGCTCCATCGTGCTGGAAAATGCATTGTTCTTCACCAAACTGTTGTTGGATTGTTGGAAGAAGTTGCTGTTGGAGGGTGTTTTGGTATCATTCTTTATTCATGGCTGTGTTTTTGGGCAAAATTGTGAGTGAGCCCACTCCCTTGGATGAGAAGCAACCCCACACATGAATGGTCTCAGGATGCTTTACTGTTGCCATAACACAGGACTGATGGTAGCTGAAAGGAATCCATGTTTTATATGTTTAAACTAATTCTGCTTTCTGCTAAGTTTCTGTTCTCTGTACCCATGAATCTTATCTCTTTGGCACTACTCCCGGATAACATCCCAAATATTGAAGTTCCGTTTTTGTTGCTCTTTTTTTGCCTGTAGTATAGAACGTGTTAGTATGATAGGTTGAATGAATAACTTATGATGATATGCTAATAAAGGGGGTAAAACCCCCTCTATATAACCTGTGTGCATTAAAAATAAACTTCAGAGCGTTCATTCAGTACATCATTGTTGTGTCTGTTATTCCCTACTGAGTGAAGCGCTCTCCTGATGTCAGAGCAAGACTCAAACCAAGCTGATACTAGAAGTTTCGGTGCCAGGGGTACCAGAGGGACGTTGAGATTTCCTAATAGTTTGGGGGCTTGTGTCCGGGATCGAGAAGGTCATCCTTGTATCCGGTAAGAAAGACATCTGTTATTGTCCTCTGGCCGATCCGAGAACCACGTCTCGATCTAGTAAGTAGAACATACAACTTCTAGTATAGTTACAGGGAACAGACTCCGGGAGTCTGGGGGAGTGACCCGGGGACTCCGGGAGTCCGCCGTGAGGATCACTCAGAGAATATATAGTGCGCACTAGATTATATTGTCTCAGGGAGACAAGGATGGAGCTTGGTTTGACTATTGTTAAAGTTGTTTTAAAGTATAAGAATATTAGAGTTCATATAAGGATACTGATGTCTGGGTGGTAAGTGTACGGACTGAAGTTGACTATTTGCATAGAGTTTTAAGGACATTGCATTGTTGTTTTACTGTGTTGCGGAGGTCTGCAAGAGTTTGGATTTAACAAAATTACTGTAGGATTATAACATGTATATTGTCTTCTTATAAGAGTTGATTAATTACAGAGTGAAGACCAGAAGACATTGGAAAACACAGCACAACAGCGACATATAGACCATCAGCAATTCTGGGCGTGGTGTGGCTATCTGTTTCCAGGAAAGCTGTGTTTGTCTGTGCTGCAAGTTTTGGGATGAAACAAAGAAAACTGTGTGGCTGGGTTGGAAGACATAAATGATTCAGTGGAATGTGAATGGGTGTGGCTTTGAGTTGTAGTTGAGTTGAAAATGTGTGAAGACTCATGGATGTTTTTAGCAGAACTGTGTATGCAATTCATATTTTATGTATAAGGGCTTGGTTATGAGCTATTTGTGAAAAGGAGTACATGAAAATGTGAATGAAGTACGATATTTGTTTTCATTTAATATGCGCATTGAGAATTTTTTTTTGGAAGATTTTTGGTTTTTATTGGTGCCAACAGTGTTGATTGAGCTGTACATTTTTTTTTATTTGAAGTCAATGAAAAGTTTCTTATGGGCCCTTTGTGTGTTCATGTCTGTATTGTCAGATCTGTTTGTTTCAATGTTTGACGTTACGTGTTACATGTTAAGTGTTGTGCTTAACATCAGAGCTCTATATGTTAAAACTAATTCTGCTTTCTGCTAAGTTTCTGTTCTCTGTAACCATGAATCTTATCTCTTTGGCACTACTCCCGGATAACATCCCAAATATGGAAGTTCAGTTTTTGTTGTTCTTTTGTTGCCTGTAGTATAGAACGTGTTAATATGATAGGTTGAATGAATAACTTACGATGATATGCTAATAAAGGGGGCAAAACCCCCTCTATATATTCTGTGTGCATTAACCACCTCCGGACCGCCTAACGCACGGATGCGTCCGGAAGGTGGTTGATTTACTCCTCCTGGACGCATCCGTGCGTCATCTCGCGAGACGCGAGATTTCGGTCACAGCCGGCCCGCGCATGCGCATCGCGGGCTGGCATAAGATAAAGGAGTATTTCGTCAGCAACCTGCCAGCCAATGATCGCGGCTGGCAGGTTGCTGATTTTTAAAAAATCCAATCAGAAGCCACATAGCAGATCATATTAGTAAATATGATCTGTTATATGGCTGCCCTGCTCCTCTGCTGGTCCTTTTCGTCGGTTGGATCCAGCAGAGGAGAAGGCTTCACAGTGAGTACACCAAACACCACATACTAGCCCCAGATCACCCCCCTGCACCCCAATTAACCCTTTGATCACCCCTTTGATCGCCCCTGTCAATCACTAGTGAAAGGAAAAAAGTAATCAGTGCAAACTGTCACTTTTTTTTCCCACTGGTATTGACTGTTAGGTTTTAGGATAGTTTAGGCCCCTTGGTTAGGTAGTTTAGGGATCAGTTAGCGCCCAGCCCACCGCACCGCAGTCCCTTATTCGCTGATTAGCGTATCGCTAATCAGCATTTGTACTTTTATAGTATCTGGAAGTGATCAAAACTGATCACGGTCAGATCTATAATAGTATTAGTGTCACTTTAGTTCGCCCTCCACCCAAAACGCAGTGTTTGCCCGATCAGGCCTGATCGGTCGCCCACACGTGCGTTCACCCACGCCCGCCCCACCGCAGTGACAAAAATTTTTTTTTTTGATCACTGCACATTCACTTTACACGCGCTGCGGCGATAGAAAAATCAGTTTTGATATTTTTTATCAACCGCAGCGGCCTCCGGTACTTCGCTAGCCTCCCATTTGTAAGACAGGCTTGCTTTTTTTCTTGGGTAGTCTCAGGGAATACCCCAAAATTTAGTTGCCCAAATGTCAAACAGGGGGTATTCTTCTGAAGAGGCCTACAGGCTTCTCACCCAGTCGGATGAGGAATGGGAACCCTCATCTGATGAATCTAGCGGGTCAGAATACGAACCTGTAGAAAGCAGTGGCTCTCTGACCCAAAGTTCGGACGAGGAGGCTGAGGTCCCTGATAGCACCAGGCGTACCCGGCCCCATGTCGCTAGACCGCAGGTTGCGCAGGATCCGCTTCAAGAGCAGCAGAGTGGGGCTGGTGCTGTCGGATTACGTGGTGAGGCATACACCAGCAGCGCAGCCCTTCCTGGACCTAGTACCAGCACTGCCGTAGAACATGGTGAAGTAGCGAGCACCAGAAGGGCAGTTGAAGCTGGTACGATGGCACGTGCAGTAGTTACCACGTCGCAGCCACCGCAAAGACGTGCCCGTAGAGCCCCTAGAATCCCTGAGGTGCTGGCAAACCCTGATTGGCAGTCCCCAACTTCAGCCGCACCTGTAGTTCCCCCTTTCACCGCCCAGTCTGGAGTTCGGGTTGAGACAGCTCAGATCGGTTCGGCCCTGGGATTTTTTGAGCTGTTCTTGACTGCGGAGCTCTTAGATTTAGTTGTGGCAGAAACAAATCGGTATGCCACACAATTTATAACCGCCAACCCGGGAAGCTATTATGCCCAGCCTTTCCGGTGGAAACCAGTCCAAGTTTCCAAAATTTTTGGGCCTTCTCCTCAACATGGGTCTAACTAAAAAGCATGAATTGCGGTCATATTGGTCCACGAACCCAATTTATCACATGCCCATGTTCTCTGCTGCTATGTCCAGGACACGATTTGAGACCATCCTGCGTTTCCTGCACTTTAGCAACAACACCGCCTCCCGTCCCAGAGGCCACCCAGCTTTTGACCGGCTCCACAAAATTCGGCCCCTCATAGACCATTTCAACCAGAAATGTGCAGATTTGTATACCCCAGAACAAAACATCTGCGTAGACGAGTCCCTAATACATTTTACCGGGCGCCTTGGCTTCAAACAATACATCCCAAGCAAGCGCGCGCGGTATGGGGTCAAATTGTATAAGCTCTGTGAAAGGGCCACAGGCTATAACCACAAATTTCGTGTCTATGAGGGAAAAGATCAGACCCTGGAGCCGGTCGGTTGCCCTGACTACCTGGGGAGCAGTGGGAAGATAGTCTGGGACTTGGTGTCACCCTTATTCGGCAAGGGGTACCATCTTTATGTGGACAATTTCTACACAAGTGTGGCCCTCTTTAGGCATTTGTTTCTAGAACGGATTGGCGCCTGTGGCACCGCGCGAACTAGTCGCGCGGGCTTCCCCCAGTGGCTCGTTAGCACCCGTCTTGCAAGGGGGCAGAGAGCTGCCTTGTGTAACGAAGAACTGCTCGCGGTGAAATGGAGAGACAAGCGTGACGTTTACATGCTCTCCTCCATTCACGCAGACACGACAATACAAATTGAGCGAGCAACCCGTGTCATTGAAAAGCCCCTCTCAGTCCACGACTATAACCTTGACATGGGAGGGGTGGACTTCAATGACCAGATGTTGTCTCCGTATTTAGTTTCCCGCAGAACCAGACGCTGGTATAAGAAGGTGTCTGTATATTTGATTCAATTGGCTCTGTATAATAGTTTTGTTCTCTACAGTAAGGCTGGGAGAACATGATCCTTCCTCAAATTTCAGGAAGAGATCATCAAGAGCCTCCTGTACCCAGGAGGTTCCGTGGCCCCATCCACCAGTGTAGTTAGCCGTCTACACGAGCGACATTTCCCCAATGTCGTTGCTGGTACCTCAACCCAACCGTCACCCCGAAAAAGATGTCGTGTCTGTAGCAGGAGTGGAATAAGGCGTGACACCCGCTATTTCTGTCCTGACTGTCCTGACCACCCTGCCCTATGCTTAGGGGAGTGTTTTCAGAAGTACCACACACAGGTACACCTAGCATAGGGATCACATCTCACCAGGACAGGCACACAGGGCTATTAGGGCCCATTCACTCACAGCTGCTGCAAACGTCTCCTTTCACCTGGGACGAAGTGCATAACGCACTTCGCCACATCTTTAGGCGATTTGCGCTTTGCACATTGACCCATGGGGAAGGAGAGGTTTGTTCTATAAAGGTAAAAAAAAAAAAAAAAAAACACCAGTAAGCAAAAAGGTTAATGTTTAGTTCAAAAAGTTAAAGTTTATATGTTCTGTTCCAAAGTTAATAAAATTATTGCGTTGCGGCCTGTTTTTTTCTTAATTTTTTTTTTTTTTACCTTCCAGGTGGACCAACCGATCGACTAGCTGCAGCACTGATGTGCATTCTGATGAAGCATTGCGCGTCAGGGTTGCCCCTTGTCACCCATTCTGTTTATCCTATCTCTAGAACCACTGCTAATTAAGGTAAGATCCAACCCCCATATCCAAGGTATTAATACATCCAAAGAGCAACACAAAGTAGCGGCATATGCCGATGATACCCTATTCATGATAACCAATCCCCTACGTGGGATCCCCACGTTATTGAAAGAATTGGAAGAATTTAGCTCTATTTCCTACTTCAAGATTAATCTACATAAATCAGAAGTATATAATGTCACCGTGCCTCAATCAGTATGGCAGAAGATCATCTCTACTACCCCCTTAAAACCATCCAACACCTCCTTCAAATATTTAGGCATCAATATAAGCAGGAACTTCAGGGAATTATATGCATTAAACTTCCTTCCTCTATTAAAGAACGTGGAGTCAGCCTTCAAAGAATGGGAGACACTGTACGTTTCCTGGTTCGGGCGCATAAACGCCATTAAAATGATGACACTCCCAAAAGTCCTATACATTTTACAGGCTTTACCTATTGATATCCCTAAATATTTCTATAACACTTTGAAGAAGGCTATTTTAAAATTTATATGGAGATCGAACAGCAATAGGATACAATATAGTACTGTCTCGATGCCTAAAGCGAGCGGTGGTCTGGGGGTGCCTGATTTCCTAAAATACCACCAGTCAATACACATAGCAAAATTAATGGAGTGGTTTATTAAACCTTCCAGGAAGAGATGGATAGATTTAGAAGGAGAGTCGTTACCCCCTGAACACCGCTTACTACTGTGGAAAAGTGTAGAGAAACTCCACCCTCATAAAACTAAAAAAACAGGAGACCCACTGACTAGTTTCTCCCTTAAGATCTGGCATAAGACTAATAAAAAAATAAAATTTTTGACCTCTAACATCGCCGTGACCCCGGTGGGTGTAGTGATACCTCACCACCTCAAAGATTTAAAAAATAAAATAATGAAAGAGGAGGAATTATATCTCGCACCAATAAGGAGTTTAATACATGACAATGACTTTATTTCTCATACAGATCTTAATAGTTACTTTCCAGAACTGGACCTTTCCTTCAGGGAATACTCACAGCTCAAAGATCATATAATGAGGTCCGAAACTCATCACTCCTGCGTCAATCCCTTAACATCCATACAAAAAAGCATCAGTACAAAGGTTCCGGTTAAAAAAGCTATCTCCACCATCTATAACATAATCAACAACCCCACCTCTCCTCCCTCGTACCTTGGAAAGTGGATAATAGAGCTTGGAAGAGAGCTCAATAGCTCTGAGATGAAAGACATTATTGCAAACGTGAGGTCTAAATCTATCAGCCCCAAGATACAAGAAACCCACTACAAGATAGTCTCACGTTGGTACAGAACCCCCATCATACTCAACCGCATGTTCCCAGACATATCCCCATTGTGTTGGAGATGTGAAGCGGAAGAAGGTACTATATCCCATATTTGGGTTCACTGCAAAAAATTGGAGATCTTCTGGAGATCCATTGCCACAATAGTCAATAAAACCTTTAATACGACAGCTAAAATACCCCCAAACTTGATACTATTCAGTATTTTCGATGTACAGACATCCACTATCAAACATCCCTTAACGCTTCATATGTTAAACGTAGCCAAACTACTAATCCCTAAATTGTGGAAGGAAAAAGACTCCCCGTCTATTTCAGAATGGCTAAAAGAGATGCATACTCTACACAACTACGAGAAGCTTAGATTGACTAGAGACGACAATATATCTAAGTATCATCAAACATGGGACCCCTGGATTAAACTTTTAGAAAAAGACGTCATAACTGAATATCTTTAGCTACTCAGTCTCATCACTCTGACCCTGCACTTATAAAGGTAGATTAAGCCTGGTTCCCTCCCCCCCCCCTCCCCCATATCTCTCCCGTTCTTTTTGTGTTATTTTTCTCACCCCAAGTTACTGTTCTTCTGTTTAGACTTAGCTGGGATGACTCGAATAGTTTTCCACGCACAGCGATCTAGAAGTTGTCAGTTTCCACAATTTCCAAATATTAAGGACTCTGTCGTGGTATAGGCACATAAACAAATGGCATACATATTATCATCCTGTTAATAAAGACTCCGGTCCGAATTCGCTATTTGTTTGTTTGTCATCCTAGCACCAACTGCTATAAGTTCAATAATTTAGTTCTTAACATCTAGAAGTATTTTCTTTACAATGTCAATACTAGAATGATATTTTATTTCATTGTAATACACGTCATGACTTTTAATGATATGTAATCCAATCGTAGCCACATCTATGTTATAGTTTTTCACTATCATCCTGTTGTGAAACAGAATTATTTTTCTTTTGAACTTTCAAAACTTAATAAAAAAGAATTTAAACAGATTACACGCAAGTCGGTGTATGCGGCGCTGCAAGACTAGATTTCTACTCTGCAGTTAAAGATTGGCATACGAGCTGAGAAGGAGGCGGTGTTCCTATGCTTTGGCAAACACTTTGTATATAAAAAATAAAATAAAAAAATTCCCGACAATGATTTATTCATCCACATCGATTGATGTGAATGGAGAAATCTGGTTTGCCAGGGCATACGAGCTAAGTGGGTATGGATGTTGGGCGGAGCTCCTATGTCCTGGCAGACGCCTTTCCCCTCCTTTTTTTTTTTGGCAGAGATTCTTTCATCCACATTGATCGATGCGAATGAAGAAATCTGTGCCGTTCATTTTTTTCTTTCAGCCCAGAGGCTGAACGAAAAAAAAAATCTCATTACCTGTATGCTCAATATAAGGAGAATAGCAGAAACTCCTAATGCTGACCATACATGTAATGATTGCGGAGACCCTCAAAAGCCAGGGCAGTACAAACACCCCACAACTGACCACATTT
This sequence comes from Bufo gargarizans, assembly GCF_014858855.1. Lineage (NCBI taxonomy): Eukaryota > Metazoa > Chordata > Amphibia > Anura > Bufonidae > Bufo > Bufo gargarizans. The sequence continues at coordinate 101,863,967 of NC_058080.1, forward strand.
TGGAAAGAAGACACCCCAAGGTATTCGCTGAGGTGCATATTGAGTCCATGAAAGATTTAGCGGAAAGTGAGACTTTGTGAGAAAAAAAAATATAAAAAATCAATTTCCGCAAACTTATGCCAAAAAAAAAAATTCTATGAACTCGCCAGGCCCCTCATTGAATACCTTGGGGTGTCTTCTTTCCAAAGTGGGGTCACATGTGGGGTATTTATACTGCCCTGGCTTCTTAGGGGCCCTAAAGCGTGAGAAGAAGTCTGGGATCCAAATGTCTAAAAATGCCCTCCTAAAAGGAATTTGGGCACCTTTGCGCATCTAGACTGCAAAAAAGTGTCACACATGTGGTATCGCCGTACTCAGGAGAAGTTGGGGAATGTGTTTTGGGGTGTCATTTTACATATACCCATGCTGGGTGAGAGAAATATCTTGGTCAAATGCCAACTTTGTATAAAAAAATGGGAAAAGTTGTCTTTTGCCAAAATATTTATCTCACCCAGCATGGGTATATGTAAAATGACACTCCAAAACACATTCCCCAACTTCTCCTGAGTACGGCGATACCAGATGTGTGACACTTTATTGCAGCCTAGGTGGGCAAACGGGCACATATTCCAAAGTGCACCTTTCGGATTTCGCAGGCCATTTTTTTACACGTTTTGATTGCAAAGTACTTCTCACACATTTGGGCCCCTAAATTGCCAGGGCAGTATAACTACGCCACAAGTGACCCCATTTTGGAAAGAAGACACCCCAAGGTATTCCATGAGGGGAATGGCGAGTTCCTAGAATTTTTTATTTTTTTGTCACAAGTTAGTGGAATATGAGACTTTGTAAGGAAAAAAAGAAATCATCATTTTCCGCTAACTTGTGACAAAAAATAAAAAATTCTAGGAACTCTCCGTGCCCCTCACAGAATACCTTGGGGTGTCTTCTTTCCAAAATGGGGTCACTTGTGGCGTAGTTATACTGCCCTGGCAATTTAGGGGCCCAAATGTGTGAGAAGTACTTTGCAATCAAAATGTGTAAAAAATGGCCTGCGAAATCCGAAAGGTGCACTTTGGAATATGTGCCCCTTTGCCCACCTTGGCTGCAAAAAAGTGTCACGCATCTGGTATCGCCGTACTCAGGAGAAGTTGGGGAATGTGTTTTGGGGTGTCATTTTACATATACCCATGCTCGGTGAGATAAATATCTTGGTCAAATGCCAACTTTTTATAAAAAATTGGAAAAGTTGTCTTTTGCCAAGATATTTCTCTCACCCAGCATGGTTATATGTAAAATGACACCTTCAAACACATTCCCCAACTTCTCCTGAGTACGGCGATACCAGATATGTGACACTTTTTTGCAGCCTAGGTGGGCAAAGGGACCCACATTCCAAAGTGCACCTTTCGGATTTCACCGGTCATTTTTTACAGATTTTGATTGCAAACTACTTCACACACATATGGGCCTCTAAATTGCCAGGGCAGTATAACTACGCCACAAGTGACCCCATTTTGGAAAGAAGACACCCCAAGGTATTCCGTGAGGGGCATGGCGAGTTCCTAGAATTTTTTATTTTTTGTCGCAAGTTAGTGGAATATGAGACTTTGTAAGGAAAAAAGAAAAAAAAATCATCATTTTCCGCTAACTTGTGACAAAAAATAAAAAATTTGAGGAATTCGCCGTGCCCCTCACAGAATACCTTGGGGTGTCTTCTTTCCAAAATGGGGTCACTTGTGGGGTAGTTATACTGCCCTGGCAATTTAGGGGCCCAAATGTGTGAGAAGTACTTTGCAATCAAAATGTGTAAAAAATGGCCTGCGAAATCCGAAAGGTGCACTTTGGAATATGGGCCCCTTTGCCCACCTTGGCTGCAAAAAAGTGTCACACATCTGGTATCGCCGTACTCAGGAGAAGTTGGGGAATGTGTTTTGGGGTGTCATTTTACATATGCTGGGTGAGAAAAATATCTTGGTCAAATGCCAACTTTGTATAAAAAAATTGGAAAAGTTGTCTTTTGCCAAGATATTTCTCTCACCCAGCATGGTTATATGTAAAATGACACCCCAAAACACATTCCCCAACTTCTCCTGAGTACGGAGATACCAGATGTGTGACACTTTTTTGCAGCCAAGGTGGGCAAGGGGGCACATATTCCAAAGTGCACCTTTCGGATTTCGCAGGCCATTTTTTACGCATTTTGATTGCAAAGTACTTCTCACACATATGGGCCCCTAAATTGCCAGGGCAGTATAACTACGCCACAAGTGACCCCATTTTGGAAAGAAGACACCCCAAGGTATTCCGTGAGGGGCATGGCGAGTTCCTCGAATTTTTTATTTTTTGTCGCAAGTTAGTGGAATATGAGACTTTGTATGTAAGAAAAAAAAAATCATCATTTTCCGCTAACTTGTGACAAAAAATAAAAAGTTCTATGAACTCACTATGCCCATCAGCGAATACCTTAGGGTGTCTACTTTCCGAAATGGGGTCATTTGTGGGGTTTTTCTACTGTTTGGGCATTGTAGAACCTCAGGAAACATGACAGGTGCTCAGAAAGTCAGAGCTGCTTCAAAAAGCGGAAATTCACATTTTTATACCATAGTTTGTAAACGCTATAACTTTTACCCAAACATTTTTTTTTATCAAAGACATGTAGAGCAATAAATTTAGCGAAAAATGTATATATGGATGTCGTTTTTCTTGCAAAATTTTACAGCTGAAAGTGAAAAATGTCATTTTTTTGCAAAAAAATCGTTACATTTTGATTAATAACAAAAAAAGTTAAAATATCAGCAGCAATGAAATACCACCAAATGAAAGCTCTATTAGTGAGAAGAAAAGGAGGTAAAATTCATTTGGGTGGTAAGTTGCATGACCGAGCGATAAACGGTGAAAGTAGTGTAGTGCAGAAGTGTAAAAAGTGGCCTGGTCATTAAGGGGGTTTCAGCTAGCGGGGTTGAAGTGGTTAAAAATAAACTTCAGAGCGTTCATTCAGTACATCATTGTTGTGTCTGTTATTCCCTACTGAGTGAAGCGCTCTCCTGACGTCAGAACAAGACTCAAACCAAGCCGATACTAGAAGTTTTGGTGCCAGGGGTACCAGAGGGACATTGAGATTTCCTAACAGTAGCGCTCACCTTTTCTTCTCCGGACAAGCCCTTTTCCTGATCCCCCAAACAATCGGAAGGAGGCTTCATCGGAGAATATGACTTTGCCCCAGTCCTCAGCAGTCCATTCACCATATTTTCTGCAGAAGATAAATCTGTCCCTGATGTTTTTTTTGGAGAGAAGTGGCTTCTTTGCTGCCCTTCTTGACACCAGGCCATCTTCCAAAAGTCTTTGCCTCACTGTGCGTACAGATGCGCTCACACCTGCCTGCTGCCATTCCTGAGCAAGCTCTGCACTGGTGGCACTCTGATCCTGCAGCTGAATCCTCTTTAGGAGACGATCCTGGCGCTTGATGGACTTTCTTGGATGCCCTGAAGCCTTCTTAACAAGAATTGAACCTCTTTACTTGAAGTTCTTGATGATCCTATAAATTGTTGATTGAGGTGCAATCTTAGTAGCCACAATATCCTTGCCTGTGAAGCCATTTTTATGTAACGCAATGATGGCTGTATGCGTTTCTTTGCAGGTCACCATGGTTAACAATGAGTTAACAAGACGATTACTGAAATGATCTCAGCAGGTCCTTTAATGACAGCAATGAAATGCAGTGGAAAGTTTTTTGGGGGATTAAGTTAATTTTCATGGCAAAGAAGGACTATGCAATTCATCTGATCCCTCTTCATAACATTCTGGAGTATAAGCAAATTGCTATTATAAAAACTTAAGCAGCAACTTTTCCAATTTCCAATATTTATGTAATTTTCAAAACTTTTGGCCACGACTGTACGTAAAACACTAAACAAGAATTAATTTCATGGGAGGATACCACAGAGGAAGCCACTGCTTTCCAATAAAACATTGCTGCACGTTTACAGTTTGCACAAGAGCACCTGAATGTTCCACAGCAGTACTGGCAAAATATTCTTTGGACAGATGAAACCAAAGTTGAGTTGTTTGGAAGAAACACACAACACAAAAAACCTCATCCCAACTGTGAAGTATAGTGGTGGGGGCATCATGGTTTGGGGCTGCTTTGCTGCGTCAGGGCCTGGACGGATTGCTATCATCGAAGGAAAAATGAATTCCCAAGTTTATCAAGACATTTTGCATGAGAACTTAAGGCCATTGGTCCACCTGCTGAAGCTCAACAGAAGATGGGTGTTGCAACAGTACAACGACCCAAAGCATACCGTAGAAGTAAATCAACAACAAAATGGCTTAAACAGAAGAAAATACGCCTTCTTGGGTCAGAGCCCTGACCTCAACTCGATTCAAAGGCTGTGGCATGACCTCAAGAAAGCGATTCACATCAGACACCCCAAGAATACTGCTGAACTGAAACAGTTCTGTAAAGAGGAATGGTCAAGAATTACTCCTGACCGTTGTGCTCATCTGACCTGCAACTACAGGAAACGTTTGGTTGACGTTATTGCTGCCAAAGGAGGTTCAATCAGTTATTAAGTCCAAGGGTTCACAAACTTTTTCCACCCGCACTGTGAATGTTTACATGGTGTGTTTAATAAAAACATTGTAACATCATTCACATCAGGCAATGCTTCTTGTGAAAAGCAAACCCAGAACTGGTGTGTGTTTTTTATAGGGCAGGGCAGCTGTAACCAACACCTCCCATCTCATCTCATTGATTGGACTCCAGTTGGCTGACACCTAGCTCCAATTAGCTCTTGGAGATGTCGTTAGTCTAGGGGTTCACATACTTTTTCCACCTGCACTGTGAATGTTTACATGGTATGTTCAATAAAAACATGGTAACATTTAATTCTTTGTGTGTTATTAGTTTAAGCAGACTGTGATTGTCTATTGTTGTGAGTTAGATGAAGATCAGATGACATTTTATGACCAATTTGTGCAGAAATCCATATCATTCCAAAGGGTTCACATACTTTTTCTTGCAACTGTATACAGTCATGTGAAAGAGGTCTTGTAAACAAATTTTTTTTCTTATAATGCCATCTTTTTTCACTTCAATAAAAATGTTATTTTATTCTTACTTTTATCCCCCCCTTCCCATCTATCTGTATCATGGCAATGCAAGCTGATGGGTCTGAACTAGCCTGTCAGCGCCATGATAACAATGATAATGAGAGAACACAGAAGGGATGCCAGGGCTGGAGCTTGCGATGTCTGTGTAGTTTAGCTGACATTGTGCAGGCTAGCCAGCCTCAGTATGGACATTCACGTGGAAGTGTTAGGCCCCTTTCACACGGGCGAGTATTCAGCAGGCGGTATGTGTACTGGTGCTGGCTGCAAGTGTTTAACCCTTTCAACCCCAGGCCAGTTTTCACCTTCCTGCCCAGGCCATTTTTTGCAAATCTGACATGTGTCACTTTATGTGATAATAACTTTAAAATGCTTTTACTTATACAGGCCATTCTGAGATTGATTTGTCGGCACATGACAGTGGTAAAAATGAGTAAAAAAATTTCATTTTCTTTCTTTCAAAATTCTTTTTATTGATTTACATGTATCGCAAATGGTCAAATGTGAAATGAATACAATGACATGAGGTACACACAATATCATAGCAAAATTTGGGTAACAATTGAGCAGGACTAAATAGGTAGTTAGTAAGACCTACAATGTTGCACGCCATCTCATCGTACACCATATCATTGTTTACAGCATAAACAGTATGTTGAGTAGTATAGACAAGCTAATTCTGAAGATTGAGGAAAACTGCATTTTAACTAGACCAAGTACAAAGATAGAATGAGTTACATACTATACTATGGAGTGAATACAAAAGATATCCTCGTTATGCCTTTGTTTTCCATGGCTTCCAAATCATTTCATACTTATTATGGTTCCTAAGTTCCCAATGGGAGAGTTCCTCCAACCTGGCTAGGTCATTTACTTTGGCAAACCATGGGATCTAGATGGTACATCCTTGGAATTCCATTTTGTAGCAATAAGTAGTCTACCTGATGCTAGTAGTATTCTTATTAAACTTTTTTCTAAGTTGGAGAGGGTTGGAGGCAAGAGGGAGAGTAAGGCTATTTCTGGAAGGCGGGGGAGTTTGCCATCTGAAAGTTTTAGAATCTTCCTGATCTGAAGGAAGATATCGTCCCAAAATGTTGAGGAAATCTCCCACGTGTGTGAGGCATCTCCAACATTTATTGGAGGTAAGGGTGTATATTTTGCTCAGTTTATGTGGGGTCATGTACCATCTGGTAAGGAGTTTATAAGCATTTTCCTTTATAGTGACACATCTAGATAACTGTTTTGGGGCAGTCAGCAGTAAGCGTTTATCAGTATCAGAGAAGTTCCGTTTTAGATCGTTTTCCCATTCTCTAATATAGTATTTCATTTTTATTTATAAAAAAAATACCAAATTTACCAAAAATGTAGAAAAATTGGCAAATGTCCAAATTTCTATTTCTCTACTTTTATAATAGATAGTAATACCTCCAAAAATAGTAATTACTTTACATTACCCATATGCCTACTTCATGTTTGGATCATTTTGAAAATTACATTTTATTTTTTGGGGATGTTAGAAGGCTTAGAAGTTTAGAAGCAAATCTTAAAATGTTTAAGAACATTTCCAAAACCCAATTTTTTTAGGACCAGTTCAGTTATGAAGTCTCTTTCTGGGGCTTCCTTTTTGGAAACCACCCATAAATCACCCCATTTTAGAAACTACACCCCTCAAGCTATTCAAAACTGATTTTACAAACTTTGTTAACCCTTTAGGTGCCTCACAAGAATTAATTTAATTAATTTCATTAATTTCAAAGTTTTACTTTTTTTTAGAAGATTTTAGATTTTAATCTATTTTTTTGCAACACATCAAGGGTTAACAGCCAAAAAAATAAAATAAAAATCTATTAACCTGAAACTGGAGTTTACAGAAACACCCCATGTGTGCTCAAAAACTGATGTATGGATGCACAGCAGCCTTCAGAGTGGAAGGACCACAATATGGCTTTTGGAGAGCGGATTTAGCTGGAATGGTAATTGGGAGCTATGGCGTATATGAAGACACCCTGAGGTGGCCCTACAGTGGAGATCCCAAAAAGTCACCCCATTCTGGAAACTACACCCCTCAAATAATATTTCAAGGTGTGTAGTGAGCACTTTGACCCATTGGGTGATTCACAGAATTAGGAAACGCTTGACTGTAAAAATGAAAAATTTAAATTTTTCCAGAAAAAGTAGCTTTACACCCACATTTTTCACTTTCACAAGGGGTAAGAGGACAAAATGCACCCCACATTTTGTTCCCCATTTCTCCCCGAATATGCCAACACCCCATATGTGCTCAACAAATGATGTATGGGTGCATGGCAGGGCTCTAGAGTCAAACAGCTAAATGGATTTTGCTGACCTAAATTAGCAGACATGTATTTTAGGTGCCATGTCGCATTAAATAAATTCCTGAGGTCCCCAGAAATGAAAAACCCCAAGAAATGACCCCATTTCGGAAAAATCTCCCCCTAACATTTTAAGTGGTAGAAAGGGTTCTTTTCAGCAAACAGGTGTCTCACAGAAGACAGAAATACTAGAGAGAGGATTTCAAAGCACACATTTGTGAAAAATAAATAATTACTAGCAGACCACAATTTTTAACCTTCACAAGGGGTTAAAGGAGAAAATTCACCCCAGTATATGTTCCCCATTTTCTCCCCTTTTTGAAAACACCCCATATGTGCTTGTAGCCTGCTGTATTGTACACTGCAGGTCTCTAGAGGCAAAGTGCAAAAAGTGTTTTTTGCAGGTCTTAATAATGTGCCATGTCACATTAAATACATTTTCTGAGGTCCCCAGAAATGAAAAACCCCAAGAAGTGACCCCATTTCGGAAAGAGCACCCCCATTCGAACATCTTATGTCCTGGATAGGGTACTTTTCAGCAAACAGGCGTCTCACAGAAGGCAGAAATACTAGAGAAAGGATTTGAAAGCACACTTTTGTAAAAATGAAAGGTTCCCTATTTTCACCCCTTTTTGAAAACACCCCATATGTGCGTGTAGCGTGGGGTTTTTCATTTGTGGGGACCTCAGAAAATTTATTTAATGTGACATGGCACCTAAAATACATGTCTGTTTATTCAGGCCTGCAAAAACCATATTTTGCACTTTGCCTCTAGAGCCCTGCTGTGCGCCCATACAGCAGGGCTCTAGAGGCAAAGTGCAAAATATGGTTTTTGCAGGCCTGAATAAACAGACATGTATTTTAGGTGCCATGTCACATTAAATAAATTTTCTGAGGTCCCCACAAATGAAAAACCCCAAGAAGTGACCCCACTTCGGAAAGAGCACCCCCGTACGAACATTTTAAGTGCTGGAAAGGGTACTTTTCAGCAAACAGGTGTCTCACAGAAGACAGAAATACTAGAGAAAGGATTTGAAAGCATACATTTGTAAAAATAAAAAAAAACTAGCAGACCCCAATTTTTCACTTTCACAAGGGGGAAAATGCACCCTAGTATATGTTCCCCATCTTCTCCCCTTTTTGAAAACACCCCATATGAGCTTGTAGTCTGCTGTATGGGTGCACAGCAGGGCTCTAGAGGCAAAGTGCAAAATATGTTTTTTGCAGGCCTGAATAAACAGACATGGATTTTAGGTGCCATGTCGCATAAAAAAAATTCCTGAGGTCCCCAGAAATAAAAACACAAAAAAAGAAGTGACCCCTTTTTGGAATGTGCACCCCCATATGAACATTTTAAGGGGTGGAAAGGGCACGGTTGTCTCACATAAAAAAATATCTAGTGGTTGTTGGAAAGTGGATATGCAAGCGAGGTGGACTAAATCAAAGATATAAAGTGGAAATATTACAGGGAGCATAAAGGATGAAATTAAATTAATACTCCATGGATGTGTGGTATATTTTAAAACAATTCTTCATGCACAGGCCAGGTTTTTCAGGACAGGTTTCGCAGTGGTAAATGGTGTTCTTTCTAATACCCCTTTTTAAACACACTCTGCATCTTTTTTAGATCCTTCCCTTTCTTGCTGTCTGGGGGACTTCAGCAGGGATATGTTGTCCTGGTACAACACGGCCACTGTGACTTACTGAAATACTGGGGCCCTCTTCTGCTTGGTTTGGAAGAATTAGGTCCTTGATCACTACTTCTTGAAAGTGAAGAAATGTTCCTGTGTGTCCTCTAGTCTTTTATAGCACGTACGCATTGTACATTGCCGTCTGTACAATGTGTACGGTCAGCTTTTTGTACCACCCTTTTTTTTTCCGTTTGGCACTGTACAGCTTCAAAACTTGATCTGAAAGATCAACCCTCCCATGTGCTTGTTGTAGTCCAGGATGCAGTTTGGTTTGGGTACAGTGGTACAACTTACAGCGGCAGGGGAGCTGGCGTTACTGTGAATGGTGGTCAGTACAAAGACATCCCTCTTGTCCTTGTACTTAACCACCAGCATGTTCTTTTGGTGTGAAAAAAGAACGGCATTTCTGGATTTGCGGACCCATTGAAATGAATGAGTCATGTGGAATGGCCACGGAACGGTGCCCTTGGCTGCATGCAGGGAAGTTCTGCCTCTTTCTGTGCAGCTATAGCGCTACCATTGGCTGGAGAGTTTTTCCAGCCAATAGCAGCGCTGTCAGGGGACCCAAAACACTGGTGTCCCCTGCCTGACCTAAGAGTAGACAGGTGCTGACTTGTTCAGCATGGGTCACCTCCAGATCACACGAATGTGTGATGCCCGTTGCCGTATTGCTGACCGCATTTGCGGATCTGCAAAACAAGGGCACCGTTCCGTGGCCATTCAGCATGACTCATTCATTTCAATGGGTCCGCAAATCCAGAGATGCGGAACGGAAGAATGGAACGGAACACTACAGAAGCACTACAAAGTGTTTTCTGGTGTTCTGAAGGATTACAGACCCATTCCCCATGCGCCTGCCCCACGATTTGCGGTCCACAACACAGGCACAGGCTTCACACGTTCGTGTGAACGAGCCCTAACTGAAATGTATATATACATCTAACTAACTACCCCTAAATGGCGTTCTTTTTTCACACCGAAAAAAAAGTAAAAACAAAAACTCAAAAATATGCCAATGCTACTGAGCACACTGCTGTTTGGTGCTCTGCAGCACACATGCACACACACATATCATGAGTGCATGCAAAAACTGTAGTATAAAAATTCACTACAGTGAACACTGGCTAAAAATGTAACATATCTATATCTATCTATATATATATATATATATATATATATATATATATACATATATATCGAACTCTATATATATTTATATTAAGCCCTAACTACTTTTTTCTTATTTTTTTAACAAAAAAAAAGATACATTTGCCAAAAAATCAGCACACATATTCCGCAGGGGGGAGTTAGGGGACGACAACAAGGGACAGGGGCGGAGGGTGGTTTAGAGATCTGGAACAACTGCAAATGACAAAAAATCTGTGCAGCTATTTCAGATGTTCTTCTTCTTTTCTTCTTCTTTTTATCAGGAAAGGGGTTAAAACGCTGTGGTGGTGCACCACAAGTCCCAGCAAGCCACAAGCGGCACAGAAAGGCACGTAACCTCTCTGCATTCAGTCACCAGCTAGAATGGCTGCATGCAGGGAAGTTCTGCCTCTTTCTGTGCAGCTATAGCGCTACCATTGGCTGGAGAGTTGTTCCAGCCAATAGCAGCACTGTCAGGGGACCCAAAACACTGGTGTCCCCTGCCTGACCTAAGAAGAGACAGGTGCTGACTTGTTCAGCATGTTTCACCTCCAGATGACTACCCCCGCCCCCCCTCCCCCCGCAGCTCCGTATCGCAGCCGGGCTGCGATGTGCATGTCTGTGGAATCCGGCCAATAGCAGCGATCGTGGCTGCAGGGGAGCGAAAATACCTCCCGCAGCCCTTAGCTAACATGGCTGCCTGCTCGGCAGAGCAGCCATCGCACCACGGTTCCCGACCGGGGGCCGTGGGTTCATCGTGCCGTAATAGTACGGCACTAGGCGGCAAGTCAAGTCCTGCATACCATTACAGCGCTGGTCGGGAAGGAGTTAAACAATAGCTGGGCTCCACCGGCCCACTGCACATGAAAAGACATGCGGCCCACCGTTAAGTTTCCCGGTACAATACATTGCCAATCTGCCCCTGCATAGGAAGCATAGACAGTTGCCGGTATTATAATGAAACAGAGAGATGTTATCGGCTCCCTGCTTCATCATCCCTCCCCCCTGCCGGCTCTCCACACCTCTGGTCTGTGGAGGTGGCGGGGCACAGGGCCGGCCAGCAGTCAGCTGCGGCTCCACTTCCTTCACAGACTAGAGCAGCCTATGTCCTGCTGCTGCTATGAAGAAAGTAAGTATGTGTTGTTGTTTTTTTTTACTTTCTGTGAGGGGCACAATGTGGGCATATTACTGGGGAACCAATGTGGGCATATTACCGGGGGCACAATGTGGGCATATTACTGTTGGCATAGCTGGGCATATTACTGGGGGCACATAACTGGGCATAAATACTGTGCGGTGGCATGAAGGGGGAATAATTACTATGTGGGGGCATTAAGGGGACTGGGTGGGATTAGGTGTATAATTATGTTTTGGGTGGAGTTAGAGGTGTGGACTAGAAAAATTTGCAATGTGTTCCTCTTTATTCGTTTACAAAGTTGGGAGGTATGCATACAGCTCTGCTGCACACATACTGTTCAGTTACACAAATACAGTTCTGCTGCACACATATAGTTAAGTTAAATACAGTTCAGTTACACACATACAGCTCTGCTAAACACATGCAGTTCAGTTACATACATGCATATACACACACACATATAGTTCAGTTACACACATAGGCCTCTTTCACACGGGCGTCATGTTTTTTGCCCGGATAAGATGCAGGTGCGTTGCGGGAAAATGCGCAATTTTTCCACGCGAGTGCAAAACATTGTAACACGTTTTGCACGCGTGTGAGAAAAATCGGCATGTACTTCACAGAAGTTCGGGTTTGGGTTAGGTGCTCTGTAGATTGCATTATTTTCCCTTATAACATGGTTATAAGGAAAAATAATAGCATTCTTAATACAGAATGCATAGTACAATAGCGCTGGAGGGGTTAAAAAATAAATAAATAATTGAACTTACCTTAATCCACTTGATCGCGCAGCCCGGCTTCTCTTCTGTCTTCTTCTTTGCTGTGCACAGGAATAGGACCTTTGATGACGTCACTGTGCTCATCACATGGTCCATGGTGAGGGACCATGTGATTGGATCATGTGATGTGACGTCACCACAGGTCTTTAGCCGACAGCTCAACATTACAGAAGAAGACAGAGATCCGCAACTATGCGATCAAGTGGACTTGGTGAGTTAATTTATATAGTTTTTATATTTTTAACATCTCCATCACTATTTTACTTTGCATTCTGTATTCAGAATGCTATTATTTTCCCTTATAACCATATTATAACCATAGAAGTGAATGGGGCCGCGTGAAAATCGCAAGCATCCGCAAGCAAGTGCGGATGCGGTGCGATTTTCACGCATGATTGCTAGGTGACGATCGGGCTGGGACCCGATCTGTATTATTTTCCCTTATAACATGGTTATAAGGGAAAATAAAAGCATTCTGAATACAGAATGCAAAGTAAAATAAGGCTGGAGGGGTTAAAAATAACCGCGTAGTTGCGGATCTCTGTCTTCTTCTGTAATGTTGAGCTGCCGGCAAAGGACCTGTGGTGACGTCACATCACATAATCCAATCACATGGTCCCTCACCATGGTGATGAACCATGTGATTGTACCATGTGATGAGCACAGTGACGTCATCAAACGTCCTATTCCTGTGCACAGTAAAGAAGAAGACAGAAGAGAAGCCGGGCTGCGCGATCAAGTGGATAAATCGCACATTTTCCCGCAGCGCACCCGCATCTTATCTGGGCAAAAAACATGACGCCCGTGTGAAAGAGGCCATACAGTTCAAGGACACACACACAGACACACACATATATATATATATATATATATATATATACATACACACACACAAACATACAGTTTTATTACACATAAACTTAGCATCTTTAGTAAAAACTCACATCTCCCTTCACCAGTGGCTGTACAGTCTTCCTGTTCTGGCTCCTCCCATTCCCATCTCATCAAAGGTCCTTAAGCTGTACTGGAGTTCTCATCACTAATTATAGAACCTGTCCTATTCTTGTCCATTTTGCAAACAATAATAGTCTTTTTTACAGCGGGGTCCTGCACAAATTGTGTGATGCACATGGGTCACATCTGTATTTTGAGGATCCGCAAAATGGATGCAGTTGTTTGCAGGAGGCTTTAAACCTAACACTTTTGTCTAGAAATGCTACTCCTGTTTTCCTATTCGAACCTCGTACTGGAGAGAGATTGCACCTTTTAAAAAAAAAAAAAGTCTCAGCAATAAACTGGAGTGAAATTCATCAACACTGCTACCAACGCCCACTTGAATGTTTCAAAACTGGAGTGAGTGGTGTAAAAAGTCGCAAAAGTTTTGCGCAAGTAAATCCAAAAAGTCACAAAAAGCCCCATTTTGCAACTTTTTAAAGCCAGAATTCTGCAAGCATGATAAATCAGGGCCTAGGACAAGGTAATTTTTTTTATAATTTGTCATGTTGATGTCTTTTCCTTCCTAGAAATCCTCCTGGAACACAGACTGCTATGTTATAAGTGCTCAGTCTCATTCGTCACCCCTGTGTAATACACCAAGTTCAACTGCAATATTGATTTCTGTACCTAGGAAACGCTATAACTACTTAGAACAGTTTCTTGGCTACTTATTCCCATAAGTCCTCTGAGCTGAGCGTTAAAAAGACGCATAAGATTTATATGTTTGATTAGTGATTACAAGAAAATCACTTCGGTTATGATTATATTACTTTGTGTGCTGGCTCCCATAAAAATAAAATGAAGTTTCTGTAATCAAAATGATTTTATGCTTTATTCTGCTCTTGCCATATTTCCTCTGACAGTGAACTATTTTTGACTAGTATTCAGGTCATTTGATTTAGCCCAGCTGTCAAACCATTCTCAAACATGTGAATTTTCCCTGCCTAGAGGCAACAGTCTATGCAAGTGATGGGGTGAGAGAGCAGTGCTAAAAAAGTGTTCATTCATGTGGTGGAGACAGGTGTATTTGTAAGATGAATGACAGGATGTTTTACTGTCACTGGAGCAATAAATAGTAAAGGTCAATGAAGGTTGGAGAGGACAAGGACTTCAGAATTTTTTAACCCATTAAATAGTCTTTTTTTCTTACTATATATATCAATATCGAATTACATTTTACATTACTCTGGACTTTCTATATGTTGCTTCAAATATCAAAGTTATAAATGTTTTCAATCTGATTTATTAATTTTGTAATGTTTGTAAAAAAAACTGGCATGAAAAGTAGAATTGGGCCTCATTTATGTGCTTTCATAAAGTCAGTATTGGCCTCATCAGTACAAAACAAACTAATGATTGTGTTAAAGGGCTTAAATCTTCTTATGTGATTGTCCAACGACTTGTTCATACAGTGGATAAAAAAAGTCTACACACCCCTGTTAAAATGTCAGATTTCTGTGCTGTAAAAAAATGAAAAAACATGAGACAAAGATAAATCATTTCAGAACTTTTTCCACCCCTAATGTGACCTATAAACTGTACCCCTCAATTGAAAAACAAACTGAAATCTTTTAGGTGGAGGGAAGAAAAAAAAAAAAAACTAAAATAATCTCTTATAACTGGGAATGTAGCTGTGTTCAGAATTAAGCAATCACATTCAAAATCATGTTAAATAGGAGTCAGCATACACCTGCCATCATTTATAGGGCCTCTGATGAACCCCAAATAAAGTTCAGCTGCTCTAGTTGGTCTTTCCTGAAATTTTCTTAGTCGCATCCCACAGAAAAAGCCATGGTCCACAGAGAGCTTCCAAAGCATCAGAGGGATCTCATTGTTTAAAGGTATCAGTCAGGAGAAGTGTACAAAAGAATTTCCAAGGCATTAGATATACCATGGAACACAGTGAAGACAGTCATCATCAAGCGGAGAAAATATGGAACAATAGTGACATTACCAAGAACTGGACGTCCCTCCAATATTGATTAAAAGACGAGAAGAAAACTGGTCTGGGAGGCTACCAAGAGGCCTACAGCAACATTAAAGGAGCTGGCTGTGTGGTACATGTGACAACAATCTCCCGTATTCTTCATATGTCCGGGCTATGGGGTAGAGTGGCAAGACGAAAGCCTTTTCTTATGAAGAAAAACATCCAAGCCAGGCTACATTTTCAAAAACACATCTGAAGTCTCGCAAAAGCATGGGGGAAAAGGTGTTATGGTTTGATAAAACCAAGGTTGAACTTTTTGGCCGTAATTCCAAAAGATATGTTTGGCCCAAAAATAACACTGCATATCACCAAAAGAACACCATACCCACAGTGAAGCTTGGTGGTGGCAGCATCATGCTTTGAGGCTGTTTTTCGTCAGCTGGAACTATGGCCTTAGTTAAACTAGAGGGAATTCTGAACAGTTCCAAATACCAGTCAATATTTGCACAATACCTTCAGACTTCTGCTAGAAAGCTGAACATGAAGAGGAACTTCATCTTTCAGCATGGCAACGACCCAAAGCATACATCCAAATGAACAAAGGAATGGCTTCACCAGAAGAAGATTAATGTTTTGGAATGGCCCAGCCAGAGTTCATGCCCTCGCAATCTGACAGATTTGGAGTGTTTTTGCAAAGAAGAGTGGGCAAATCTAGCCAAGTCAAAATGTGCTGATCATCCACTGTATGTAGCTTCTTGTTCTTATGGCTTTACCATTAAAGGCCTATGTCACAAAAATAATTACTAAGCAATACATAGGGCAGTGTTATTGCAATATTTCTGTACATTAAATTTTTTCTGTTTGGTAGCACCCCCTGCTCTCTTGTGGCAGACATTCTGGTCCAACTTTTAGACCAACATGCTCAGTAGCTTCCCTGCTCTGTTCCCTTCCCCCAGTGTTAGCATAGTGATCTCATGGTAAAGCTCAGACACCTTTCATAGAAAAGGATAGCTTTATCTCTCTATAGACATTGAAGAAGGAAATTAGGTTGTGGACATTACCATATATACCATACTGCTATTTGTTAGTGGAATCTCTGGGACTGTGTGTGAGGGACCCTGCAGAGGAAGCAGGGCCGGCATTAGGGAGGGGGGGGGGGCAAAAACTGGGCAATTTCCCCGGGGTCCCCATTACCAAAAGGGTCCCCTTCCAGTCAGTGGCGGATGACGCTCACACACTGCGGCGGGGCATGGAAGCGCATAGTTCCCTGACTCGCCGCCAATCCCCGCCATAGGCTTCAGGCTTAGTAGGCATGAGGGCCTATGCGGTAGTGAAATACAGGTCCAGGCGTGCGTGATGACGTCATCACGTGCACCTCTGCCAGGACGCAGTACAGTGAACTTTGCGTGCCTGGTCATAGATGAGTATTTAGCTTTTTTTTTTTTTTTTTTTTTTTTTATGTGTCAAGTTTGGGGGACATGGGTGACACACACAGGAGGACAAGAAACAGTACATCGGGGGAAAATTGCAGTATGGGGCAAATTACTAAAATTACTAAAAATATTATGGTTTGATGTCTGTGTGGGGGCAATTTATTATGGGAGGGTTTAGTATGTGGGGAAAATTATTATAGGAGGGATTACTATGTGGGGGCAAATTGCTATATGGGGCAATTTGGGGGGAAACTATTGTGTGGGGGCAGTGTGGGGTAAATTACTGTGTGGGCAGTGTGGGGTAAATTACTGTGTGGAAGAAACTACTGTGTCGGGGCAGTGTGGGGTAAATTACTGTGTGGGGGCAGTGTGGGGGAACTACTGTGTGGGGGTAGTGTGGGGTAAATTACTGGGTGGGGTCAGGGTAGGGGAACTACTGTGTGGGGAAAACTACTGTGTGGGGGAAGGGTGGGGAAAATTACTGTGTGGGGGCAGTGTGGGGTAAACTACTGTGTGGGGTAAACTACTGTGTGGGGGCGGTATAGGGTAAACTATAGTGTGGGGGCAGTGTGGGGTAAACTACTGTGTGGGGCAAACTACTATATGGGGCAGTGTGATGGAAATTACTGTGTGGGGAAAATTTCTATGTGGGGGAAATTACTGTGTGTGTGGGAAAATTACTATGGGGAGGCAGTGTGGGGGAAATTACTATGTGGGGGGAATTACTATATGGGAGCAGTGTGGGGGCGCTATTGGGGAGGCACTGTAGTGGCAATTATATTATTTATGGGGACACTATACAGGGATTATTGCCTGGAGCACAATATAAGGTGTTATTATTACTGAGGGCACTCTAGGGGACATTATAGCTGCTGTGGACACTACAGGGACATTTTGGGTAATTTATCAAACTGGTGTAAAGTAGAACTGGCTTAGCTGCCCATAGCGGCCAATCAAATCTCACCTTTCATTTTTGACAGCTCTTTTGGAAATCCAGTTCTAATTTACACCAGTTTGATAAAAGACGCCAATTATGTGTATTAGTGTCACTATTTTTTAAGCAGTACAGTACCTGGGGTATTGGGGGGCACAACAGGCACAGTATTGGGAGTGGCAGCAGGATGACACTGTGGAGACACCAGGATGGGGAGGTTGATGGAAAAATTGAGAAATCTAACATGTCTGTGTTACAAACTCTGTAGAGACGAATTGCGGCTGAAAGAATTTATCATGGCAGTCTGGGTCAAAAGGAGAAGAAGAGGAAAGAGAAGGTCTACACGACAGGAGATGTCCCTAGATGTAAGAGTTATGTGGTCACTAGTAGAAAGTGTTTTTAAAGGAGAGTTACACTTTAAATGCTATATTTGTTTGTCTTTCCAACTTGCTTCTTGTTTTTTTTCAGGTTTAAAAGGTTTACCTGGGAATTTGATATGGATGGTCAATCCTCAGGATAGGTCATCAGTATCAGCTCAGTGGGGATCCGACTGCTGACACCCCTGCTGATCAGCTGTTTGAAGAGGCCATGGCACTCAGCAGAGCTCCGGTGAGCACTGCGTGTCACGGTCGCTTCTGTTACAGTTGTCAGGAGAACAAGGAGACTGGCGGAATGTAGAGGAATCTAACAGCCTCTTTGATTACTCTTTATTCAGTGTTTGTTTGTGACCTCATCCCCTGTTTCAGGTGTAGCTTAGTACTCATTACTCTACCCTATTTTATTGTTGCCCCACCCTTCTGACTGTGCGGTAGATAGCTTCATTTGGGTTTGGCAAAGCTGGTGTGAGGTCGTCTCTGGTGTTCCTGCTCTTCCATCACAACAGAAGTTAAGTGTCACGTTTGTGTTTTGTTTTCCCTTCCTTGCTTTTTGTTACTAGGCATCAGGGAGATGCCTGTTCTTTCATCGGGGAAGGAACGGGTTTCCTCAGCCCCGACAATATTCTTAGGGGTCTCTAGGGTCTCCAGGGTCCCAGGTTCCAGGATATGAGAATTTCTACCTTCAAGGGGTGCCCATACTGTTAGGAGTCAGGGCCAGGAGTTCGGTTACTAGGAGGTGACCTTTTCCTTTCCCTAGTGGTGAGGCCTAGTGGCTTTCTCTTTCCCTCCTGGTTGTTAGTTAAGTGTTTCCTCCTATACCTTATCTGTGACACTGCGGTCTCTTTATAGTGTGCCAAGCACAGCACATTAGGCAGCAGTGATGCTTGGTATTGCAGCTCATCCTCTTTCACTTGAATGGGACTGAACTGCAACTAGGCCATGTGACTGATATACAGTGACATCACTGGCCTCCCAACAGTTGAATGGCAGGTGTCCCGGGAGAAGGACGCCAGCCTCTCTGATATTGATGACCTATCCTAAATATACTCTTATTCACCTTGCTGGTACTGTATTACACTGCAATTTCCCTGCACGAGAATCTGCGTGGAAAAACCATGTGTAATCCGCAATCAGTGCAGGCAGGCTATGTGTTAATGTGTTGTTTGTGCAATATTTATTTTGGGGCCACACTTAAAATTTTGCCCAGGGCCACACTTTGTCTAAAACCGAGAGGAGAGGAGGAACACAGGAGAACAGAGTGTCAGCATCTGTGGGGATGGGGTTAGCAAGAGCTTTTGGCAGTGCTCTTTGGGGAGATTCAGGTGCTGTTTAATTACATGGAAAGTGCTGCTACCTGCTCACAGGAAGCAAAGAGACAAGAACTGCAGGTTAGTAAAGAAGATCAATAGAGTTAAATTACACTGAAGAGCAGAGTTTTTGCATTGATACAGTTAAAAAGACTATGAACACCTTCAGGAACAATTTTAGTTTATTTTTGCATTCTACTCATTTTGGGCTGAAAATCATTTTTGCATTTGGTCTTTATTAAAAATGTCCAGCAGTTTTTGTGATACAGGGGCTAAATTTCAGTCTATTTGCAGACTCTCACTTTCTGTTTACTCTGAGTCCTATTAAATGGCAGCTAGGATATAACTCTTATCTCTGACCTCCTGACCAACACTCATATTTTTATCAGTTTGATAACAACTTATCTATAATTGTTTATGAGAGAGATAAGCTCTACATGAGCCAACATTTGATGGCACTCAGAGGAAAGACCATATCCAAAAATGATTTTAGCCCAAAATGAATAAAATGCAATCATAAAAATGTCCCAAAGGTGTCCATAGCTTTTAAAATAATGGGTTGCATTACTTCAGATATTTTATTTTGTGAGATAACCCTTTTACAACACACTGGGATGGATTTACTAATGTTATTGCACATATCTGTGAGACATTTTAGTGGGAACATGTCCAAATTTTTAGGACTTGTTATATGTATAAAAATCTGTTCTCTGGACCAAAGTTTGACAGTTTTCATAACAAATCTTTAGGCATTAGCATTACAAATTGGCAATACTACCAACATCTCATTTATGCTAATAAAGAAGATGAATATATCAATGTATCTGATTTATAGAGAATGTCAAGTACAATCTGACATGGCGAGCATGCACTGCAGTATAACTGTCCAGCTTTCCACCCTCTATTGGAGTTTTCCTATTGATGGGGTGATGCTTTGTTAATAAACATGCACTTATATAAAGGTTTTCTGGGTTTCAGGATTAGAGATAAGTGAACTTCTTGAAATTTGTTTTATATCCGATTTGTCAAATTTTTTAAAATTGAGGCATCCTCGAATCGATTCTACCTGTATCAAAAGTGCTATTAGTATAAGACACTGTGAGGTCTCCTAGGATTCTGATTTTTTTTATATCTTGTCATTCTTTCATTTTTTCATTATTTTTTTTCTTTCTCCACTCCTTCCCTCTTTAAGCTCTTTAAAGAGAACCTTACCTGACATGTTGAACATGGTTTCTAAGCTGCAGGCTGCATGTAATAGAGCAAGATGAGCTGAGCAAATTGGTAAATCATTTTATGGGAAACTATTTAGTATAACTTTTATTTTACACATTTAAATTCCTGCTTCTTCGGTATTTGCAGTCAAGGAGACGGTCCTTCCAGTGACTGACAGCTCTCTCTGTATGCACATAGATAGGACCTCCTCCTTGAATTCAAAGCCCAGTTGGAGCAGGAATTTAAATGTATAAAATACAACCTATACAAAATCTTTTCCCACAAAACGATATATCAATCTGCTCTGCAAATTCTGCTCTATGACATAATGCCTGCAGTTTACTTTGCATTTTCATGGTGACAGGTTGCATTTAATGCAATGACAGGAGTAGTAGTCATAGTAGTGACAGCAGTGTAGAGGTAATGCTAGTGGCAGTAGGGGTAATGGAAGTGGCAGTATGGGGATTAGCAGTAGAGACTAGGAGCTTCAGAAGTGGCAACAGAAGCAGCAGCCACATGGTACGGAACATGATGGTAAGCAGACAGATAGCAACAGTGGCGTGATGGGGAGGTGATGAATAGCTACCGTCAGCAATGGCAGATCTATTCATTGTCCCCAGTCGGAGGTGTCTGAAAATCCTTATGGATCCATGCCAGATTTTTTATAAAAGTAATGTTTTTTACACTAGAAGAAGACAACTTTATCCATTTGGGTGTGATGACGTCACCTGCAGAGCTAAAAACCTTCTCTAAGGTGACACTAGAGGCTGGATAAGACAGTACAGTAAAAGCAAACTGGGACATTTCTGGCCACTGTTCCAATCTGCCTACCCAGAAGTTCCTTTGGTCAGAGAACATGGTATATACTGGGGAAATGCCACAGTCATTTAGAAAACTAGATCATTTTTTGTGAACAAAAGGACAGATGGGCAGAAGTCTGAATATCATACAGCAAAATTACATTTTGGTGAAGGTGCGTTATTTTTTTTTTACAGATTTCTGCTTGGCAAAAAGTCCAGCTAATGGCATACATAAGATGTCCATTTTGTGGATGACGAGACAATATTTACAGATCCCTGTCTGGCAAAAAATCCAACTTATGACTTATAGAAAAATTCAATTTTTGAAATGAATGACACTTTCGAGTGGAACCTGCACCACTATGGACACCTGGCCAGAAGTCCAACAAATGAGATATGGCAAAAACCACAGCTGATGGCAGAGAGGACTTGAATTTTAGAGTATTACATTTTCGGTGCAGAACTGTGCCACTCCAGACACCTGGCCAAAAGTCCAACAGAGAAAATATGTTAAAACTGTGGCTGATGGTGTAAAGAATAATTTATTTTGGGGATGTCACAGAACTGTGCCACAACGGACACCGGGCCAAAAGTTCAACGGAGGTGATGGCATAGAGAATAATTCAATTTTAGAGAAGAAATATATTTTGGGAAAGATGTGGAACTGCGCCACTACAGACACCTGGCCAAAAGTCCACCAGTGGAGATATGGCAAAAACTGTGGCTGATGGTATAAAGAAGAAATACATTTTGCGATAGGCATGGAACTCGAACGGACACCTAGCTGAAAGGTAAGAGGAGCGGATATGGCAAACAATGTGGCTGATGGCACAAAAAATGCTTTTACTTAAACTACACAGTATCTTCACTATCACAGGTATACTAATGGTGTCATTGCAGTAAAATGTCTTTGAAACTTGGCTATAACTGAACGGTATCTTGCAGTAATACAGTGCATTCGCTAACACAGGTGTACTAATGGCTTTATTGCAGTAAAATGCCTTTGCCACTTTTGCTGTAACTGAACATTATCTTGCAGTAATTAAATCTATTCAATAACACAGGTATATTAATTGTGTTTTTGTCATAAAATGCCTTTGCTGTAACTGAATGGTATCATGCATTAATATAATCACACATTTATACAAATGGCGTTAATGCATTAAAATGCCTTTGTAACTCTTTTGTAACTGAACGGTATCTTGCAATAATATAGTGCACTCACTAACACTGGCATATTGATACACTTGGTGTGCTGAAAATGGTACATTGAGGTTTTTAGAAAAAAGGGTCATTTGCTCAATGTTTGCAGTAAAATATACTGTATGCTATTGGGTGCTAGCAGTAAGTCTATGAACTGTAGAAAGTTTTTACTTTTACAAAAAAAAAAAGAAGCTGTCTGGCTGTCCATATGCAGAAAAATGAGATTTTGGCAGGATAGAAAGTGACAGGAAGCGGAATGACCTATGAATCAAAACACAACTCACTGCCCTGCAATTGTATTTTGGCAGACACAGCCACAATACATGAAGTAGAAAGGGGGCCCCCACTATGTTGCCCAATCTAGCTTATGGACATGGATGGCCTTAATGAGTTACCAAAGATAATATATATAATAAACAATAAAAACATCTCTCATTTTAATCTGCTAATGATTTGCTATGATTTTCTCCTAAAATGCAGGTTTACAGAACTGATCAGCCAGTGTATGACTTTCATTTAAAAGTTAAATTATGTGTCAGAACTAAGGCATCTAATCAGAAACGGATGATATTGTGAAATGCTCTAGTTGTCTAGATTTCAAAGGCTGTTGAAAGTAGGACATATCCTATTCCCTTTTTATCTTAATTACAATGGGACACCAACTTAATAGTCTGACAGTGTAAGAGCGGAGCTTTCAGGACAGTGAATCTTTGGCAAATTATTACATTCATTAATGTTTTTCAGAGTGACTTCAAGGCTCTGTAAACCATACTGAGTTCTTTCAATTAATAACCTACGCATAATGTAGCTGTGTAATTATTAGCCGCATGTTAATTCAATATTTACATTCTTAATTCTGTTTCCTGCATTGGGAAAATATTGAGACTCTATTCCTTAAAGTCTGCTTTGTGTTCATTCAAGCCTGTCTTCTTTATTAAGGCTGTATCCACTAAAGAATGGTATTGAACAGAAAAACCTGTATGTGGGCACTAATGTACTCCATAATGTAATTTCTATAATGTAAAGAAAACACTATATTGGTATGATTCATGTGACCCTATGAACGGTTCATACACCTTTTCGTGTTTATTAGTTTTTTTTCTGTTACTTTTTCTTTATTATTATTATATTTTTTTTTACCAATTTCAAGCTAATTACTATTTCAAGTGCCACAATATACATTAACTCGACACAAAGAAAACTGATGAAGGGTTTACACATGTCACTAGGAAGTATTTACTGAGGTAGAATTAGACATTCAAGAGCAGTTGTCGGCATGATCAGGGCTGATCATGCTGATTAAAGCAATATCTTTCTTTAGTTTTTTTCTTGTATGATTGTAAAGATACATATGCAAATTAGTAGGAGCACTGAGGAGCTGGCTGTAGCACTAGGAGCACCGCTGCAGCTATTCCCTGGTGCTCAGTAAACTTTCCCTTCCATTTGTCTTCTGGTGCCTGTGCTGTGCTCACAAATATTTCAGAGCGGAGCTTCACAGTGCGCTGGTGACGACAACCTGATTCCACGTGGAAGTGCTCCTTCTCTGTCTCTGAAACTGAGAGCACCTCCACTTCCAAGTGGAATAACATCATTTTCAAGTTTGTGAGCCACAGCAGAGGTGCCAGAAGACAGGGTGAGATAATATGTTTTCCCTGTCAATCAAATGGGAGGGTAGAGTATACTGAGCACTGGGGTGTAGCTGAAGTAGTGCTCTACTGCTGCAGCTAGATCCTCAGTGCTCCAACTAATAAATTTGTATAACTATAAAAGTAATGATATCTTCATAGCAGTACAAGCTAAAAACAAAAGAAAGATCAACATTACCAGATAGTACACTACTCTCAAAAAGTTAGGGATATTTGCCTTTCCGGTGGAATTTATGGAAAAATTAAGTAGAAGCATGCAATGGGGATTTCCTCATATCAAATAATTTACTGAAACAAAAGCCAACAACAGTGATGGTTATACCAAAAGTTGACTATTTGTCTGCAGCAGAGGCATGGCATCCCACTCTTCTTGAAGGGCGGCCCTCAGGTCATTGAGGTTCTGGGGTACAGAGTTACGAGCCTCTACACAGCAACTCAGCTTATCCCTCAGGTTTTCAATGGGATTCAGGTCTGAAGAAAGTGCAGGCCACTCCATTTGAGGTACACCATTCTCCAGCAGTCGTTCCCTAATGATGCGATATTCATGCGCTGGCGCATTGTCATCCATGAATATTAAATTAGGCCTGTGTTGTTCATGTAGAGGCACAATGACTGGATTGATGATGTTATTTATGTAGTATGGGCTAATCACTGTACCATTCACAAGTGTAGGGCAGTTCTGTATTGACTAGACACACCTGCCCACACTGTAACACCACCACCAAAGGCTCTTCTGAAGACTTTTATCATTGAACAGCACTAGGGCCACTGGTCCCTCATCCAGTGTAGATACTCCTTGGCCATTGCAAGAAAACTTGCAGGTTGACTAGTACGCAGACCACACTGATGTAAACGGTTTTGAATGGTCTGACGTGACACTTGGGTGCCTCTCATCTCCCTTTTCTCACTTCAGCAAATGGCATTTATCATGTAGAGAAAGTTAATACAAGCCACTTACTAATTTGTTGTTATTACCCATATTGCTTCCTTTGCTGGCTGGATTCATTTTTCTATCACATTATACACTGCTTGTTTCCATGGTTACGCCCACCCTGCAATCCATCAGCAGTGGCCGTGCTTGAAAACTATAGGAAAAAGCACCAGTCTATGTGTGCTCCCATGGCCCGGCCCTTTTTCCTAAAGTGTGCAAGCACGACCACCACTAATGGATTGCAGGGTGGTCGTAACCATGGAAATTAGCAGTGTATAATGTGACGGAAAAATGAATCTAGCCAGTAAAGGAAGTAATGTGGATAATAACAATATATTAGTAAGAGCCTTGTATTAACTTCCTCTACATAATAAATGCTCTTTGCTGAAGTGAGACAACCCCTTTAAATATGCCTGGAGTTGTGTGGCATTCATCATCTGGTTTCACAGGGCATTGTTCACAATAAAGCTGTCATCAGTGTGGGATGTGGCCAAAGGACGTCCACTTCTATGCCTTTCTGTGACTCTTCCAGTATCTCTGTATCTCTGTTGCAGAGCACGTGAGTTTTTTGGTGCCATGGCGTTGCTCGATGAGTTTTTGGCGGCGGTTAGGGCTGCTGTGGAGATGCACGGGACAGAGTTTCTCCAGCAGACCATTCAGTCTGCTTTAAATTGCCCCTCTCCTCCTACGGCTGGTTGCTCTATCAGGGCCAGGAGATCTGTGCCTCCTGAACGTCTGAGCCCCGAGTCAACCCCCCGGGTCTGCCGACGTCTTAGGAGCCCCCCTGGGGACCCTCTGCTGCGGTCTGAGATGTCCGTGCCTAGTAAGACACCCGGCGCAGCTGGAGGAATCCAGTACCGCGTGGCAGGTCAGTGGGAGAGGGCCGAGCTCGCCCCAGGCCCGTCTCCCTTGCTACAGGGGGAGAGATCATTCGCATGTGGCAGAATCCCCGTGAGATGTTCTGCGCAGGGAGCGAGCCAGGGGTAGATTACCTGCGGTGCGTGGAGGCAGTGCGGCCGGGCTCTCACTCAGCTTGGGCCTTCCTGCAGGGGAGGAGGAAGCGTTTCCGGCGCCGTGGCCCGTATCGTCGGGCCGGCGGCCCCAGCACACAGGATCCAGGGAGTGCGGGGACTTCAGGGATGGAATGAGAGCGTCACGGCCCCTAGTGGTGGGTCGGCGACAGGGCGCCCTGTCGGCTACTGGAGCAGATACGGTGTCCCCGCCCCCTGACTTACGGTTTGAGGTGGCGGCTCACAGCGCCGCAGCTGTGGAGCCGGAGCTGGTAGGGGCAGGGTTGTCAAGGAGACCGCGGCCTTATGATGATGGCCACACTACTGTGGAGAGGACGGGTCCCCTCCCCCTCCGTCAGCAGCATCAAGGGGAAGAAGGCGAAGTGGATCCGGGAGACTGTGCAGCGGCAGGCTGTTGTGCTTTTTCATAATTTTAAACAGTTATACTTACTTATTTTAGTTATAATGGGTATTCATTGCCTTTAAGAGCAATGTTGATTTATATTCACGGTTTTGTATGAAGTTTCATGTAGGCCAAAGTAAGTCCATGAGAAGATTACTGTACTGTTCAAAAACTAGTGTTATTGTAACAATATATTATACATTTAGAAAGTTAGAAGATACACCGCACCTGCGGATTCTGAGGCTTCATTGTTTTTCCTTTCTGAACATGTATTCCGTAGTGTGAGAATGGTCTAGATGTTCCTCAAAGTATATATTCATGTATCAAAGTTTGTCCCTCAGCCCTGAGACAAGGCCCCAGATGTCAGAGGTGTAAAGTGTTGAAAATATTAGGCATGTCTGAGTTAACAATGGTATGATGCATATTGCTTATACAACAGTGCCATCTAGATATAAGCGGTTAATGCTACATCAGTAGCAAAAGTGCATTCTGGGTAGTATTATGACGTCATGCTCCTTATCAATGCACCCACCCATCCAACAATGATTGGAAAGTTCCAAACTCGGAGGGCGTGTTCATCTGATAAGTTTTGGGTTAAGAAACCAGTTACCAGAAAGAAAAAAAAGATGGGAGAAAAAGAAAGAAAGAGAAAACAAACATTTGGATTATAGATCTCTGGAGAATCATTTGGATTATCGGGAAAAACTCGTGAGAGCTGGCTGCCCCAAGACTCTGCACATCACTTGACCCTTGGGTAATGTATATTTTGTTTTATGTAGTATTGATCTAAATTAATTGGCTTGATACTTAGCCAGATACCCGCTCATTTGCGGACGTGTTACGTTAGTTGCTACATCTGTATTTTTTCTGATTTCAGTTACGATGCATATAACTGAAACAAGGGGATAATATTGGAGAAACTCTTTGTTGGGAATCTTTGAATTCCCTAGTTTGATATCAAGCCAATAATTTATACGTTTTGTTGCAATACTACCATTATCTGAAAGATTGGTCATCATTTTTGGGCGGAGCAAGGGCTCGTATCTGTCATCTTCTTGATTGAGTTTTCCCGCATAATCCATTGATTGTATATCTCTCACAGATTTTAAGCTGTATTGCATAATATTCTTGTGTTGGTTGGGTAGTGTTTTGTTGGTATCATATAGTGGTGAATTCTGGGTACTGCATATCATTGTATATTACTGAAATTTATGTTGATTCATTTTTGATTGTATTTTAAACTATTGTATAATAAACCATTTATATTTTTGCATAGACGCTTGTACCCTGTTTTACTGATTGCACAAAATAATCAGGTTCTTGATTGAACTCTTTGAGATGTTTATGTCCATCTAACGGGTCAATATAGTTTGCATAATTTTTCTTTTGACCCGATAATTTTTTTTATATTTAAATAAAGCATTTGCTTTATATACCCGACATAAAATGGAGGCCCCAGCGAGATGATCGAGTTAATTCTTTGATTATTTGTGCAAATAGTAAACCGTTCCATACGTTTCTTGGCTAACCAGATTATTCATAGATCTGTGTATAACTTTATTGTAAGAAAATGAGTGCAGCCGGTTGTGAAGCCGGTTGTGATGTTGCAACAGGAGATTGTCCATCTAGCCCGGAGCAGTTAATCCATAACGTTGTTGAATATGTAAATTCACATTTAGATTTGGATCATGATGTGGCTGCATGGATAAGTGAGTTGCAGGAAGAGGCCAAGAGAGAATGTGTGGATGTATGGACGCCACTTGGCACAGTCAGGAGACAACTAACTTATCTTGATGTGCTTAAAAATACTGCCGGTAAAAGCCGACACCTCTTAAAGATGTTGCCATCAATTCTGTATGCATTATTAGAGGTCAGCATTTTCTCAGAGAGTAGACATATGCATATAACGAAAATGAAAGCATATATATCCCATATGGAAGAAAGATTAGAATCTGCAAATGCATCATCGATCGAGGACTTAAAATGTGAGCTCGATCACAGCCATGCTGCCTATCACAAATTAAAAAGTGAGGCAGAGGAGCTGCACATCCGTTATAGCAGTCTGCAGCAAACAAATGAACTAAGCCAAACTGTAGCTAATGTTCAAGGTGATATGTCTGATCATGAGGGATATCCAGACCCCCCAATTCTCACACCCCAAAATGTAGATATGTCATCATCACATGCTCTTAAAGCGCAATCCATCCGAGACCTTAAGCCCCCTGAGGGTGATGGCATGATTACACAGGAGGCCTTAACCCATTTCAGTCAGGCGTGTCAAGCCGTAACCGCCTTACTAGGCGTTAGCGACGCAAAAGGCCGCAGAAGTGCCCCTCCACGTCTTCCTCTGGGGAGGAATGTTAGGGTTAAGTCACCTGTGCCAAGTGGGTCTGGTGGAAGTGAGCAGAGCGTGAGTGATTGTGACAGTGATGTGGGAAAGCATGTGATCCATTCCCTACCACGCAGGCATAATATTGCCCATCAGGGGGATGAGAGTTTCAGACGACCAACATATGCTGAGGTGGTCTCTAGAAAGAAAAATACTCAGTGTTCAGAAAAGGATCAGAACTCCTCGAGTATTATTACGTTTTTAAATGTCACTGTGCCCAAATTCTCTAAAAAGGGTTCTCCTGAAATTGCCAATCACTTAGAACTGTACCAGTCCACCATGGATTCTTTAAAATTGTATTCTGATGCGGACAGGATCAGATTCCTACCATGGGCATTTGATGGTAAATATCGCCACTACTTTATTTCATTTAGGGAGAGGGGAATTCAGGATTGGCAGGATGTTTTGCATGAGGTCAAATTAGAATTTGGCCCTTACCGTACTGTGACTGCTGCAAAACATGATATCTATAAACTCACATGTAGACCCAATCAGAGTCCCCGGGAATTCCTCCCCATCCTTAAAAATGCCTATGGGTTGGCGTATAGATCTCCAAACTGGGAGTCTGAGGAGTTCAAACAGCTGTTTTATGATGCAATGCCCATGCAAATTAAACTTAGCTTGGCTAGAGATCTTGATCTCAAAGCTCCCTTGGACAGGTTGGTGACGGCTGCCACCTCACTGTATAACATCAGTGAATGCCATGCTACAGGTGAGAGGAGATATAAAAAGTCCCCAGAACAAAGCATAGCAGAAGCTAAGGTAAACCCTAGCTTCAAATTTGAAACACAGCCACGTAAATACCCTCAGTCTACAGGACCTGTCCAACAAACCCAGCGACAACAGTTAGGACCCAAACAAACAATACCTCAGAGCCACAATGGGCCAGAGGGGGATAACTCCAGTGCTGGGAGGTTTAACTACCGTCCCCAATATTACAATAGGGGTCCCCAGGGGGATACAGGCGCTGGAACAACAGACCCAGACAACAGAAGGAAAATAGGCCTGAATCCCCTACCTCACCTAGAAGTCGGTCACCCACTTCTAATAAGGGCGCACCAGAGGTCCAAACTGTGCGCAAACCAAACAATCGTTTGGATCAGTTGGCAGATCAAG
Organism: Bufo gargarizans; assembly: GCF_014858855.1. Lineage (NCBI taxonomy): Eukaryota > Metazoa > Chordata > Amphibia > Anura > Bufonidae > Bufo > Bufo gargarizans. The sequence continues at coordinate 101,893,829 of NC_058080.1, forward strand.
TGGCCAAATTACAGGAGATCGTTAGTAAAATGTCCCAGGTGTCAACTGGAAAACAGCCTGTGTCTTTTTTAGGGGCAACTGCAGGACCCAGCTCAGCCTCATAATGCAGGCAGGCCGGTGCAAGGCTACTGAGATAGTTGTAAAAGAATCTAATGTGATTTCTAATCCTACTTTGCCTTGCAGTGTTCTTGTCCCTAAGATTGAGGCCAAGGAGGAGATGTCTAACATGTTGTCTATATTACAGTCTAATCATGATGATTCCTGCACTAATGTGTCTTCTCCAGTGAGTTATCCTATCATCTCAGCGTCCACCTGCAAGCTGCCATCTGTAAGCTGTGATGTGATCCAGTGTTCTCCAAAGGTGGGGGCTGCTGCCACCGCGAGCAGCAAGAATTCCAAGAATTCATCAGAGGTCGCAACGCTGCAGAAAGGTCAAATCCTTAACAAATGTCAAATAAGTGATCACCCTAATTTTTTATGTGATTTGTTTCAGATAGAAGGCCGATATTTTCTTGATTCCTATCTCCAAGATGAACTTATCAGACCAATCAGGGGTTTACTTGACACAGGATCACAAGCCACTATATTGTCATATAGTTACTTCCAAGAGGTATTAGAGGTGACAGCAAAGAAGCCGAAACTGAAATCGTTTGATGGCTCTTTGATAAGTGTCGGCGGAGACGCTTTGCAGGTAAAAGGTACATCATGGTTAAAATTCAAAATTGGCAAGAAGATAATTAGACATCCCACACTGATCGTGGACCTTCCCTATGATCGGCTGATCATAGGAATTGACCTCCTGAGAAGATTGAGTTTCATAGTAGACTTCATCAATGAAGCCGTCTGGACTCAGGTGAAGGCATCCATTGCCTATGAGTACTCTTGCAATGCACAATCCCAAACGAATTGTCATGTGATTGAGGAAAGGTTTAACTCTGTTGAAGTTCATTTTAGGAACAATCAAACACCGGATGTCACGATCCTGAAAAATGGTAAGCCTGAGGATCGTGACATCATGTCAGCGGTGCCGCACATACCATAACCATCCAGAAGGACAGAATTGAAAAGGTAACCCTGGATGGGGATGCATTAACTATTTCTCTTAAAGGGAGAAGTTACGAAGTCGCGGACCTGACCAGGCATACTCAATCCATGGTACGGATTGAGAAGGTTAATGGTAACTTATTGATTCCTGTACAGGTGAACAATATGGCCCGGGTGAAATACGCCAAGATGGATCTGAAATCCGAAGCCAGTTACATAAGCCTAAGTCTGTTGAAACAGATCGCTAATCCTAAAATGATTAAAGTTTCCTCTCCACAGGACCAATGGGTTCATGATCTGAATGGAGATTCCCAGAGTCATAATGTGATTGCAAGGTGTCTTTTGTCTATTTCCATAGGAGATAAAACCACAGAACATTTATTCATTGTGTTGAATGAACCACGGTACCAGCTGTACATAGGTAATGACCTTCTACACTGATTTGCCATGCAGATTGATCTGGTCAACAATACTCTATGGTCCAGATTACCTGGGAACCTGGAGGGATTCCAGGATGAAGAGCAAGCCTTGAGATGGGGACAACAGATGCCCTATGCCGTGAGTATCACGGTTGCAGACGAGGTTAAAATCCCTGAAGGATGCAAACCATTTCTTCTTCCCATTCAAATAAAGAAGGGACAAAGACTGAAGAATGCAGATGCTTTGATCTGTTTGTCCAACCGGATGCAGCAACTCGGCCTGAAGGTAAAGCCAACTCCTATGATAAACATCCATCAGGATCCATTGCATATGGTAATTCATAACATGGCTCCCCATAGTATATCTCTGCAAAAAGACACTATCATTGGTCTGGCTATGGATTCGGAGTATTACACTTTTGGTTTCCAAAATGATGTTATTGGACTGATTCCTGATGAATACCTGACAGAAGAACAGGTAGTTGAGCAACAATTTTCCTCAACACCTGAGGGGTTATTTAATATCCACTCTGTTTATCCTTTCAGCTCTGAAGAAGGTACATGCCACATTGAAGAATCATCATCGATTTTCAACCATGAGATTGATGAGAAGGAGTACGAGTCATGCCAACCAGGAAAGGATAAGGTACGCAATACTCACAACGATTTAACTAGTGAGCTTGAAGAAGCTTACGAGTTAAGTCAACCTGAAATCTTTCCAGAATTTCAGGAACGGGTGGAAGAGCAAATCTCTGTGGCTGATGCATGTTCTGAGGAGTCGGAGCGTCAACAGCTAAAGGGGCTCTTCGCCGAATTCCAGGACATGTTTGCTAAGGATTCTTACGACTGTGGGGAAACTAACCTACACGTTGCAAGAATCCAAACGGATCCCAATGCACCCCCTGTATATGTTAAACAGTATTGACTTCCGCTGGCGGCATATGAGTCGCTATCGGAAATCGTCAAAAACTTGGAGAAGCGAGGGATCATCCGTCCAGTGCACAGCTCGTTCAACCATCCTGTGCTTGGGATTCTCAAACCCAATGGTCAATTACGTCTCTGTTCGGACCTTAGACAGTTAAACAAACGTGTATACATGTCCGGATGGCCCGTACCATATATTAACCAGAGTTTAGCGCAAATACAGGGATCCAAAATTTTCACTGCTCTGGATTGTGCGCAAGGATATTGGACAATGAAAGTGGACGAGAGAGATCAATACAAATTGTCCTTTACATTTGGAAAGCAACAATATGCATGGACCCGATTACCTTTCGGGTACATAAATGCGGGTCATGAGTTTGCTGTGTTCATGCATAAGGCAATGCCTGATGCCACTGAACGAGGTACCTTATCCTATGTGGATGACATCCTAATCAAAAGTACAACTTTTGAGGAGCACATTGCGGAACTGAGGCATGTACTAACCCAACTAAGAAACGCCGGTGTAAAACTTTCTTTACAGAAGGCTCAATGGTGTCGTACCAAAGTCAATTTTTTAGGTCACAAAATCACTGCCGATGGAATTAACCCACAGAAGAAGAAAGTGGAAGCAGTGATCAACACAAAGTCACCTACAAATACCAAGGAGTTGAGATCCTTCCTGGGCATGATGAACTATTCACGTAAGTTCATAGATAATTATGCAGAGATTACAAAACCTCTTTTGCAGTTGCTGAAGAAAGGAGTAGAATGGGAATGGCGTGAACGTCACGAGCAAGCTGTGAATGAACTCTAAACCAGACTTATCCAGGCCCCATGCCTTGCCTATCCAGAAGGTGGAAAACCCTTTTACATTGAAACAGGCTTCACCAACAAAAGCATGAGTGCAGTCCTTTTCCAAAAACAGGACAACCTAAACAAGATCATTGCCTATGCCAGCAAGTCCTTATCACCGGTTGAGGTAAAGTTCAATGACTGTGAAAAAGCATTACTGTCAACTGTGTGGGCTTTGCAATATTTCAGGAGTTTTATCCAGGGCGAAAAGATCATTGTGGAAACTGCACACCAACCCCTGCAATATTTGCAGAGTGATAGAATCAAGGATGGGAATTTATCAAACAGCAGGATAACCGCCTGGACGATGTCCTTAATGGGATGGCCATTGGAAATCAGGTACAAACAAAATAATAAGAATCCAGTTGCTCAAGGATTAGCCGAACTGCATGATTGTTCCAATTCAGGACATAAAGGTGAATCACCACAAAATGATTTCCTGGAAGAGCAATCTTCATCTCCATACAAGTCTTATGAAGAAGAATACTGCAAATCCTTACCATGTGTATATGTTGATGGCTGTTCTTTCCATACCGATATAGGAACTGAACGCACATTGGTTGCAGGTATCGGAATCGTATGGAATAACACATTCCCAGACATGTCCGTCGGATACAAAATTGGTTCCAAAAGTAGCCAGTTCGCGGAGCTCACCGCTGTGTATAAAGCTGTACAAATGGCTATTGATTCTGGTCTTAAAGAGTTTGTTATAATCACAGATTCTAATTATGTTCACAGTAGCTTCGTGGAGTACTCCCTGGATGGAAAAGGTCTAATATGGCAAGAAGTAACAATAAGCCTGTCAAGCATGGTAAAATGTTCTGTAAGATCTACGCGATGGTTACCACCCATGATCTCACCATTTACTAGAAAAAGGTAAGAGGTCACTCAAAATCTCCAGGTATAGATAAGGAGGGGAATGATTTGGCAGATTCCCTCGCTAAACAAGCAGCCATTAATGGAGAAGTTTTGGACGTGGATGACCTCATGGGAACTATCCAAGTGGATGCAATGACAAGAAGACAGGCCCAAAAGGAAACCGAAGCCAATGTGGCCCAATGGAGCCAAGATTCCCCAAGTGAGGACCTTATCGCGAGTCAAAAGTGGGATCCAGTTATCGGTATGTTTTACAACCACATTGAAGATCCACAGAATTGTTCCGTCACTATGGAAGACTGTGCAGGCAAAGAAGAGATACGAATTTTGATGAAGGGTAAGTCCCAATTCTCATTACAGGATGGATTGTTGGTAAGAACCTCAAAGAATGGTATCTCACAATGGGTAGTGCCCACAGCATACCGAGGTTTGATGTTACAACACGCCCATGACGCCCCAACGGCTGGTCATCGAGGTGAGAAGTTAACGTATGAATTATTACGGGATTACGCTTATTGGCCTCATATGTTGCAAGACGTTCGCACATATTGTCAAGGATGTTTAATATGCCCTGAATTCCAGTCGCAAGCACCCACTCATCGGGCACCGCTGATGAAAAGGGGGATGTCCATGCCATGGTCAGATATCCAGATTGACTTTATTGGACCAGTAACAACTTCATCAAAAGGCAACAGATATATGTTAACCGTGACTTGTCTATTCACAAAATGGGTAGAATGTTTGCCTTGCAAGACTTGCAGTTCAAGTGTGTGTGCGTCTCTACTCATTAACCACGTGTTTTCCAGGTTCGATCTTCCCCAACGCATCGAGTCCGATCGCGGAAGTCATTTCACTAGTGAGGTGATGACAAAAACGTGGGAGATACTGGGAGTAAAAAGGAAGCTACATATAGCTTACCGGCCAGCCTCTAGTGGTGGAGTGGAACGCTACAACCAAACAATTGTCAACATTCTAAAGAAATTTGTCAATGAATCCGGTAAGGACTGGGATGTAAAGTTGCCTCTGGTTCTCATGGCCATCAGAGCCACTCCAAGCACAGCAACCAAACTTTCTCCCTTCGAAATCATCACAGGAAGGAAGATGGTGTTACCCCAGCATTTGCTCTACCGGACAACAGACCAAAATTTGATAAATGCTTCAACAGCCCATCAGTACATAGAGAATCTACGTAAGCACCTTCAACATGCTTTTGCATTTGCCCAGAAGAATCTGGAGAAAGCAGCCATAAGCGCCAAAACCTACTATGATCTGAAGACTACTCAAAAGGAGTACCAAATTTCCGATCAGGTTTATCTCTATAACTTTGCCTGGGATCAGGTGAAGGAAAGGAAGTTCCTGCCTTCCTGGAAGGGACCCTATGTCGTCACTGACAAATTGTCACCTGTGGTCTACAAGATCAAAATTCCAAAGGGGGATGAATTTATAGAGAAATGGGTGCACATTAATCAATTACGTGTTTGTCATCCTAGGTCACAACTTCGCCAAATGAAAGGATTGCCGGATGATGAAGAGTAAAGAGATAACAAGGTTCCAGCTAAAGATGGAAACCCAGGATTGGTATAGTATGAACATACAAATGTACTAACCTATCCTCATGTATTTTCCTCTGTAACTAATTATCTTTTGACTCATTTTTATATCGAGAACTTGCTCTGTCCAAGAAAAGAAACGAGACCAAATCAAAGATGTATGGTAGTATTAACTCTTTTCTTGCAGGAGTGATAAAAAGTGGAAGATGTATGTACTTATATTTGTCATACAATATATTACAGGCGCAAAATGGCACCAAGGGTTGTTGCCGTTATCTACATCGTCCTGGTCTTGGGGAAGGAGTTCCAGGCTGAGCCGATTGCTGTGCCAGGCCCTTCATCTGGGATCATGCTACAGGATACCACGGGATTCATCTTGACGAATAAGAGGATTCTATCCCAAAAGATCCTACGTCAGTTTGGACCCACGTGTCTTCGTCGAGAGACAGTTCAACATTTCTGAGATTTCGTCTCCGGAGATAAAGAGTTGGTATCAAATGCACATCGGCTATTCCCAAGAAAGGGTTACACAGATCCTGGAACAGACAAGGAAAACCATGACCAGAGAACAGTTTTCAACAAGTCGACGACCAAAGCGGTTCATTTCTGCAATTACAGCCGCCATAATCTTTGCCGTAGTGGGCACTGTCATTGCCACTGGTGTATCAGCTGTTAATTCCATCTCTATTAAGACATTGGAACTTGAGATCGGTTCACTGAAAAGGAACCTAATGAGTATTCATGCAGAGATGGAGAATCAGAAGAAACATTTATCGGACTTATATTCCGTTGTAGAGGATACTGTCGTTACCGCCGATTTACACTCAAAGTTATTGACTCATTCAATAAATCTTCATGAGAGTCACGAACAGTTTAAACAAGAACTAATGTTCTTGAAGAACCCGAATGAAAGGCCCTTTGTGACATTCCAATGTAATCCAACTTCTCTATTGGATTACATTGTAATGAAGGGGGATTTTGTTGTGCTTTTTCATAAGTTTAAACAGTTATACTTACTTATTTTAGTTATAATGGGTATTCATTGCCTTTAAGAGCAATGTTGATTTATATTCACTGTTTTGTATGAAGTTTCATGTAGGCCAAAGTAAGTCCATGAGAAGATTACTGTACTGTTCAAAAACTAGTGTTATTGTAACAATATATTATACATTTAGAAAGTTAGAAGATACACCGCACCTGCGGATTCTGAGGCTTCATTGTTTTTCCTATCTGAACATGAATTCCACAGTGTGAGAATGGTCTAGATGTTCCTCAAAGTATATATTCATGTATCAAAGTTTGTCCCTCAGCCCTGAGACAAGGCCCCAGATGTCAGAGGTGTAAAGTGTTGAAAATATTAGGCATGTATGAGTTAACCCTTAATGGTATGATGCATATTGCTTATACAACAGTGCCATCTAGATATAAGCGGTTAATACTACATCAGTAGCAAAAGTGCATTCTGGGTAGTATTATGACGTCATGCTCCTTATCAATGCACCCACCCATCCAACAATGATTGGAAAGTTCCAAACTCGGAGGGCGTGTTCATCTGATAAGTTTTGGGTTAAGAAACTAGTTACCAGAAAGAAAAAAATGAAGGGAGAAAAAGAAAGAAAGAGAAAACAAACATTTGGATTATAGATCTCTGGAGAATCATTTGGATTATCGGCAAAAACTCGTGAGAGCTGGCTGCCCCAAGACTCTGCACATCACTTGACCCTTGGGTAATGTATATTTTGTTTTATGTAGTATTGATCTAAATTAATTGGCTTGATACTTAGCCAGATACCCGCTCATTTGCGGACGTGTTACGTTAGTTGCTACATCCGTATTTTCTCTGATTTCAGTTACGATGCATATAACTGAAACAAGGGGATAATATTGGAGAAACTCTTTGTTGGGAATCTTTGAATTCCCTAGTTTGAGATCAAGCCAATAATTTATACGTTTTGTTGCAATACTACCATTATCTGAAAGATTGGTCATCATTTTTGGGCGGAGCAAGGGCTCGTATCTGTCATCTTCTTGATTGAGTTTTCCGCATAATCCATTGATTGTATATCTCTCACAGATTTAAGCTGTATTGCATAATATTCTTGTGTTGGTTGGGTAGTGTTTTGTTGGTATCATATAGTGGTGAATTCTGGGTACTGCATATCATTGTATATTACTGAAATTTATGTTGATTCATTTTTGATTGTATTTTAAACTATTGTATAATAAACCATTTATATTTTTGCATAGACGCTTGTACCCTGTTTTACTGATTGCACAAAATAATCAGGTTCTTGATTGAACTCTTTGAGATGTTTATGTCCATCTAACGGGTCAATATAGTTTGCATAATTTTTCTTTTGACCCGATAATTTTTTTTTATATTTATATAAAGCATTTGCTTTATATACCCGACAAGGCGGAAGGAACGACTCGTTGTTGGAGGAAGCCGTGCCATCCATGTCGGGCACGCCGGTGGTGACACCCGGGAGAGGACCTGCGGCTGCCGGGGAACCCCTCCGGGGATGGCCAGGTGAGAGGACGTAGTGTCAGGTTTCTGTTGGGGGGCTGGGGGTTCAGTGGAGAATAGTGGGGGGGTTCTGAGGTTTTGGCTCAGGAAGTATTGTCTGGTATGCTGTCATTGCAGTCGCCTTTGGCTTCCCCGATACGGTGGGTACAGCGTTTTGGGCAGGGCGCCCTGCTTGCAAAAACGGATATTGAGGCTGCTTTTCGGTTGTTGCCCATCCACCCGGATAGTTTGCATTTACTTGGTTTTCAATGGGAGGGTTGTTTCTACGTTGATTGTTGTTTGCCGATGGGCTGCGCGACTTCGTGTTCATTGTTTGAAGCGTTTAGTTCTTTTTTTAGAATGGGTTGTAAAACAGGAGGCGGGATGGAATTCGGTTTTGCATTATTTGGACAATTTTTTGTTTTTCGGTCCAGCTGAATCCAGGGTGTGTGCCATTTTGTTGCATGCGATGGAACGAGTGGCGGCGAGGTTTGGGATCCCTTTAGTGGCGGAAAAAACGAAAAGGCTGTCTGCGGGCATAACGTTTTGGGGGATTGAGATTGACAGTGAGGCCATGGAGTGTCGGCTGCCGGAAAACAAGGTGTCTGATTTGTTGAAGGAGGTTGTCTTCCTACGGAGGTCTCAGAAGGTCCAGCTTCGGCCGGTTCAATCGGTCTTGGGAAAATTAAATTTCGCTTGTCGCATTTTGCCTATGGGACGGTGTTTTTGTCGGCATTTGGCACTGGTTACAGCAGGGGTTACTGCCCCGTTTCATTATTTGCGGATACCAGCCGCGGTAAGAGCTTATTTAGCGGTGTGGGAAATTTTTATTTTAGAGTACAATGGGTGATCTCTGTGGATGGGGGCAGCGGTTAGTAGTGCGGATTTGTTTTTGGACACATCGGGTGAGTGTGGATATGGCGTTTATTATCGGGGGCAATGGAGTGCGAAGCCATGGCCGGTGGAGTGGAAACAGGCTGGTTTTCTTAGCAACTTGGTATTGTTGGAACTTTTCCCTATTGTTCTGGGTCCTGAGTTGTAGGAGGACTGGCTTAAGAATCGGCAGGTAACATAGTAACATAGTACATAAGGCCGAAAAAAGACATTTGTCCATCCAGTTCGGCCTGTTATCCCGCAAGTTGATCCAGAGGAAGACCCCTCTCTAGTAGCTATAGCCTGTAATATTATTAAGCTCCAGAAATACGTCCATGGCCCTCTTGAATTCCTTTATTGTACTCACCATCACCACCTCCTCAGGCAGAGAGTTCCATATTCTCACTGCTCTTACCGTAAAGAATCCTTTTCTATGTTTGTGTACAAACCTTCTTTCCTCCAGACGCAGAGGATGTCCCCTCGTCACAGTCACAGTCCTGGGGATAAATAGCTGATGGGATAGATCTCTGTACTGACCCTTGATATATTTATACATATTAATTAGATCTCCCCTCAGTCGTCTTTTTTCTAAAGTGAATAACCCTAATTTTGATAATCTTTCAGGGTACTGTAGTTGCCCCATTCCAGTTATTACTTTAGTTGCCCTCCTCTGGACCTTCTCCAGCTCTGCTATGTCTGCCTTGTTTACAGGAGCCCAGAACTGTACACAGTACTCCATGTGTGGTCTGACTAGCGATTTGTAAAGTGGTAGGACTATGTTCTTATCACGGGAATCTATGCCCCTTCTGATGCAACCCATTATCTTGTTGGCCTTGGCAGCAACTGCCTGACACTGGTTTTTGCAGCTTAGTTTGCTGTTTATTAAAATTCCTAGATCCTTTTCCATGTCAGTGTTACCGAGTGTTTTACCATTTAGTATGGACGGTTGACTTGCATTTTTCCTTCCCATGTGCATAACTTTACATTTATCAGTGTTAAACCCCATCTGCCACTTATCTGCCCAAGCCTCCAGTCTATCCAGATCCCTCTGTAGTAGTATACTGTCCTCATCAGTGTAAATTACTTTACACAGTTTAGTGTCATCTGCGAAAATTGATACTTTACTATGCAAGCCTTCTACAAGATCATTAATAAATATATTGAAGAGAATAGGGCCCAATACTGACCCCTGAGGTACCCCACTAGTGACAGTGACCCAATCTGAGTGTGTACCGTTAATAACCACCCTCTGTTTTCTATCACTGAGCCAGTTACTTACCCACATACAGATGTTTTCTCCCAGTCCGAGCATTCTCATTTTATATACTAACCTTTTATGTGGTACAGTGTCAAATGCTTTGGAGAAGTCCAGATATACGACATCCATTGATTCGCCGCTATCAAGTCTAGAACTTACCTCCTCATAGAAACTGATTAAATTAGTCTGACATGACCGATCCCTCACGAAGCCATGCTGATATGGCGTTATTTGCTTATTTCTGTTGAGATGCTCTAATATAGCATCTCTCAGAAAACCTTCAAACAGTTTACCCACAACAGATGTTAAACTTACCGGCCTATAGTTTCCAGGGTCTGTTTTTGGCCCCTTTTTGAATATTGGCACCACATATGCCATGCGCCAATCCTGTGGGACATTCCCTGTCAGTATAGAGTCTGCAAATATCAGAAATAAGGGTCTGGCTATGACATTACTTAATTCCTTTAGGATACGGGGGTGTATGTCATCCGGTCCTGGCGATTTGTCTATTTTAATCTTTTCAAGTCGCTGATGTACTTCTTCCTGGGTCAGACAGGACACTTTTAATGGGGAATTTATTTTTGCATTCTGCATGTCATCTGACAATTTATTTTCCTCAGTGAATACATTGGAGAAAAAAATATTTAACAGCTTTGCTTTCTCCTCATCGCTCTCTGCGACTTCCCCCTCATTACTCTTTAAAGGGCCGACACCTTCAGATTTATACTTTTTAACATTTATATAATTGAAGAACATTTTAGGGTTAGTTTCACTCTCTTTGGCAATTAATCTCTCGGTCTCTAGTTTGGCTGCTTTTATTTGTTTTTTACATGTTCTATTTTTTTCCTTATAGTTTTTCAGTGCTTCCGTGCTCCCCTCCTGTTTCAGTAAATGATATGCTTTCTTTTTGTCATTTATTGCTTTCGTTACAGTTCTATTTATCCACATTGGTTTCTTTTTATTCCTTAACCTTTTATTACCATACGGTATGTACCTCTCACAATGAGATTTTAGGATGTTTTTAAAGATATCCCATTTTGTGGCTGTATTTTTATTTTTGAGGACTTTGTCCCAGTTAGTTTGGCCTATGGCCTCTCTTAGTTGGCTAAATTTAGCTTTTTTGAAGTTTGGTATTTTTGTTCCTCCCTGTAGAAACGCTCTTTTGAATGATAATTGGAAGGTTATTACTTTGTGGTCACTATTTCCCAGGTGTCCCCCAACCTGCACGTCTGTTGTTCTGTCCGGCCTATTGGTTAATACTAAGTCCAGTATGGCCGTCCCTCTAGTCGGGTCCTGAACCAGTTGGGAGAGGTAATTGTCTTTGGTTATTGCCAAGAACCTGTTTCCTTTATGAGATATACAAGTTTCAGTTTCCCAGTCTATATCTGGGTAGTTGAAGTCCCCCATAATAACCACCTCATTATGATTTGCCTCCTCGTCTATCTCGTTTAGTAATAGATTTTCTGTGGACTCTGGTATATTAGGTGGTTTATAGTAAACTCCTATTAGTAATTTATTATTGTTTTTAGCTCCATGTATCTCTACCCACAGTGACTCCACATGTTCATGTCCCTCATTTATATCTTCGCGGAGTGTGGGCTTTAGACCGGACTTTACATAGAGGCAGACCCCTCCTCCTCTCCGGTTTTGACGATCCTTTCTAAACAGACTGTAACCTTGTACATTAACCGCCCAGTCATAGCTATCATCCAGCCATGTCTCAGTTATTCCCACTATGTCATAGTTCTCCTCACACATCACTAATTCCAGTTCACCAGTTTTATTAGTCAGGCTTCTGGCATTAGTATACATACATTTGAGAGGTTTATGTATATTTTTTATCCTACACCTTTCCTTCTGAACTGTTCTAGTCCCTCCTTCCATTCCTCCCCCAGTCCCATTACTTTGCCCCTGGTCTCTATCTGCACTATTTTCCCGTCCTATAACGTAATTACCCTCCCCCCCAGTCCCTAGTTTAAACACTCCTCCAACCTTCTAGCCATCTTTCTCCCCAGCACAGCTGCCCCTTCCCCATTGAGGTGCAGCCCGTCCCTACGATAGAGCCTGTAGCCGATAGAAAAATCGGCCCAGTTCTCCAGGAACCCAAACCCCTCCTTCCTACACCAGTTCTTGAGCCACTTGTTAATCTCCATAATCTCCCGTTGCCTTTCTTGTGTGGCTCGTGGTACAGGCAGTATTTTGGAAAATACTACCTTTGAGGTCCTTGTCCTCAGCTTTTGACCTAAATCCCTGAAATCATTTTTAAGGACTCTCCACCTACCTCTAAATTTGTCATTGGTTCCGATATGGACCATGACCGCTGGATCTTCTCCAGCCCCTCCCAGTAATCTGTCAACCCGATCCGCAATGTGTCGAACTCTAGCGCCAGGAAGACAGCACACTGTTCGGCGATCACGGTCTTTGTGACAGATTTCCCTATCTGTTCCCCTAATAATGGAGTCGCCCACTACCAGCACCTGTCTGGCCTGCCCTGCTCTCCTTTCTTTGCGTTTCTACTGTGACAATATGGGAGTTGTACAAGCGATTAATAGTCAGACAGCCTGTGTTGAACTTACTCAGGCATCTAGTGTTGAGGGGTTTGAGGTTGAATGCATGTTTTGTTGCGGTGCATGTCCCGCACATTGCATCTCCCACATCACCTACACTTGGTACAGAATTTCTCTTTACCATCCCCCCACCTTCTCCAACCACCCAGCACCCTTACTCACATAAAACAAGTAATATACAGACGTGGACAAAATTGTTGGTACCCTTTGGTCAATGAAAGAAAAAGTCACAATGGTCACAGAAATAACTTTAATCTGACAAAAGTAATAATAAATTAAAATTCTATAAATGTTAACCAATGAAAGTCAGACATTGTTTTTCAACCATGCTTCAACAGAATTATGTAAAAAAATAAACTCATGAAACAGGCATGGACAAAAATGATGGTACCCCTAGAAAACACAGAACATAATGTGACCAAAGGGACATGTTAATTCAAGGTGTGTCCACTAATTAGCATCACAGGTGTCTACAACCTTGTAATCAGCCATTGGGCCTATATATATGGCTCCAGGTAATCACTGTGTTGTTTGGTGATATGGTGTGTACCACACTCGACATGGACCAGAGGAAGCAAAGGAAAGAGCTGTCTCAAGAGATCAGAAAGAAAATTATAGACAAGCATGTTAAAGGTAAAGGCTATAAGACCATCTCCAAGCAACTAGATGTTCCTGTGAGTACAGTTGCACATATTATTCATAAGTTTAAGATCCATGGGACTGTAGCCAACCTCCCTGGACGTGGCCGCAGGAGGAAAATTGATGACAAATCTAAGAGACGGATAATCCGAATGGTAACAAAAGAGCCTAGAAAGACTTCTAAAGAGATTCAAGGTGAACTTCATGCTCAAGGAACATCAGTGTCAGATCGCACCATCCGTCGTTGTTTGAGCCAAAGTGGACTACATGGGAGACGACCAAGGAGGACACCATTGTTGAAAACGAATCATAAAAAAGCAAGACTGGAATATGCCAAACTACATGTTGACAAGCCACAAAGCTTCTGGGAGAATGTCCTATGGACAGATGAGACAAAAATCGAAGTTTTTGCCAAGGCACATCAGCTGTATGTTCACAGACGAAAAAATGAAGCATATCAAGAAAAGAACACTGTCCCTACTGTGAAACATGGAGGAGGCTCTGTTATGTTCTGGGGCTGCTTTGCTGCGTCTGGCACAGGGTGTCTTGAATCTGTGCAGGGTACAATGAAATCTCAAGACTATCAAGGAATTCTAGAGAGAAATGTACTAGCCAGTGTCAGAAAGCTTGGTCTCAGTCGCAGGTCATGGGTCTTGCAACAGGACAATGACCCAAAACACACCGCTAAAAACACCCAAGAATGGCTAAGAGGAAAAAATTGGACTATTCTAAAGTGGCCTTCTATGAGCCCTGACCTCAATCCTATTGAGCATCTTTGGAAGGAGCTGAAACATGCAGTCTGGAAAAGGCACCCTTCAAACCGGACACAACTGGAGCAGTTTGCTCATGAGGAGTGGGCCAAAATACCTGCTGAGAGGTGCAGATGTCTCATTGACAGTTACAGGAAGCGTTTGATTGCAGTGATTGCCTCAAAAGGTTGCGCAACAAAATATTAAGTTAGGGGTACCATCATTTTTGTCCATGCCTGTTTCATGAGTTTATTTTTTTACATAATTCTGTTGAAGCATGGTTGAAAAACAATGTCTGACTTTCATTGGTTAACATTTATAGAATTTTAATTTATTATTACTTTTGTCAGATTAAAGTTATTTCTGTGACCATTGTGACTTTTTCTTTCATTGACCAAAGGGTACCAACAATTTTGTCCACGTCTGTATATGATATAGCTTACAGTGAATTACTGTAAATACTTACAGTTCTGAAGACTCAATTAGGCTACTTTCACACTAGCGTTCAGAGCGGATCCATCTGCATTATATTGTATAAAATTTTCTAAGTGTGAAAGTAGCCTGAGCGGATCCGTCCAGACTTTTACATTGAAAATCAATGGGGGACGGATCCGTTTGAAGATTGAGCCATAGTGTGTCATCTTCAAACGGATCCGTCCCCATTGACTTACATTGTAAGTCTGGACGGATCCGCACGCCTCCGCACGGCCAGGCGGACACCTGAACGCTGCAAGCAGCGTTCAGGTGTCCGCCTGCTGAGCGGAGCGGAGGCTGAACGCCGCCAGACTGATGCATTCTGAGCGGATCCACGTCCTCTCAGAATGCATTAGGGCTGGACGGAAGCGTTCGGGTCCGCTTGTGAGCCCCTTCAAACGGAACTCACAAGTGGACAGCCGAACGCTAGTGTGAAAGTAGCCTTAGAGGGGGACAATAAGAAAAAAAAAAAATTTCATTACACCTCAGGTCAGACACCAATCAGACCCCCAATGTTAATCAGACCTCTGCTGACAGCCCCAATCAGACCCCCCAATGTAAATAAGACCCCAATAAGACCTCAAATCAGACCTCAGCTCAGACCCCAATGTAAATTACCCCCAATCAGACCTCAGATGAGAGCCCCATGCCTCTCATCAACCCCTTTATCAGCCCTTATGCCTCTAATCAGCCCCCATTATGCCTCTCAGCCCCCATTATGCCTCTCAGTGCCCCTCACAGTAGTTATGCCAGATTATGTGCCCCTCACAGTAGATATGCCCAAATATGTGCCCCTCACAGTAGATATGCCCAGATATGTGCCCCTTCACAGTAGTTATATCAGATTATGTGCCCCCTCACTGTAGTTATGCCAGATATGTGCCCCTTCATAGTAGTTATGCCAGATATTTGCCCCCTCAAATTAGTTATGCCCACAGCCCCCTCATAGTAGTTGTTGCCCACAGTCTGCAGCTTTATAAAAAAAAAAAAAAAAACATACTTACAAATTTTCCTAATGACGTGCTCCCACACTCACATTGCACTGCTGGCTGTGCTGGAGGCCGATTCCCGGGCCTTCAGCTCTCCTCCCACAGCCAGCAGATATATCCATATATATAAAGAAGGATGCATGTATGTGTGTATGTATGTATGTTCCGCAATCACTCAAAAACGCAACCATCGATTTCAACGAAACTTGGTATACACATCCCTTGCTACCTAGAAAGAAATCTTGTGGGGGGGTCACAGCTCTCTAGCATGTACTGTTCCTGAGATTTTCCCCAAAAATGCAAATATGGCACATCTCTTCATATCCCAACTGCCATACACACTGTCACATGTCTCTTATCAGCCAATAGAAGCTCGCAGGTCCTTAGTCTCCAAATACACACAGTTTTACACAAGGTTTCCATAACAACCCAGCCATTTTTCTTCACTGCTGCAGGTCAGCTTTAAAGGGGCAGGGAGCTGTGGAGGTGACAGTTCAAGGGGAAGGTAAGGTGGCCCCCAGGTCCTGCTAAGCCATGCCCCCAAACAAGTTAGGTCACGCCCCTCCTACTCCGCAGCCGACAGGGATAAAAAATGAAGGTAAAAATCAACTTCTGTCAGCTGCAGGGGTGGGAGTTTCTCCCTGCAGCTCACGCTCAGACACCACAGTTTGCTGTCTGAGATTGAGCTGTTCAAAAGGACATGCATTAGCCAATAGAAGCCTGGTCACATGACCTCGTATCAGATGGACTTTCCGGCCTAAAACCGGACCTCTGGCCAACCTAGGGGTATGCTGTTGTGGCGGTCACAGTTAAGGGGACGGTCCGCTATGGAGGTCAGTGTTAAGGGGCAGATTGCTGTAGAGACCACTGTTAAGGGGATGTGGGGTTGTTGAAATCACTGTTAAGGAGATGGGGTACTGTGGAGGTCACTAATAAAGTGACAGCAGCTGTGGAGGTCACTGTTAAAGGGGCAGGCTGTTGTGCAGGTCACTGTTAAGGGGGCGAGATGCTTTCAAGGTCACTGTGGGCGGGCTGCTGTGGAGGTCACTAATAAGGGAGGTCTCTGTTAAGGGGACATGAACTGTGGAGGTCACAGTTAAGGGGATGGTCCACTATGGAGGTCAGTGTTAAGGGGAGGGGTTCTGTAGAGGTCACTGTTAATGAGGTGTGCTGTTGTGGAGGTCAGTGATAAGGGAGCGGTCACTGTGGAGGTCTCTGTTAAGGGGACAGGAAACTGTGGAGGTCACAGTTAAGGGGATGGTCCACTATGGAGGTCAGTGTTAAGGGGAGGGGTGCTGTAGAGGTCACTGTTAAGGGGGATACTGTCCATATCTTTTAATAACATACAAACATTAAATTAAATATATGAAATATACCCTTGCGAAGCCGGGTCCTTCTGCTAGTGTATATATATATATATATATATATATATATATATATATATCTATATATATATATATATTTGAAATCATTACATTGCAATATGCTAAAGGTGGAAAACACTGGAATCATTTTGGGGTGTGGTTGAGAATTTTGAATGATTCTTGTTTTTTTGCCTTGTGTGCCCCCGTACAGATTAAAATGATCAAATACCAATAAATGTACCTCTCTGCTCCATAACTGGCGCCAAAGCAAGGCCCTTCCATATAAGATGGGTCTGTGTCGTATGTTACATGATTTGTACCTGGATGAGATCAGCCATTCAGGGTATGAGTTATAGTCACAAGACAAATTAATTTTCACATATGTTAACAAAATTATCATGTAGGGATTTCTTTTGGGGTTTGCTGTATCTTCTGAGAATTTCTAAGTGTAAAAGTAATGTGCCATCCAAACTAACCACCGTCACATATGGATGTTAGTTTCCAATTACTGCCTTCACTGTATGGAATAAAACATAAAATTCCTAACCGATATATTTCAACCTGTCACATTTAATAGTCTTGTGTAGAGAAAGCAATGACCTCTTCTAAAATAAGGTGAGGTATTGATGATATGCTATTTCAATCTGACCATATCAATATCTAAGTCTAACATACCACAGTCTTTATTTTCTTTTTATATGTTCATTAAAATTATCAGCCTCCCAAAAAAAATCACTTTTATTCAGTTCAATAGTTTTACAGTTGCTAGATCAATATAAGAGAGCATTAGCAATTCCACTTGCTTTGATTTTCTTTGCTTTGGTTTAAATATTCAGTTATATGTTGTCTCTTTTATTGTACTAAGTTTTATATTGTTAACATATATTTTTACTGTCTGCCTACCTGTATTTACCTGTAACTGCACTAGTGGGCCCCCAGAATGAATTTTACTAGTGGGTAGAGTTGAGCGAACACCTGGATGTTCGGGTTCGAGAAGTTCGGCCGAACATCCCGGAAATGTTCGGGTTCGGGATCCGAACCCGATCCGAACTTCGTCCCGAACCCGAACCCCATTGAAGTCAATGGGGACCCGAACTTTTCGGCACTAAAAAGGCTGTAAAACAGCCCAGGAAAGAGCTAGAGGGCTGCAAAAGGCAGCAACATGTAGGTAAATCCCCTGCAAACAAATGTGGATAGGGAAATGAATTAAAATAAAAATTAAATAAATAAAAATTAACCAAAATCAATTGGAGAGAGGTCCCATAGCAGAGAATCTGGCTTCACGTCACCCACCACTGTAAGAGTCCATTTTCATAAATTTAGGCCAGCACCCAGGCAGAGGAGAGAGGTCCCGTAACAGAGAATCTGGCTTCATGTCAGCAGAGAATTAGTCTGCATGTCATAGCAGAGAATGAGGCTTCACGTCAGCCACCACTGCAACAGTCCATTGGCATATATTTAGGCCCAGCACCCAGGCAGAGGAGGGAGGTCCCGTAACAGAGAATCTGGCTTCATGTCAGCAGAGAATCAGTCTGCATGTCATAGCAGAGAATGAGGCTTCACGTCAGCCACCACTGCAACAGTCCATTGGCATATATTTAGGCCCAGCACCCAGGCAGAGGAGGGAGGTCCCGTAACAGAGAATCTGTCTTCATGTCAGCAGAGAATCAGTCTGCATGTCATAGCAGAGAATGAGGCTTCACGTCAGCCACCACTGCAACAGTCCATTGGCATATATTTAGGCCCAGCACACACACAGGCAGAGGAGAGAGGTCCCGTAACAGAGAATCTGTCTTCATGTCAGCAGAGAATCAGTCTGCATGTCATAGCAGAGAATGAGGCTTCACGTCAGCCACCACTGCAACAGTCCATTGGCATATATTTAGGCCCAGCACACACACAGGCAGAGGAGAGAGGTCCCGTAACAGAGAATCTGGCTTCATGTCAGCAGAGAATCAGTCTGCATGTCATAGCAGAGAATGAGGCTTCACGTCAGCCACCACTGCAACAGTCCATTGGCATATATTTAGGCCCAGCACACACACAGGCAGAGGAGAGAGGTCCCGTAACAGACAATCTGGCTTCATGTCAGCAGAGAATCAGTCTGCATGTCATAGCAGAGAATGAGGCTTCACGTCAGCCACCACTGCAACAGTCCATTGGCATATATTTAGGCCCAGCACCCAGGCAGAGGAGGGAGGTCCCGTAACAGAGAATCTGTC
Source organism: Bufo gargarizans (assembly GCF_014858855.1). Classification (NCBI taxonomy): domain Eukaryota; kingdom Metazoa; phylum Chordata; class Amphibia; order Anura; family Bufonidae; genus Bufo; species Bufo gargarizans. The sequence goes on from NC_058080.1 coordinate 101,913,135, forward strand.
TTCATGTCAGCAGAGAATCAGTCTGCATGTCATAGCAGAGAATGAGGCTTCACGTCAGCCACCACTGCAACAGTCCATTGGCATATATTTAGGCCCAGCACACACACAGGCAGAGGAGAGAGGTCCCGTAACAGAGAATCTGTCTTCATGTCAGCAGAGAATTAGTCTGCATGTCATAGCAGAGAATGAGGCTTCACGTCAGCCACCACTGCAACAGTCCATTGGCATATATTTAGGCCCAGCACCCAGGCAGAGGAGGGAGGTCCCGTAACAGAGAATCTGTCTTCATGTCAGCAGAGAATCAGTCTGCATGTCATAGCAGAGAATGAGGCTTCACGTCAGCCACCACTGCAACAGTCCATTGGCATATATTTAGGCCCAGCACCCAGGCAGGGGAGGGAGGTCCCGTAACAGAGAATCTGTCTTCATGTCAGCAGAGAATCAGTCTGCATGTCATAGCAGAGAATGAGGCTTCACGTCAGCCACCACTGCAACAGTCCATTGGCATATATTTAGGCCCAGCACACACACAGGCAGAGGAGAGAGGTCCCGTAACAGAGAATCTGTCTTCATGTCAGCAGAGAATTAGTCTGCATGTCATAGCAGAGAATGAGGCTTCACGTCAGCCACCACTGCAACAGTCCATTGGCATATATTTAGGCCCAGCACACACACAGGCAGAGGAGAGAGGTCCCGTAACAGAGAATCTGTCTTCATGTCAGCAGAGAATCAGTCTGCATGTCATAGCAGAGAATGAGGCTTCACGTCAGCCACCACTGCAACAGTCCATTGGCATATATTTAGGCCCAGCACACACACAGGCAGAGGAGAGAGGTCCCGTAACAGAGAATCTGGCTTCATGTCAGCAGAGAATCAGTCTGCATGTCATAGCAGAGAATGAGGCTTCACGTCAGCCACCACTGCAACAGTCCATTGGCATATATTTAGGCCCAGCACACACACAGGCAGAGGAGAGAGGTCCCGTAACAGACAATCTGGCTTCATGTCAGCAGAGAATCAGTCTGCATGTCATAGCAGAGAATGAGGCTTCACGTCAGCCACCACTGCAACAGTCCATTGGCATATATTTAGGCCCAGCACCCAGGCAGAGGAGGGAGGTCCCGTAACAGAGAATCTGTCTTCATGTCAGCAGAGAATCAGTCTGCATGTCATAGCAGAGAATGAGGCTTCACGTCAGCCACCACTGCAACAGTCCATTGGCATATATTTAGGCCCAGCACACACACAGGCAGAGGAGAGAGGTCCCGTAACAGAGAATCTGTCTTCATGTCAGCAGAGAATTAGTCTGCATGTCATAGCAGAGAATGAGGCTTCACGTCAGCCACCACTGCAACAGTCCATTGGCATATATTTAGGCCCAGCACCCAGGCAGAGGAGGGAGGTCCCGTAACAGAGAATCTGTCTTCATGTCAGCAGAGAATCAGTCTGCATGTCATAGCAGAGAATGAGGCTTCACGTCAGCCACCACTGCAACAGTCCATTGGCATATATTTAGGCCCAGCACCCAGGCAGGGGAGGGAGGTCCCGTAACAGAGAATCTGTCTTCATGTCAGCAGAGAATCAGTCTGCATGTCATAGCAGAGAATGAGGCTTCACGTCAGCCACCACTGCAACAGTCCATTGGCATATATTTAGGCCCAGCACACACACAGGCAGAGGAGAGAGGTCCCGTAACAGAGAATCTGTCTTCATGTCAGCAGAGAATTAGTCTGCATGTCATAGCAGAGAATGAGGCTTCACGTCAGCCACCACTGCAACAGTCCATTGGCATATATTTAGGCCCAGCACACACACAGGCAGAGGAGAGAGGTCCCGTAACAGAGAATCTGGCTTCATGTCAGCAGAGAATCAGTCTGCATGTCATAGCAGAGAATGAGGCTTCACGTCAGCCACCACTGCAACAGTCCATTGGCATATATTTAGGCCCAGCACCCAGGCAGAGGAGGGAGGTCTCGTAACAGAGAATCTGGCTTCATGTCAGCAGAGAATCAGTCTGCATGTCATAGCAGAGAATGAGGCTTCACGTCAGCCACCACTGCAACAGTCCATTGGCATATATTTAGGCCCAGCACACACACAGGCAGAGGAGAGAGGTCCCGTAACAGAGAATCTGTCTTCATGTCAGCAGAGAATTAGTCTGCATGTCATAGCAGAGAATGAGGCTTCACGTCAGCCACCACTGCAACAGTCCATTGGCATATATTTAGGCCCAGCACACACACAGGCAGAGGAGAGAGGTCCCGTAACAGAGAATCTGTCTTCATGTCAGCAGAGAATTAGTCTGCATGTCATAGCAGAGAATGAGGCTTCACGTCAGCCACCACTGCAACAGTCCATTGGCATATATTTAGGCCCAGCACACACACAGGCAGAGGAGAGAGGTCCCGTAACAGACAATCTGGCTTCATGTCAGCAGAGAATCAGTCTGCATGTCATAGCAGAGAATGAGGCTTCACGTCAGCCACCACTGCAACAGTCCATTGGCATATATTTAGGCCCAGCACCCAGGCAGAGGAGGGAGGTCCCGTAACAGAGAATCTGTCTTCATGTCAGCAGAGAATCAGTCTGCATGTCATAGCAGAGAATGAGGCTTCACGTCAGCCACCACTGCAACAGTCCATTGGCATATATTTAGGCCCACCACACACACAGGCAGAGGAGAGAGGTCCCGTAACAGAGAATCTGTCTTCATGTCAGCAGAGAATCAGTCTGCATGTCATAGCAGAGAATGAGGCTTCACGTCAGCCACCACTGCAACAGTCCATTGGCATATATTTAGGCCCAGCACACACACAGGCAGAGGAGAGAGGTCCTGTAACAGAGAATCTGTCTTCATGTCAGCAGAGAATCAGTCTGCATGTCATAGCAGAGAATGAGGCTTCACGTCAGCCACCACTGCAACAGTCCATTGGCATATATTTAGGCCCAGCACCCAGGCAGAGGAGGGAGGTCTCGTAACAGAGAATCTGGCTTCATGTCAGCAGAGAATCAGTCTGCATGTCATAGCAGAGAATGAGGCTTCACGTCAGCCACCACTGCAACAGTCCATTGGCATATATTTAGGCCCAGCACCCAGGCAGAGGAGGGAGGTCTCGTAACAGAGAATCTGTCTTCATGTCAGCAGAGAATTAGTCTGCATGTCATAGCAGAGAATGAGGCTTCACGTCAGCCACCACTGCAACAGTCCATTGGCATATATTTAGGCCCAGCACACAGGCAGAGGAGAGAGGTCCCGTAACAGACAATCTGGCTTCATGTCAGCAGAGAATCATTCTGCATGTCATAGCAGAGAATCAGGCTTCACGTCACCCAACATTGGAACAGTCCATTGGCATATATTTAGGCCCCGGCACCCAGACACAGGAGAGGTTCATTCAACTTTGGGTAGCCTCGCAATATAATGGTAAAATGAAAATAAAAATAGGATTGAATGAGGAAGTGCCCTGGAGTCCAATAATATATGGTTAAGGGGAGGTAGTTAATGTCTAATCTGGACAAGGGACGGACAGATCCTGTGGGATCCATGCCTGGTTCATTTTTATGAACGTCAGCTTGTCCACATTGGCTGTAGACAGGCGGCTGCGTTTGTCTGTAATGACGCCCCCTGCCGTGCTGAATACACGTTCAGACAAAACGCTGGCCGCCGGGCAGGCCAGCACCTCCAAGGCATAAAAGGCTAGCTCTGGCCACGTGGACAATTTAGAGACCCAGAAGTTGAATGGGGCCGAACCATCAGTCAGTACGTGGAGGGGTGTGCACACGTACTGTTCCACCATGTTAGTGAAATGTTGCCTCCTGCTAACACGTTGCGTATCAGGTGGTGGTGCAGTTAGCTGTGGCGTGTTGACAAAAGTTTTCCACATCTCTGCCATGCTAACCCTGCCCTCAAAGGAGCTGGCATTGACACAGCTGCCTTGGCGACCTCTTGCTCCTCCTCTGCCTTGGCCTTGGGCTTCCACTTGTTCCCCTGTGACATTTGGGAATGCTCTCAGTAGCGCGTCTACCAACGTGCGCTTGTACTCGCGCATCTTCTTATCACGCTCCAGTGCAGGAAGTAAGGTGGGCACATTGTCTTTGTAGCATGGATCCAGCAGGGTGGCAACCCAGTAGTCCGCACAGGTTAAAATGTGGGCAACTCTGCTGTCGTTGCGCAGGCACTGCAGCATGTAGTCGCTCATGTGTGCCAGGCTGCCCAGGGGTAAGGACAAGCTGTCCTCTGTGGGAGGCGTATCGTCATCGTCCTGCCTTTCCCCCCAGCCACGCACCAGTGATGGACCCGAGCTGCGTTGGGTGCCACCCCGCTGTGACCATGCTTCATCCTCATCCTCCTCCACCTCCTCCTCATCCTCGTCCTCCTCGTCCTCCAGTAGTGGGCCCTGTCTGGCCACATTTGTACCTGGCCTCTGCTGTTGCCAAAAACCTCCCTCTGAGTCACTTCGAAGAGACTGGCCTGAAAGTGCTAAAAATGACCCCTCTTCCTCCTCCTCCTCCTCCTGGGCCACCTCCTCTTGCATCATCGCCCTAAGTGTTTTCTCAAGGAGACATAGAAGTGGTATTGTAACGCTGATAACGGCGTCATCGCCACTGGCCATGTTGGTGGAGTACTCGAAACAGCGCAACAGGGCACACAGGTCTCGCATGGAGGCCCAGTCATTGGTGGTGAAGTGGTGCTGTTCTGTAGTGCGACTGACCCGTGCGTGCTGCAGCTGAAACTCCACTATGGCCTGCTGCTGCTCGCACAGTCTGTCCAGCATGTGCAAGGTGGAGTTCCACCTGGTGGGCACGTCGCATATGAGGCGGTGAGCGGGAAGGCCGAAGTTACGCTGTAGCGCAGACAGGCGAGCAGCAGCAGGATGTGAACGCCGGAAGCGCGAACAGATGGCCCGCACTTTATGCAGCAGCTCTGACATGTCGGGGTAGTTGTGAATGAACTTCTGCACCACCAAATTCAGCACATGCGCCAAGCAAGGGATGTGCGTCAAATTGGAGGTGGTGGTGGTGGTGTTGGTGGTACATCCCCTGTTTGCTGGGCGGCAGGTGCCAACGTTCCTCCAGAGGCGGAGGAAGAGGCCGAGGCGGCAGCAGCAGAAGAGGCCGAGGCGGCAGCAGCAGAAGAGGTAGCAGGGGGAGCCTGAGTGACTTCCTTGGTTTTAAGGTGTTTACTCCACTGCAGTTCATGCTTTGCATGCAGGTGCCTGGTCATGCAGGTTGTGCTCAGGTTCAGAACGTTAATGCCTCGCTTAAGGCTCTGATGGCACAGCGTGCAAACCACTCGGGTCTTGTCGTCAGCACATTGTTTGAAGAAGTGCCATGCCAGGGAACTCCTTGAAGCTGCCTTTGGGGTGCTCGGTCCCAGATGGCGGCGGGCAGTAGCAGGCGGAGTCTCTTGGCGGCGGGTGTTCTGCTTTTGCCCACTGCTCCCTCTTTTGCTACGCTGTTGGCTCGGTCTCACCACTGCCTCTTCCTCCGAACTGTGAAAGTCAGTGGCACTACCTTCATTCCATGTGGGGTCTAGGACCTCATCATCCCCTGCATCGTCTTCCACCCAGTCTTGATCCCTGACCTCCTGTTCAGTCTGCACACTGCAGAAAGACGCAGCAGTTGGCACCTGTGTTTCGTCATCATCAGAGACATGCTGAGGTGGTATTCCCATGTCCTCATCATCAGGAAACATAAGTGGTTGTGCGTCAGTGCATTCTATATCTTTCACCGCTGGGGAAGGGCTAGGTGGATGCCCTTAGGAAACCCTGCCAGCGGAGTCTTCAAACAGCATAAGAGACTGCTGCATAACTTGAGGCTGAGACAGTTTCCCTGGTATGCATGGGGGTGATGTGACAGACTGATGGGGTTGGTTTTCAGGCGCCATCTGTGCGCTTTCTGCAAAAGACTGGGTGGGAGATAATGTGAACGTGCTGGATCCACTGTCGGCCACCCAATTGACTAATGCCTGTACCTGCTCAGGCCTTACCATCCTTAGAACGGCATTGGGCCCCACCATATATCGCTGTAAATTCTGGCGGCTACTGGGACCTGAGGTAGTTGGTACACTAGGACGTGTGGATGTGGCAGAACGGCCACGTCCTCTCCCAGCACCAGAGGGTCCACTAACACCACCACGACCATGTCCACGTCCGCGTCCCTTACTAGATGTTTTTCTCATTGTTATGGTTCACCACAACAACAAAAATATTATTTGGCCCAATGTATTGTATTCAAATTCAGCGGGATATAAATTTGAGGCCTAGTATTTAGGCGCTGGGTGACCAGTATGGATTTACTAACAGAATTAGACTTGGAAATGCACAGTAGCGTGTGTGTGAAGTTATTCTGAATGACCCTATGTGCACCTTGAATATTATATACCCTTTTAGGGATAGATTTCAAATAGCTCTGATACAGCAGAAACCACTAAATTTTTAAATTGCTAAATTGGGAATTGTATTTCAACCCAGAACAAAAAATGTGCTTTGACGGACACTAAATAACTTTCCCAGCCACAACAGGACAGCGGTAACGAGAGATTTAGCAGGATATAAATTTGAGGCCTAGTATTTAGGCGCTGGGTGACAGGTATGGGTTTAGTGACAGAATTAGACTTGGAAATGCACAGTAGCGGGTGTGTGTGAAGTTATTCTGAATGACCCTATGTGCACCTTCAATATGATCTACCCTTTTAGGGATAGATTTCAAATAGCTCTGATATAGCAGAAACCACTAAATTATGAAATTGCTAAATTGGGAATTGTATTTCAACCCAGAACAAAAAATGTGCTTTGACGGACACTAAATAACTTTCCCAGCCACAACAGGACAGCGGTAACGAGAGATTTAGCAGGATATAAATTTGAGGCCTAGTATTTAGGCGCTGGGTGACAGGTATGGGTTTAGTGACAGAATTAGACTTGGAAATGCACAGTAGCGGGTGTGTGTGAAGTTATTCTGAATGACCCTATGTGCACCTTCAATATGATCTACCCTTTTAGGGATAGATTTCAAATAGCTCTGATATAGCAGAAACCACTAAATTATGAAATTGCTAAATTGGGAATTGTATTTCAACCCAGAACAAAAAATGTGCTTTGACGGACACTAAATAACTTTCCCAGCCACAACAGGACAGCGGTAACGAGAGATTTAGCAGGATATAAATTTGAGGCCTAGTATTTAGGCGCTGGGTGACAGGTATGGGTTTAGTGACAGAATTAGACTTGGAAATACACAGTAGCGGGTGTGTGTGAAGTTATTCTGAATGACCCAATGTGCACCTTGAATATTATATACCCTTTTAGGGATAGATTTCAAATAGCTCTGATATAGCAGGAACCACTAAATTATGAAATTGCTAAATTGGGAATTGTATTTCAACCCAGAACAAAAAATGTGCTTTGACGGACACTAAATAACTTGCCCAGCAACAACAGTACAGCGGTAACGAGAGATTTAGCGGGATATAAATTTGAGGCCTAGTATTTAGGCGCTGGGTGACAGGTATGGATTTAGTGACAGAATTAGACTGGGATATGCACAGTAGCGTGTGTGTGTGTGAAGTTATTCTGAATGACCCTATGTGCACCTTGAATATTATATACCCTTTTAGGGATAGATTTCAAATAGCTCTGATATAGCAGGAACCACTAAATTATGAAATTGCTAAATTGGGAATTGTATTTCAACCCAGAACAAAAAATGTGCTTTGACGGACACTAAATAACTTGCCCAGCCACAACAGGACAGCGGTAACGAGAGATTTAGCAGGATATAAATTTGAGGCCTAGTATTTAGGCGCTGGGTGACAGGTATGGGTTTAGTGACAGAATTAGACTTGGAAATACACAGTAGCGGGTGTGTGTGAAGTTATTCTGAATGACCCAATGTGCACCTTGAATATTATATACCCTTTTAGGGATAGATTTCAAATAGCTCTGATATAGCAGAAACCACTAAATTATGAAATTGCTAAATTGGGAATAGTATTTCAACCCAGAACAAAAAATGTGCTTTGACGGACACTAAATAACTTTCCCAGCCACAACAGGACAGCGGTAACGAGAGATTTAGCGGGATATAAATTTGAGGCCTAGTATTTAGGCGCTGGGTGACAGGTATGGGTTTAGTGACAGAATTAGACTTGGAAATGCACAGTAGCGGGTGTGTGTGAAGTTATTCTGAATGACCCTATGTGCACCTTCAATATGATCTACCCTTTTAGGGATAGATTTCAAATAGCTCTGATATAGCAGAAACCACTAAATTATGAAATTGCTAAATTGGGAATTGTATTTCAACCCAGAACAAAAAATGTGCTTTGACGGACACTAAATAACTTTCCCAGCCACAACAGGACAGCGGTAACGAGAGATTTAGCAGGATATAAATTTGAGGCCTAGTATTTAGGCGCTGGGTGACAGGTATGGGTTTAGTGACAGAATTAGACTTGGAAATACACAGTAGCGGGTGTGTGTGAAGTTATTCTGAATGACCCAATGTGCACCTTGAATATTATATACCCTTTTAGGGATAGATTTCAAATAGCTCTGATATAGCAGAAACCACTAAATTATGAAATTGCTAAATTGGGAATTGTATTTCAACCCAGAACAAAAAATGTGCTTTGACGGACACTAAATAACTTTCCCAGCCACAACAGGACAGCGGTAACGAGAGATTTAGCGGGATATAAATTTGAGGCCTAGTATTTAGGAGCTGGGTGACAGGTATGGGTTTAGTGACAAAATTAGACTTGGAAATGCACAGTAGCGGGTGTGTGTGAAGTTATTCTGAATGACCCTATGTGCACCTTGAATATTATATACCCTTTTAGGGATAGATTTCAAATAGCTCTGATATAGCAGGAACCACTAAATTATGAAATTGCTAAATTGGGAATTGTACTTCAACCCAGAACAAAAAATGTGCTTTGACGGACACTAAATAACTTTCCCAGCCACAACAGGACAGCGGTAACGAGAGATTTAGCGGGATATAAATTTGAGGCCTAGTATTTAGGCGCTGGGTGACCGGTATGGATTTAGTGACAGAATTAGACTGGGATATGGCCAAAAAATAACCACACTATTGCTGGTTAAATGCACTTGGTGACGGGCGCAGCTTGCCCCTGATGTAGTATATGGCCAAAAAATGAACAGACTATTGCTGGTTAAATGCACTTGGTGTCACAGCTTGACCAACCACACTACTGAGGGTTAAATGCACTTGGTGACGGGCGCAGCTTGCCCCTGATGTAGTATATGGCCAAAAAATAAACAGACTATTGCTGGTTAAATGCACTTGGTGTGACAGCTTCACCCTGATGTAGGCTTTAGCCAAAAAACAACCACACCATTGAGGGTTAAATGCACTTGGTGACAGGCGCAGCTTGCCCCTGATTTAGTATATGGCCAAAAAATGAACAGACTATTGCTGGTTAAATGCACTTGGTGTGACAGCTTCACCCTGATGTAGGCTTTAGCCAAAAAACAACCACACCATTGAGGGTTAAATGCACTTGGTGACAGGCGCAGCTTGCCCCTGATTTAGTATATGGCCAAAAAATGAACAGACTATTGCTGGTTAAATGCACTTGGTGTGACAGCTTCACCCTGATGTAGGCTTTAGCCAAAAAACAACCACACCATTGAGGGTTAAATGCACTTGGTGACAGGCGCAGCTTGCCCCTGATTTAGTATATGGCCAAAAAATGAACAGACTATTGCTGGTTAAATGCACTTGGTGTGACAGCTTCACCCTGATGTAGGCTTTAGCCAAAAAACAACCACACCATTGAGGGTTAAATGCACTTGGTCGCAGCACCGCACAAGACTGACAAACGGTCTGGGCAGCCTAAAAACAGTGAGTGAGCATTTGAATTTCAGCAGCTCAATGATGCACAGCTGCAGATCGATCGATTAATCAAGTGAAGTCCTTTGGAGGAGTTAATCTGCCTAATCTCGCCCTACTGTCGCAGCTGCAACCTCTCCCTATGCTAATCAGAGCAGAGTGACGGGCGGCGCTATGTGACTCCAGCTTAAATAGAGGCTGGGTCACATGGTGCTCTGGCCAATCACAGCCATGCCAATAGTAGGCATGGCTGTGACGGCCTCTTGGGGCAAGTAGTATGACGCTTGTTGATTGGCTGCTTTGCAGCCTTTCAAAAAGCGCCAAGAAAGCGTCACAAAAGCGCCAAGAAAGCGACGAACACCGAACCCGAACCCGGACTTTTACGAAAATGTCCGGGTTCGGGTCCGTGTCACGGACACCCCAAAATTCGGTACGAACCCGAACTATACAGTTCGAGTTCGCTCATCCCTACTAGTGGGCCCTAGGAACTCCATTCTGACACTGATTATTACATTGAATATTGGGCTGTACAATACGGTCTGTGGTCATCCCAACACTTGTATGGTATACTGTTATATAGTGTACAAATTATCTTGCTATACAGTGTCCAATCATCAGTGCCTGAATAACAATGCCCCATATGGTAGCAGTGCCATACAATGCCAAAATAAAACCACAAGGTAATACTACCATACTTTGACAGTCCCACACATAACGTAATCTAATAAGGCCTCATGCACACGACCGTTGTTTGGATCCGCATCCGAGCTGCCGCTTTGGTGGCTCGGATGTGGACCCATTCACTTCAATGGGGCCGCAAAAGATGCAGACAGCACTCCGTGTGCTGTCCGCATCCGTTGCTCCGTTCCGCGGACTTGCAAAAAAGATAGAGCATACTTTGCAGACAAGAATAGGCAGTATATTGACGGCCGCCCGTTCCGTTCCGCAAATTGCGGAAGGCACACGGGCGGCTTGCATTTTTTGCCTAACACTAATGATACTGTTATACGATAATATTAGGATTTGTGGTGGCCTCAGATGTTAGGCTATCAGCAGAAGGCGACTTTAGCACCCTGTGTGACTGCAAACCCCAGAGGGTGGCCTCGATTATTAGTAGACTGCCTGTCCTTCTAAGCCGCCCCTCCATCTGTCATTTTTCAGTACTCTCATTCAGTCTTTCATTTCTCTTTCATTTGCACATTATACAACTGGGAATTTCCTTTACATTAGAATGTACACATTTAACCGAAAGTATGACTGTAGGGAGCACTGTGAAAGCCCCGAATTAGGGTTAATTCACATGTTGCAGTCATGCTGCTGTTTTTGCTGTAATGGTTCAAAATGCTGTGGTTTTGCAGTGACTTGAAAAAAGGTCAGCAAATAGAACAATATGGTGCCAGAAATCATTCTTAAAAAATGTGCTCAATAAAGAAGGTTTTATCACTAATCTTTCTTACCCCGCCTTATTGCAAAAATGTTTTCTGACATATCTGGAGGATTTTATTTTACTTTTCTGTGGGTAGAACATTATCAAACACCTTTATCTCCCAGGATGCATCGTAATTAGCTTTTATTAACATCTTTCTCCCCTGCATAGAAAATAGTCCTGTATATATAGCCCAAGAACCAGTGGTGTGGGTGCAGGGGACTGTTGCCCCTGGTGCCAGATTGGAACGGGACATCAGAGTTGATGTTGCAATGCGCCGCCCCAGGTTTTTAGGACTGCCAAGAGGTGTGGTCCGCTACCTGTGACGTGTCCAGGAGGTTGCGATGATGTTGTTGCGACCTCCTGTGGTGGAACGCAGGCAGCCATTGCTGTAGGCTGAAAAACCCTGCATCACAGTCAGCAGGAGTGATGTGTACTCCGCACACTTTCAATCCAATGTGGGTGCCCGTGAGAGTCGTAGAACAAGTAAAAGGTTAATCCACGGTACTCCAATTCTTGTGCAAAATGTTTTTAACATTTTATTTTGTTTAGAGATTATCATTATATACATCCAGAGTGAATAATTAGTATGTAACCACATAAATCATCATTCCCGGACGTTTCGGTCTGGTGTGACCTTCCTCAGCGGGATCTTAGTGACAGGGCAGAAGGTGTGACGCAGGAGTGATGTAACTTTATATTTTTTTGTGGCACTGCTGTTTTTTTTTAAGATTCCTACACATTAATTCCAATACTAAATTTTTGGTGTACCTCATTAGCTGTGGCGTACGTAGACTGCAGTATGTGAAAACATCTCTCAGATGTGAATAATGACAAGGCTGTGGACGTTTTTTCGTTTTTATGGATGTACACAGGGGAGATTTTTCCAGCTTGTATTTTAGTGGGATAGAACATGTAGAAAGACCACAAAGTGGGGGATATCATGGGAAGAAACTGTTATCCAGTGAAACCTTTGGATTTTCATGTTTAAATAAAAGTTAATAAAGATGTTATATTTTACTACTGAAGGTATTAGTTATCCTAAGTGAGCAATAAGATTTTATATTATATTTTACATTCTGTTACATCAGTGCGAATGTTAAATGTCTTTTATGTTTGTACCCTTCAGGCTGGCACAGACTCATAGGGGATAACTGAATATCAAAATACTGGAATACGGTTTTGTTCCTGTTTAATTTGGTCCCAATTGCGTTTATTGTTCCCCAGTGTGAAAAAGCATTGTGTCTTTCCATTGTTTTGTATTTTTTCCACTCCTGATTTTCCTACCAAATTGTGCCTCATTTCCTACCATGATTGTCCCTCATTACCTAATCAATGATGCACAGGGATTTCACATGTGTATTTTAACTGCTAAATCATGTATAGTTTGACAAAGGGCTATTGTAGCCCGAAACGCGTTAGATTTGTATGTCACATTCAAATAAATGCGTTCTGTGTATCCAATTATGCAGAAAAAAGTTGTGATCGGGAGACATCATCCGAGTGATCTGTGCAAGACTGAGAAATAAAGGAAAGAGAACGACTCTAGTCAGAGGAGACATCACCTGTGAGTGAGTGGGGACCTACATGGGATTACTAATGACTAGGACCTAAATGGGTATGGTCATGGTGGAGCGGTACTATAATGTTACTATTGGTTATGTTGGTCTAGTATATTGTCGGACATGGTTCTAAAAAAAGGGACGTATCTATAGGTTAAGGGACGCAATACTTGGCTGGCAACCCAGGCTAAGCTACTGCCCAGAAATACATATGGTATGTAATGCTCCCCCAATTTCCTTCTCCATATATGTCCATTTATCTTAAGAGATATAGCTATATACTACTATAAATTTAGAAGTACAGAGGTATGAATGGTGTCTGCGCCGCTTTTTCTGCTTCTCTGTGAGATCAATACACCAGCACTGACAGAAGGAATGGAGCAAGAAAGCTACTGGGAATGTTAGCCCCCCACTGAATGCAGGAGAAGGTAGACCAGAAGGATAGACAGCAGGGGGCGCTACCAGAGAGTAAAATGCAATGTATGTACATAAAAAGTTTACTTATTATTTTATTGCGTGGATATTACAATGATATGTCATTTGAAAGGCCCTATTCATTGCATAGTAATACTTTGCATGGGGTAACAATGTAAGAAGAGGTTGTCTGAGTTCAAATAAAAATGTCTAAACAGCAGGGAAGGAGCTAAAATAATGAAGCAAGTTACACTTAGGCCTCCTGCACACGGATCCGCAATACACCGGCACCGTTCCGAGTGCATTCCGCATCACTTCAATGGGTCCGCAAATCCGGAGATGCCGAATGGTGCGGAACGGAAGCATGGAACGGAACCCTATGGAAGCACTACAGAGTGCTTCTGTGGGGATCTCGTTACATACTTCCGTTATGTAAATAGATAGAACATGTCCGTATGCATGTATCGTCACTTTGATCCTCCCCCCACTGCAGTCATGGCTTCTTCTGGGCAGCAATGACCTACCCATATACAGCATGATAATGCTGAGGCTAAGTGCAATGTTGAACTTAAAATACATACAGTAGCAGCAGGCTTTAGTGCAATTATTCTCTTGCACCAGCAAGGATATTGAGGCAGGTTAATTGGTGGCAATTCAGCTTTTAGGTTATGTTGGCCTATTGGTTGTCTGGTGATGGGTGGCTTAGGCTACTTTCACACTAGCGTTCGGGTGTCCGCTTGTGAGCTCCGTTTGTAGGGGCTCACAAGCGGCCCCGAACGCATCCGTCCAGCACCAATGCATTCTGAGTGGACGCGGATCCGCTCAGAATGCATCAGTCTGGCAGCGTTCAGTCTCCGCTCCACTCAGCAGGCGGACACCCGAACGTTTGAAGATGACACACTATGGCTCAATCTTCAAACGGATCCGTCCCCCATTGACTTTCAATGTAAAGTCTGGACGGATCCGTCTGAGGCTACTTTCACACTTAGATTTTTTTTTACAATATAATGCAGACAGATCCATTCTGAACGGTGCCACCGTCTGCATTATATAAGCGGATCCGTCTCAGACGGATCCGCTCTGAACGCTAGTGTGAAAGTAGCCTTAGCTGTATTCCCTCACTTCACAGCAATGTCTGTAGAAGCTGAATATAACAATTTAGTGATGGTTCTCTCTGGAGAAATCTGTGTGGTAGAAGGAGCACTGCCGTCTGCGTCCACTCCATTCTGTCTCTAGACAGTAACTTACTGTTTTGGCAGGAAGCAGGACCTGCCCACTCCTACCAAGAGGACAGATAAAGGCTGGTTAACCCTGTTTCTGCCAACCTTTGCTATACTTTCCTTACTGATAGTAATTGCCATGAAACAAACACTGAAATACAATGCATAAAAGCAGAGGAAGTGGCTGCTCTGGGGCCTGAGCTGAGAAGGGGCCTTATCTACTATGATTCAGGCCTGGCTGGGCCCCCTCCACTTGCAGTCACATTGGGGGCCCGTCTGCTTCAATTAAAGAAAGGCCCACCCGTCCCACTGTATACAGTCTGCACTGCATAGCGCGCCGCCTGCACAGGGAACATAACAAGCAGGCAGTGCGCTATGCTATGTGCTGTCAGTGCTAAGTGCCTGCTCAAAAAGCACACTTGTCCAGACCAGAAGAAGGAAGGTGTGGCGAGCGGCAGTGGCACAGCTTCTTTCAAATTCTGCAGTTATGTGCCATGGCCTGGACCCCTGGCCCCAGCCTATTAGCAAAGAATGTTCTACTTGACCTGCAGGTTCTGGGCATGAGGGATGTCAGGGCAGCTGGGAATGGGAGAGGAGAGGTGAGGACAGGTAGTGGGGCCAGGTACAGGGCACAGTTATGAGTGTGCAGGGCAGGCTGGAATGAAAATTCTAATTCAATTTTAGATATAAAGATAAATAAACAATATAAAAATGTGTTTGCCATTTTTTGGTCACCTTTTCCACCCCAAAAAATTGAATAACAGTGATCAAAAAGTTGTACGTACCCTAAAAATGGTACCAACAACAACTACAGTTCGTCCAACAAAGAAAAAGCCCTCATACAGCTCTGTACAGTAGACAGAAATATCTAGGCTAGCCGCAGGAGTGGGAGGAAGAGGAGGATTGGCCATAGACCTTACAGAGAAATTTCCCTGTGGGCCGATGCCCAGGGGGCCGCCAGAGCCCTCCTCACAACTGGCCAGAGGAATTTTTTGAGGATGTATTTTGTGCTGCTGACAGCAGTATTTTGTGATGGACTGTGGTATTTGGCTCTGTTGTGGTGGTATAACATGCCACAATATGGTATTGCTTCCCCCACCTGGTGGAGTAGCGCGGGGAAGGGTGCTGGGTGCGGTTGCCTGCTGCCTGGGCGCTAAATTGCAGGGGGCACAAGGCAGCAGGCATTTCAATAACGGCCACGGTAGCCTATGGCTCCCGTCCCCTCCGTTCTGCCTCATAGGCTACAGGCCAGGCCTATGGGGGTGGGGGGCATTATCAATAAAATAGAAGAAAAAGGATACATAAGAAGCAGTTATATTTAGAAAGAATGGGGGCCATTATATATTATACAGAGGGCCCATTATATATTATACAGAGGGGGCCATTATATATAATAATAATAATAATAATACAGAGGGGGTCGGCATTATATATATACTATCCATACAGAGGGCATTATACATATGGGCACTACAGGGGAAAAGGGGTCTTTTATCTAGTGACACTACAGGGGACATTATAATACAGGGTACACTACAGAGGGTCATTATAACTACATGGGACATTGCAGCAGCTCTTTATAAATACCTGGGCCACTATAGGTGGCATTATAACTGTTGCTGACACTATAGGTGGTCTTTATTACTACTGGGGGCTCTATAGGGGTACCTTACAAAGTGTACTTGTTACTGCTGGGGGCACTATAGGAGTCCTTATTACTACTAGGGGCCTTATGGGGGCATTATTTTTGAGCGCATATTAATGATGTTGCTTTTGGAGATACTGTAGGGTAGTGTTCCTCAACTCCAGTCCTCCGGGCCCACCTACTAGTCATGATTTGAGAATATCCCAGACAATGAATACATGCGGTAGGTCCTGATACATTGACACAAATTATATCACCTGCTCATTACTAAGGAAATCCTGAAAACATGACCGGCAGATGGGCCCTGAGGACTGGAGGTGAGGAACCCTGCTGTAGGGAACACTATTACCCTTGAGGACAGTTTGGGAGCATGTTATTATAGGCGACTATCTTTATGGTACTAGCACAGTATTGGGGGAAGCAGCAGGATGACGGTGTTAAGGCACCAGGAGGGAGAGGATGATAATAAAGTGAGGAATCTAAAAATGTTTTCTGTGAAACTCTGCAGAGACGAGACGCTGCTGAAAGAAGTTTTCATGGCGGTCTTATCTCCAAATGAAGACATTGAGGAAATGTCATTGGATGTAAGAGGTATGTGCTGCTGTATTCTACTGTATATTTTGTAGAGATGTATGTAATGTACATCCAAATATCTGTTTGGCTGTAGGGTTGGGTGGGGTGGATTGAGGCTTTGGTCCACACTGCTACAGCCTGGCCCCATACTTTAGATCACACTGTGCATGTTCTGAATTCTGGGCCTCACATCCATCTACTACATTATTTGAGAGTTATCACTGTGTTATCTGTGGTGTTACATAGGACTGCAAATGACATCTACATTACCTGTAAAATGGGGCATGTCCACAGGTAGGGGGGCTCAATAATTGGCTTTCCGCGGGTGCTGGCAACCCACGCTACGCCACTGCTCCCACCTACTTGTGTTGGCCCTGCCTTAAGTTCCCAGTCCACCCCTGATGGGAGGATGGCTAAAAGTAAATACCTTGACATGACATGCATTATATACATGTACGAAACAGACTGAGTGGCTGCCTTGCCTGGTCTGAGAGAGCAAACTTGACTAGCCACATGGGTATGGTTTGAACGGGAGTAGGGGGCTCCCGTATAAAAATTTCTGTGGTGCCCAGCAGGGCCGGCGTCATAACTAGAGTTGAGCGAACACCTGGATGTTCGGGTTCGAGAAGTTCGGCCGAACATCCCGGAAATGTTCGGGTTCGGGATCCGAACCCGATCCGAACTTCGTCCCGAACCCGAACCCCATTGAAGTCAATGGGGACCCGAACTTTTCGGCACTAAAAAGGCTGTAAAACAGCCCAGGAAAGAGCTAGAGGGCTGCAAAAGGCAGCAACATGTAGGTAAATCCCCTGCAAACAAATGTGGATAGGGAAATGAATTAAAATAAAAATTAAATAAATAAAAATTAACCAAAATCAATTGGAGAGAGGTTCCATAGCAGAGAATCTGGCTTCCCGTCACCCACCACTGGAACAGTCCATTCTCAGATATTTAGGCCCCGGCACCCAGGCAGAGGAGAGAGGTCCCGTAACAGAGAATCTGTCTTCATGTCAGCAGAGAATTAGTCTGCATGTCATAGCAGAGAATGAGGCTTCACGTCAGCCACCACTGCAACAGTCCATTGGCATATATTTAGGCCCAGCACCCAGGCAGAGGAGGGAGGTCCCGTAACAGAGAATCTGTCTTCATGTCAGCAGAGAATTAGTCTGCATGTCATAGCAGAGAATGAGGCTTCACGTCAGCCACCACTGCAACAGTCCATTGGCATATATTTAGGCCCAGCACACACACAGGCAGAGGAGAGAGGTCCCGTAACAGAGAATCTGGCTTCATGTCAGCAGAGAATCAGTCTGCATGTCATAGCAGAGAATGAGGCTTCACGTCAGCCACCACTGCAACAGTCCATTGGCATATATTTAGGCCCAGCACACACACAGGCAGAGGAGAGAGGTCCCGTAACAGAGGATCTGGCTTCATGTCAGCAGAGAATTAGTCTGCATGTCATAGCAGAGAATGAGGCTTCACGTCAGCCACCACTGCAACAGTCCATTGGCATATATTTAGGCCTAGCACACAGGCAGAGGAGAGAGGTCCCGTAACAGACAATCTGGCTTCATGTCAGCAGAGAATCAGTCTGCATGTCATAGCAGAGAATGAGGCTTCACGTCACCCACCACTGCAACAGTCCATTGGCATATATTTAGGCCTAGCACACAGGCAGAGCAGAGAGGTCCCGTAACAGACAATCTGGCTTCATGACAGCAGAGAATCAGTCTGCATGTCATAGCAGAGAATGAGGCTTCACGTCACCCACCACTGCAACAGTCCATTGGCATATATTTAGGCCTAGCACACAGGCAGAGCAGAGAGGTCCCGTAACAGACGATCTGGCTTCATGTCAGCAGAGAATCAGTCTGCATGTCATAGCAGAGAATGAGGCTTCACGTCAGCCACCACTGCAACAGTCCATTGGCATATATTTAGGCCCAGCACCCAGGCAGAGGAGGGAGGTCCCGTAACAGAGAATCTGTCTTCATGTCAGCAGAGAATTAGTCTGCATGTCATAGCAGAGAATGAGGCTTCACGTCAGCCACCACTGCAACAGTCCATTGGCATATATTTAGGCCCAGCACACACACAGGCAGAGGAGAGAGGTCCCGTAACAGACAATCTGGCTTCATGTCAGCAGAGAATTAGTCTGCATGTCATAGCAGAGAATGAGGCTTCACGTCAGCCACCACTGCAACAGTCCATTGGCATATATTTAGGCCCAGCACACACACAGGCAGAGGAGAGAGGTCCCGTAACAGAGAATCTGTCTTCATGTCAGCAGAGAATTAGTCTGCATGTCATAGCAGAGAATCAGGCTTCACGTCACCCACCACTGCAACAGTCCATTGGCATATATTTAGGCCCAGCACCCAGGCAGAGGAGGGAGGTCCCGTAACAGAGAATCTGTCTTCATGTCAGCAGAGAATTAGTCTGCATGTCATAGCAGAGAATGAGGCTTCACGTCAGCCACCACTGCAACAGTCCATTGGCATATATTTAGGCCCAGCACACACACAGGCAGAGGAGAGAGGTCCCGTAACAGAGAATCTGTCTTCATGTCAGCAGAGAATTAGTCTGCATGTCATAGCAGAGAATGAGGCTTCACGTCAGCCACCACTGCAACAGTCCATTGGCATATATTTAGGCCCAGCACACACACAGGCAGAGGAGAGAGGTCCCGTAACAGAGAATCTGTCTTCATGTCAGCAGAGAATTAGTCTGCATGTCATAGCAGAGAATGAGGCTTCACGTCACCCACCACTGCAACAGTCCATTGGCATATATTTAGGCCCAGCACCCAGGCAGAGGAGGGAGGTCCCGTAACAGAGAATCTGTCTTCATGTCAGCAGAGAATTAGTCTGCATGTCATAGCAGAGAATGAGGCTTCACGTCAGCCACCACTGCAACAGTCCATTGGCATATATTTAGGCCTAGCACACAGGCAGAGGAGAGGTTCATTCAACTTTGGGTAGCATCGCAATATAATGGTAAAATGAAAATAAAAATAGGATTGAATGAGGAAGTGCCCTGGAGTCCAATAATATATGGTTATGGGGAGGTAGTTAATGTCTAATCTGGACAAGGGACGGACAGGTCCTGTGGGATCCATGCCTGGTTCATTTTTATGAACGTCAGCTTGTCCACATTGGCTGTAGACAGGCGGCTGCGTTTGTCTGTAATGACGCCCCCTGCCGTGCTGAATACACGTTCAGACAAAACGCTGGCTGCCGGGCAGGCCAGCACCTCCAAGGCATAAAAGGCTAGCTCTGGCCACGTGGACAATTTAGAGACCCAGAAGTTGAATGGGGCCGAACCATCAGTCAGTACGTGGAGGGGTGTGCACACGTACTGTTCCACCATGTTAGTGAAATGTTGCCTCCTGCTAACACGTTGCGTATCAGGTGGTGGTGCAGTTAGCTGTGGCGTGTTGACAAAACTTTTCCACATCTCTGCCATGCTAACCCTGCCCTCAGAGGAGCTGGCCGTGACACAGCTGCCTTGGCGACCTCTTGCTCCTCCTCTGCCTTGGCCTTGGGCTTCCACTTGTTCCCCTGTGACATTTGGGAATGCTCTCAGTAGCGCGTCTACCAACGTGCGCTTGTACTCGCGCATCTTCCTATCACGCTCCAGTGCAGGAAGTAAGGTGGGCACATTGTCTTTGTAGCGTGGATCCAGCAGGGTGGCAACCCAGTAGTCCGCACAGGTTAAAATGTGGGCAACTCTGCTGTCGTTGCGCAGGCACTGCAGCATGTAGTCGCTCATGTGTGCCAGGCTGCCCAGGGATAAGGACAAGCTGTCCTCTGTGGGAGGCGTATCGTCATCGTCCTGCCTTTCCCCCCAGCCACGCACCAGTGATGGACCCGAGCTGCGTTGGGTGCCACCCCGCTGTGACCATGCTTCATCCTCATCCTCCTCCACCTCCTCCTCATCCTCGTCCTCCTCGTCCTCCAGTAGTGGGCCCTGGCTGGCCACATTTGTACCTGGCCTCTGCTGTTGCCAAAAACCTCCCTCTGAGTCACTTCGAAGAGACTGGCCTGAAAGTGCTAAAAATGACCCCTCTTCCTCCTCCTCCTCCTCCTCCTCCTGGGCCACCTCCTCTTCCATCATCGCCCTAAGTGTTTTCTCAAGGAGACATAGAAGTGGTATTGTAACGCTGATAACGGTGTCATCGCCACTGGCCATGTTGGTGGAGTACTCGAAACAGCGCAACAGGGCACACAGGTCTCGCATGGAGGCCCAGTCATTGGTGGTGAAGTGGTGCTGTTCTGTAGTGCGACTGACCCGTGCGTGCTGCAGCTGAAACTCCACTATGGCCTGCTGCTGCTCGCACAGTCTGTCCAGCATGTGCAAGGTGGAGTTCCACCTGGTGGGCACGTCGCATATGAGGCGGTGAGCGGGAAGGCCGAAGTTACGCTGTAGCGCAGACAGGCGAGCAGCAGCAGGATGTGAACGCCGGAAGCGCGAACAGACGGCCCGCACTTTATGCAGCAGCTCTGACATGTCGGGGTAGTTGTGAATGAACTTCTGCACCACCAAATTCAGCACATGCGCCAAGCAAGGGATGTGCGTCAAATTGGCTAGTCCCAGAGCTGCAACGAGATTTCGCCCATTATCACACACCACCAGGCCAGGCTTGAGGCTCACCGGCAGCAACCACTCGTCGGT
The DNA here is from genome assembly GCF_014858855.1 of Bufo gargarizans. NCBI lineage: Eukaryota > Metazoa > Chordata > Amphibia > Anura > Bufonidae > Bufo > Bufo gargarizans. The sequence goes on from NC_058080.1 coordinate 101,934,510, forward strand.
CTGTTGTTCTATACCCCGCCACAACTCCTGTGCGGTGTGGGGCCTGTCCCCCAAACATATGAGTTTCAGAATGGCCTGCTGACGTTTACCCCGGGCTGTGCTGAAGTTGGTGGTGAAGGTGTGTGGCTGACTGGATGAGCAGGTGGAAGAAGAGGAGGAGGAAGCCGAGAAGGAGGAGGTGGCAACAGGAGGCAAAGAATGTTGCCCTGCGATCCTTGGCGGCGGAAGGACGTGCGCCAAACAGCTCTCCGCCTGGGGCCCAGCTGCCACTACATTTACCCAGTGTGCAGTTAGGGAGATATAGCGTCCCTGGCCGTGCTTACTGGTCCACGTATCTGTGGTTAGGTGGACCTTGCCACAGATGGCGTTGCGCAGTGCACACTTGATTTTATCGGATACTTGGTTGTGCAGGGAAGGCACGGCTCTCTTGGAGAAGTAGTGCCGGCTGGGAACAACATACTGTGGGACAGCAAGCGACATGAGCTGTTTGAAGCTGTCTGTGTCCACCAGCCTAAATGACAGCATTTCATAGGCCAGTAGTTTAGAAATGCTGGCATTCAGGGCCAGGGATCGAGGGTGGCTAGGTGGGAATTTACGCTTTCTATCAAATGTTTGTGAGATGGAGAGCTGAACGCTGGCGTGTGACATGGTTGAGACGCTTGGTGACGGAGGTGGTGGTGGTGGTGTTGGTGGTACATCCCCTGTTTGCTGGGCGGCAGGTGCCAACGTTCCTCCAGAGGCGGAGGAAGAGGCCGAGGCGGCAGCAGCAGAATAGGCCGAGGCGGCAGCAGCAGAAGAGGTAGCAGGGGGAGCCTGAGTGACTTCCTTGGTTTTAAGGTGTTTACTCCACTGCAGTTCATGCTTTGCATGCAGGTGCCTGGTCATGCAGGTTGTGCTCAGGTTCAGAACGTTAATGCCTCGCTTCAGGCTCTGATGGCACAGCGTGCAAACCACTCGGGTCTTGTCGTCAGCACATTGTTTGAAGAAGTGCCATGCCAGGGAACTCCTTGAAGCTGCCTTTGGGGTGCTCGGTCCCAGATGGCGGCGGTCAGTAGCAGGCGGAGTCTCTTGGCGGCGGGTGTTCTGCTTTTGCCCACTGCTCCCTCTTTTGCTACGCTGTTGGCTCGGTCTCACCACTGCCTCTTCCTCCGAACTGTGAAAGTCAGTGGCACGACCTTCATTCCATGTGGGGTCTAGGACCTCATCGTCCCCTGCATCGTCTTCCACCCAGTCTTGATCCCTGACCTCCTGTTCAGTCTGCACACTGCAGAAAGACGCAGCAGTTGGCACCTGTGTTTCGTCATCATCAGAGACATGCTGAGGTGGTATTCCCATGTCCTCATCATCAGGAAACATAAGTGGTTGTGCGTCAGTGCATTCTATGTCTTTCACCGCTGGGGAAGGGCTAGGTGGATGCCCTTGGGAAACCCTGCCAGCGGAGTCTTCAAACAGCATAAGAGACTGCTGCATAACTTGAGGCTGAGACAGTTTCCCTGGTATGCATGGGGGTGATGTGACAGACTGATGGGGTTGGTTTTCAGGCGCCATCTGTGCGCTTTCTGCAGAAGACTGGGTGGGAGATAATGTGAACGTGCTGGATCCACTGTCGGCCACCCAATTGACTAATGCCTGTACCTGCTCAGGCCTTACCATCCTTAGAACGGCATTGGGCCCCACCATATATCGCTGTAAATTCTGGCGGCTACTGGGACCTGAGGTAGTTGGTACACTAGGACGTGTGGATGTGGCAGAACGGCCACGTCCTCTCCCAGCACCAGAGGGTCCACTAACACCACCACGACCATGTCCACGTCCGCGTCCCTTACTAGATGTTTTTCTCATTGTTATGGTTCACCACAACAACAAATATATTATTTGGCCCAATGTATTGTATTCAAATTCAGCGGGATATAAATTTGAGGCCTAGTATTTAGGCGCTGGGTGACCGGTATGGATTTAGTGACAGAATTAGACTTGGAAATGCACAGAAGCGTGTGTTTGAAGTTATTCTGAATGACCCTATGTGCACCTTGAATATTATATACCCTTTTAGGGATAGATTTCAAATAGCTCTGATATAGCAGGAACCACTAAATTATGAAATTGCTAAATTGGGAATTGTACTTCAACCCAGAACAAAAAATGTGCTTTGACGGACACTAAATAACTTTCCCAGCCACAACAGGACAGCGGTAACGAGAGATTTAGCAGGATATAAATTTGAGGCCTAGTATTTAGGCGCTGGGTGACAGGTATGGGTTTAGTGACAGAATTAGACTTGGAAATACACAGTAGCGGGTGTGTGTGAAGTTATTCTGAATGACCCAATGTGCACCTTGAATATTATATACCCTTTTAGGGATAGATTTCAAATAGCTCTGATATAGCAGAAACCACTAAATTATGAAATTGTTAAATTGGGAATTGTATTTAAACCCAGAACAAAAAATGTGCTTTGACGGACACTAAATAACTTTCCCAGCCACAACAGGACAGCGTTAACGAGAGATTTAGCAGGATATAAATTTGAGGCCTAGTATTTAGGCGCTGGGTGACAGGTATGGGTTTAGTGACAGAATTAGACTTGGAAATACACAGTAGCGGGTGTGTGTGAAGTTATTCTGAATGACCCAATGTGCACCTTGAATATTATATACCCTTTTAGGGATAGATTTCAAATAGCTCTGATATAGCAGAAACGACTAAATTATGAAATTGCTAAATTGGGAATTGTATTTCAACCCAGAACAAAAATGTGCTTTGAACGGACACTAAATAACTTCCCAGCCACAACAGGACAGCGGTAACGAGAGATTTAGCGGGATATAAATTTGAGGCCTAGTATTTAGGCGCTGGGTGACAGGTATGGGTTTAGTGACAGAATTAGACTTGGAAATGCACAGTAGCGGGTGTGTGAAGTTATTCTGAATGACCCTATGTGCACCTTGAATATTATATACCCTTTTAGGGATAGATTTCAAATAGCTCTGATATAGCAGAAACCACTAAATTATGAAATTGCTAAATTGGGAATTGTATTTCAACCCAGAACAAGAAATGTGCTTGAACGGACACTAAATAACTCGCCCAGCTACAGCACTAGGGACAGATTTAGCTGGATATAAATTTGAGGCCTAGTATTTAGGCGCTGGGTGACAGGTATGGGTTTAGTGACAGAATTAGACTTGGAAATACACAGTAGCGGGTGTGTGTGAAGTTATTCTGAATGACCCAATGTGCACCTTGAATATTATATACCCTTTTAGGGATAGATTTCAAATAGCTCTGATATAGCAGAAACCACTAAATTATGAAATTGCTAAATTGGGAATTGTATTTCAACCCAGAACAAGAAATGTGCTTGAACGGACACTAAATAACTCGCCCAGCTACAGCACTAGGGACAGATTTAGCGGGATATAAATTTGAGGCCTAGTATTTAGGCGCTGGGTGACAGGTATGGGTTTAGTGACAGAATTAGACTTGGAAATACACAGTAGCGGGTGTGTGTGAAGTTATTCTGAATGACCCAATGTGCACCTTGAATATTATATACCCTTTTAGGGATAGATTTCAAATAGCTCTGATATAGCAGAAACCACTAAATTATGAAATTGCTAAATTGGGAATTGTATTTCAACCCAGAACAAGAAATGTGCTTGAACGGACACTAAATAACTCGCCCAGCTACAGCACTAAGGGACAGATTTAGCGGGATATAAATTTGAGGCCTAGTATTTAGGCGCTGGGTGACAGGTATGGGTTTAGTGACAGAATTAGACTTGGAAATACACAGTAGCGGGTGTGTGTGAAGTTATTCTGAATGACCCAATGTGCACCTTGAATATTATATACCCTTTTAGGGATAGATTTCAAATAGCTCTGATATAGCAGAAACCACTAAATTATGAAATTGCTAAATTGGGAATTGTATTTCAACCCAGAACAAGAAATGTGCTTGAACGGACACTAAATAACTCGCCCAGCTACAGCACTAGGGACAGATTTAGCGGGATATAAATTTGAGGCCTAGTATTTAGGCGCTGGGTGACAGGTATGGGTTTAGTGACAGAATTAGACTTGGAAATACACAGTAGCGGGTGTGTGTGAAGTTATTCTGAATGACCCAATGTGCACCTTGAATATTATATACCCTTTTAGGGATAGATTTCAAATAGCTCTGATATAGCAGAAACCACTAAATTATGAAATTGCTAAATTGGGAATTGTATTTCAACCCAGAACAAGAAATGTGCTTGAACGGACACTAAATAACTCGCCCAGCTACAGCACTAGGGACAGATTTAGCGGGATATAAATTTGAGGCCTAGTATTTAGGCGCTGGGTGACAGGTATGGGTTTAGTGCCAGAATTAGACTTGGAAATACACAGTAGCGGGTGTGTGTGAAGTTATTCTGAATGACCCAATGTGCACCTTGAATATTATATACCCTTTTAGGGATAGATTTCAAATAGCTCTGATATAGCAGAAACCACTAAATTATGAAATTGCTAAATTGGGAATTGTATTTCAACCCAGAACAAGAAATGTGCTTGAACGGACACTAAATAACTCGCCCAGCTACAGCACTAAGGACAGATTTAGCGGGATATAAATTTGAGGCCTAGTATTTAGGCGCTGGGTGACAGGTATGGGTTTAGTGCCAGAATTAGACTTGGAAATACACAGTAGCGGGTGTGTGTGAAGTTATTCTGAATGACCCAATGTGCACCTTGAATATTATATACCCTTTTAGGGATAGATTTCAAATAGCTCTGATATAGCAGAAACCACTAAATTATGAAATTGCTAAATTGGGAATTGTATTTCAACCCAGAACAAGAAATGTGCTTGAACGGACACTAAATAACTCGCCCAGCTACAGCACTAAGGACAGATTTAGCGGGATATAAATTTGAGGCCTAGTATTTAGGCGCTGGGTGACAGGTATGGGTTTAGTGCCAGAATTAGACTTGGAAATACACAGTAGCGGGTGTGTGTGAAGTTATTCTGAATGACCCAATGTGCACCTTGAATATTATATACCCTTTTAGGGATAGATTTCAAATAGCTCTGATATAGCAGAAACCACTAAATTATGAAATTGCTAAATTGGGAATTGTATTTCAACCCAGAACAAGAAATGTGCTTGAACGGACACTAAATAACTCGCCCAGCTACAGCACTAAGGACAGATTTAGCGGGATATAAATTTGAGGCCTAGTATTTAGGCGCTGGGTGACCGGTATGGATTTAGTGACAGAATTAGACTGGGATATGGCCAAAAAATAAACAGACTATTGCTGGTTAAATGCACTTGGTGTGACAGCTTCACCCTGATGTAGGCTTTAGCCAAAAAACAACCACACCATTGAGGGTTAAATGCACTTGGTGACAGGCGCAGCTTGCCCCTGATTTAGTATATGGCCAAAAAATGAACAGACTATTGCTGGTTAAATGCACTTGGTGTGACAGCTTCACCCTGATGTAGGCTTTAGCCAAAAAACAACCACACCATTGAGGGTTAAATGCACTTGGTGACAGGCGCAGCTTGCCCCTGATTTAGTATATGGCCAAAAAATGAACAGACTATTGCTGGTTAAATGCACTTGGTGTGACAGCTTCACCCTGATGTAGGCTTTAGCCAAAAAACAACCACACCATTGAGGGTTAAATGCACTTGGTCGCAGCTTGTGCTGGCGCACCACAAGACACAAAATGGCCGCCGATCACCCCAGAAAAATGTGACTGACAAACGGTCTGGGCAGCCTAAAAACAGTGAGCAATTGAGGATCAGCAGCTCAATGATCCACAGCTGCAGATCGATCAGTTAATCAAGTCCTTTGGAGGAGTTAATCTGCCTAATCTCGCCCTACTGTCGCAGCCGCAACCTCTCCCTACGCTAATCAGAGCAGAGTGACGGGCGGCGCTATGTGACTCCAGCTTAAATAGAGGCTGGGTCACATGGTGCTCTGGCCAATCACAGCCATGCCAATAGTAGGCATGGCTGTGATGGCCTCTTGGGGCAAGTAGTATGACGCTTGTTGATTGGCTGCTTTGCAGCCTTTCAAAAAGCGCCAAGAAAGCGTCACAAAAGCGCGAAGAAAGCGACGAACACCGAACCCGAACCCGGACTTTTACGAAAATGTCCGGGTTCGGGTCCGTGTCACGGACACCCCAAAATTCGGTACGAACCCGAACTATACAGTTCGAGTTCGCTCATCCCTAGTCATAACCCGGCATCCCCGGGTAAGTGCCGGTGCCCAATGCTCCTGGGGGGCCCACTGAGCTGCTATGAGCACTTCCATCAATACAGATTGGAGCTCTCACTGCTGTCATTTCACTAACGCAGTACCCCCCTGGTGGGCCCTCTGAGCTGCAGAGACTCAGAACACGCCCCCTCTACACAGGACACATGCTGCCTGAGGAGAGAGACCGCAGGGCTGGAGCTGGAGCAGAGAAGTCCGAAGACAGTCTGTGAGTGAGTCTGCACTGTGACTGTCGCTTGTCTGTGGGACAGAAGGGGGGGGTCTCTTCGATCTGCTGCTTCATTCTATTTAGTTGTGTTACTGTTTCATTAAGCAGTTTGTCTCCATGACACCTGCCCCCTCCCCCATATCCTGTCCTATCTCATCCTCATGGGGCCCCTGCTGTCTCCTTTCCTCCCTCATATATCCAGAGCTCCTGTTTCACCCTCCTATCTCCTGTTGCTGCCCTGCACAGACCTCCTGCCACTACTTATTGTATGAATCCCCCTCAGAGCCCCTTCAACCTACTTGCTGTGTCCACCCCTCCTGTCCATCCAGGGCCCCTGTCTCACTCCTCTGCCTCTCATTATGGTGGCATCTGAACCGCATTCACCATAAGGACCTTCTAACGTCACAGGGTCATATGACTGTGCAGTGTCCCAGGGGGTCAGTAGTGTATGCTGGGCTTTGAAGTGCAGATTAACCCACTAACCTGGGATCCACTGTCGTCTTCAATCAGGGCAAATACTGGAACAGGCAGGTATTTAATGTTCGTGACGCCAGTGTCAATTAAACGGTGACACGCCGTGTATAGTAATGTAGAAGAATGAAGCAACCACGGGATAGCCAACCAAAACTGGAACTTTACTGAATGTCAGTGATAATCATACATGGACGCAGTTGGAAGCGCAGTTCCATGGAAGACAGTTGGTTTCTATTTGAATACAGTTGGTTCTTAGAAGTACAGACTGGCCGGTTATAGCAATGTTCTTTACAGAGTGTTAATTACAGGAGATGCAGTACAGGCGGCTTGCACACTATTCCTGACTGGTCCTGAAACATGTGACTTATTCTCCAAGGTCTAATGCCCTATATCTGGCGTATCCTTGAAGCTGTCTTTATCTAGTACCTCCTCTGTTATCTTGAGTACCTCTTGCTTTATCAGATTGGCCTCTGTGGTATTCTGTGTCCCGGCTGGTTGCTTAGGATGTTTCAGTTAAGACGGATGATGACTCAGGAGGGGAACCTTTTCCTTGGATCCGGAACCCGGTTACAGGGCTTACTACCCTCTCCTAGTTGGCAGGCTTCAGGCCTGCACTACTCTCACAGGCCCATGGCCTGGGCTTGACTCAGACACAGGATCATCTCTGACTCCTTGCTCCCACTGGCTGCCTGCTTACTACTTCCTGACTGGGCCTTATATAAACTAGGGTTCCCTAGCTCTCTCTAGTGACTCAGAGCTGGAATGACACCCTAGCCGGCCTGCACATGCACATTTCACAGTAACAGGAAGTACATAGCATTACCTTAACAAGATGTTTTATACCAACCTCCCCATAAATACAGGGGGAACGACAGTACCCAAGTGACCCTTCTGTAGTGACGGGGTATTACTCTCCCGTACACTACATACCCCGCTGCTTTAAGCTGAGTATGACCTCGTACTCCATCAGGGCCCGCCCAACTGGAATCATTACCTGAAATAGAGAAAGACACATGCATGCATACATATATGTCATTTATACTCTTATCAGACCCAATTGGCAAAGGTGAAGTGCGGTGACAAGGGGCGTCGTTCTCTTCTTCTCAGGATAGTGAGTGGAACTGGGGCGCTGACCTGGCACAGCGGATGTTTAAAGAACCAGGATAGTCCATGACAATAAATAAGTCCATAATAAAATTAACCTCTCAGAGGCTTGCACATAGGAAGTCCATCTCTGGGCACATAGACGTGAATAAAAACCGGTTACTAAATTCAGTCAGCAGCACATATATAAAATGACAATACAGGACTCTGACAATACCAGGGCCACGTTATCCTGGCAAGTCCTGCTTACCCTTTAAAATAGTGCTGACATAAAAAATTTCTTTTCAACCTGAAATGGGGGTAAAAAGGGGAAATTGGTGCAAACTCAAGGCACAACCGGGATATTAGCAGCAGGCCGGGTGTCCCAAACACAACATGGGCAGGCTGGGAGCTGTGGTATACAGTGGCACTTTCTCTTGGTCATCACGCCACCAGCCGTGTAGAACTGGCAGCGAGCTTCACCAGCTTTGCCAAACGGAGGGACAACTCGGCCATTATGGATAAAAACATGTAGCAAGGCCTACTCACAGACGAGTGTCATACTCCTCATCTGATGAAGACTCAACAAAAGGTTCTTGCAGCAACTGTTCTGGCCTAGCAGGCCATATCTGGAATCCGTCCCCTCTGATGATCTTTAAAGGAGGAGGCTTGTCTTTCATTGCCTCCATCTCTGCATCGGTTCTGGGAAACGGGATACACTGAACGCATCCTGCGTACCCGAGGTCCTCCACCCAGTAGATTCTCTTGCGCAGGGCTTCGATGTCTGCCTTTGTACTGGTCAGCGGTTCCACCGGGGGTGCGGTAACGGTGGCCTCTAGTGTAACTGCAGTGGCTGCCGCCAAACGCCGGGCCTCAGCGCAGTCCTCCGATCACTGGTAGCTATCTTGTCTCTCTTCCGCTGTGTTCAGAGTCCACACTGGCTCCTCCCTTGGACTGGGCCGGTCTACCTCCATCTCAGGCCCGCCTCCCAGGCGTAACTCTCCAGGGAAGTCAGCCGCATCATCACCCCTCAAGGTGGGTGGCGCTCCAGGGCAATCTCCTCCTCCCTCTTGGAGGGTTTTGGCGCCAAATATTCGCGCCTCTGTACATCGTGATGGCGCAGCAAAAAGCTCCATGGCGTCGGCGGCCATTTTGGATGTCCTGATGCCGCTATTCAGTGACAGCAAGCAGGATGATGAAAAGTCCAATAAATCACAGTCCACAAATACGATTTTCTCTCTGGGGGTAGCGCAACACAGTACAGCGTCTCTAATTCCTCCCAGGCACAATTGTAATCCACAGATTTGGGAATAAAGGTTACAGTCTTTGCAATACGGTGGTGGAATAGTTAAAGCACACAGTTCACACTTCTCTGCACTTCAGAAGCATGCGTATCCTGTTCGTGACGCCAAAAAGAGCGATGCAGTGTCCCAGGGGGTCAGTAGTGTATGCTGGGCTTTGAAGTCGTCTTCAATCAGGGCAAATACTGGAACAGGCAGGTATTTAATGTTCGTGACGCCAGTGTCAATTAAACGGTGACACGCCGTGTATAGTAATGTAGAAGAATGAAGCAACCACGGGATAGCCAACCAAAACTGGAACTTTACTGAATGTCAGTGATAATCATACATGGACGCAGTTGGAAGCGCAGTTCCATGGAAGACAGTTGGTTTCTATTTGAATACAGTTGGTTCTTAGAAGTACAGACTGGCCGGTTATAGCAATGTTCTTTACAGAGTGTTAATTACAGGAGATGCAGTACAGGCGGCTTGCACACTATTCCTGACTGGTCCTGAAACATGTGACTTATTCTCCAAGGTCTAATGCCCTATATCTGGCGTATCCTTGAAGCTGTCTTTATCTAGTACCTCCTCTGTTATCTTGAGTACCTCTTGCTTTATCAGATTGGCCTCTGTGGTATTCTGTGTCCCGGCTGGGGGCTTAGGATGTTTCAGTTAAGACGGATGATGACTCAGGAGGGGAACCTTTTCCTTGGATCCGGAACCCGGTTACAGGGCTTACTACCCTCTCCTAGTCGGCAGGCTTCAGGCCTGCACTACTCTCACAGGCCCATGGCCTGGGCTTGACTCAGACACAGGATCATCTCTGACTCCTTGCTCCCACTGGCTGCCTGCTTACTACTTCCTGACTGGGCCTTATATAAACTAGGGTTCCCTAGCTCCCTCTAGTGACTCAGAGCTGGAATGACACCCTAGCCGGCCTGCACATGCACATTTCACAGTAACAGGAAGTACATAGCATTACCTTAACAAGATGTTTTATACCAACCTCCCCATAAATACAGGGGGAACGACAGTACCCAAGTGACCCTTCTGTAGTGACGGGGTATTACTCTCCCGTACACTACAACTGTGCCCCCCACCCCGTACTGTGCCCCTTTATACCCTGCATTGTGCCCTCTTACCACACCCTGTGCAGTGCCCATAGTCATTCCCTGTACTGTGCCCTCTTATACCCTTTTATCCGGTCACTGTATGGTGGTTTTATCATTGTATGGCAGTATTATCACTATATGGCGGCGGTATCCAATAACTGCATGGCCATAACTGTATCCCCTTCCATGCCCACACCACTTTTTTTAGACCTGGCATGAGCGGGAAAAGATACAGATTGCAGTGTTAAGGACTAGGGATGAGCGAACTCGAACTGTATAGTTCGGGTTCGTACCGAATTTTGGGGTGTCCGTGACACGGACCCGAACCCGGACATTTTCGTAAAAGTCCGGGTTCGGGTTCGGTGTTCGTCACTTTCTTGGCGCTTTTGTGACACTTTCTTGGCGCTTTTTGAAAGGCTGCAAAGCAGCCAATCAACAAGCGTCATACTACTTGCCCCAAGAGGCCATCACAGCCATGCCTACTATTGGCATGGCTGTGATTGGCCAGAGCACCATGTGACCCAGCCTCTATTTAAGCTGGAGTCACATAGCGCCGCCCGTCACTCTGCTCTGATTAGCGTAGGGAGAGGTTGCGGCTGCGACAGTAGGGCGAGATTAGGCAGATTAACTCCTCCAAAGGACTTGATTAACTGATCGATCTGCAGCTGTGGATCATTGAGCTGCTGATCCTCAATTGCTCACTGTTTTTAGGCTGCCCAGACCGTTTGTCAGTCACATTTTTCTGTGGTGATCGGCGGCCATTTTGTGTCTTGTGGTGCGCCAGCACAAGCTGCGACCAAGTGCATTTAACCCTCAATGGTGTGGTTGTTTTTTGGCTAAAGCCTACATCAGGGTGAAGCTGTCACACCAAGTGCATTTAACCAGCAATAGTCTGTTTATTTTTTGGCCATATACTACATCAGGGGCAAGCTGCGCCTGTCACCAAGTGCATTTAACCCTCAATGGTGCGTTTGTTTTTTGGCTAAAGCCTACATCAGGGTGAAGCTGTCACACCAAGTGCATTTAACCAGCAATAGTCTGTTTATTTTTTGGCCATATACTACATCAGGGACAAGCTGCGCCCGTCACCAAGTGCATTTAACCCTCAGTAGTGTGGTTGGTCAAGCTATCACACCAAGTGCATTTAACCAGCAATAGTCTGTTCATTTTTTGGCCATATACTAAATCAGGGGCAAGCTGCGCCCGTCACCAAGTGCATTTAACCAGCAATAGTCTGTTCATTTTTTGGCCATATACTACATCAGGGGCAAGCTGCGCCCGTCACCAAGTGCATTTAACCCTCAGTAGTGTGGTTGGTCAAGCTGTGACACCAAGTGCATTTAACCAGCAATAGTCTGTTCATTTTTTGGCCATATACTACATCAGGGGCAAGCTGCGCCCGTCACCAAGTGCATTTAACCCTCAGTAGTGTGGTTGGTCAAGCTATCACACCAAGTGCATTTAACAGCAATAGTCTGTTCATTTTTTGGCCATATACTACATCAGGGGCAAGCTGCGCCCGTCACCAAGTGCATTTAACCAGCAATAGTGTGGTTATTTTTTGGCCATATCCCAGTCTAATTCTGTCACTAAATCCATACCGGTCACCCAGCGCCTAAATACTAGGCCTCAAATTTATATCCCGCTAAATCTCTCGTTACCGCTGTCCTGTTGTGGCTGGGAAAGTTATTTAGTGTCCGTCAAAGCACATTTTTTGTTCTGGGTTGAAATACAATTCCCAATTTAGCAATTTTAAAGATTTAGTGGTTTCTGCTATATCAGAGCTATTTGACATCTATCCCTAAAAGGGTATATAATATTCAAGGTGCACATAGGGTCATTCAGAATAACTTCACACACACACGCTACTGTGCATATCCCAGTCTAATTCTGTCACTAAATCCATACCGGTCACCCAGCGCCTAAATACTAGGCCTCAAATTTATATCCCGCTAAATCTCTCGTTACCGCTGTCCTGTTGTGGCTGGGAAAGTTATTTAGTGTCCGTCAAAGCACATTTTTTGTTCTGGGTTGAAATACAATTCCCAATTTAGCAATATTAAAGATTTAGTGGTTTCTGCTATATCAGAGCTATTTGAAATCTATCCCTAAAAGGGTATATAATATTCAAGGTGCACATAGGGTCATTCAGAATAACTTCACACACACACGCTACTGTGCATATCCCAGTCTAATTCTGTCACTAAATCCATACCGGTCACCCAGCGCCTAAATACTAGGCCTCAAATTTATATCCCGCTAAATCTCTCGTTACCGCTGTCCTGTTGTGGCTGGGAAAGTTATTTAGTGTCCGTCAAAGCACATTTTTTGTTCTGGGTTGAAATACAATTCCCAATTTAGCAATTTAAAAATTTAGTGGTTTCTGCTGTATCAGAGCTATTTGAAATCTATCCCTAAAAGGGTAGATCATATTGAAAATGCACATAGGGTCATTCAGAATAACTTCACACACCCGCTACTGTGCATTTCCAAGTCTAATTCTGTCACTAAACCCATACCTGTCACCCAGCGCCTAAATACTAGGCCTCAAATTTATATCCCGCTAAATCTCTCGTTACCGCTGTCCTGTTGTGGCTGGGAAAGTTATTTAGTGTCCGTCAAAGCACATTTTTTGTTCTGGGTTGAAATACAATTCCCAATTTAGCAATTTCATAATTTAGTGGTTTCTGCTATATCAGAGCTATTTGAAATCTATCCCTAAAAGGGTATATAATATTCAAGGTGCACATAGGGTCATTCAGAATAACTTCACACACACGCTACTGTGCATTTCCAAGTCTAATTCTGTCAGTAAATCCATACCGGTCACCCAGCGCCTAAATACTAGGCCTCAAATTTATATCCCGCTGAATTTGAATACAATACATTGGGCCAAATAATATTTTTGTTGTTGTGGTGAACCATAACAATGAGGAAAACATCTAGTAAGGGACGCGGACGTGGACATGGTCGTGGTGGTGTTAGTGGACCCTCTGGTGCTGGGAGAGGACGTGGCCGTTCTGCCACATCCACACGTCCTAGTGTACCAACTACCTCAGGTCCCAGTAGCCGCCAGAATTTACAGCGATATATGGTGGGGCCCAATGCCGTTCTAAGGATGGTAAGGCCTGAGCAGGTACAGGCATTAGTCAATTGGGTGGCCGATAGTGGATCCAGCACGTTCACATTATCTCCCACCCAGTTTTCTGCAGAAAGCGCACAGATGGCGCCTGAAAACCAACCCCATCAGTCTGTCACATCACCCCCATGCATACCAGGGAAACTGTCTCAGCCTCAAGTTATGCAGCAGTCTCTTATGCTGTTTGAAGACTCCGCTGGCAGGGTTTCCCAAGGGCATCCACCTAGCCCTTCCCCAGCGGTGAAAGACATAGAATGCACTGACGCACAACCACTTATGTTTCCTGATGATGAGGACATGGGAATACCACCTCAGCATGTCTCTGATGATGACGAAACACAGGTGCCAACTGCTGCGTCTTTCTGCAGTGTGCAGACTGAACAGGAGGTCAGGGATCAAGACTGGGTGGAAGACGATGCAGGGGACGATGAGGTCCTAGACCCCACATGGAATGAAGGTCGTGCCACTGACTTTCACAGTTCGGAGGAAGAGGCAGTGGTGAGACCGAGCCAACAGCGTAGCAAAAGAGGGAGCAGTGGGCAAAAGCAGAACACCCGCCGCCAAGAGACTCCGCCTGCTACTGACCGCCGCCATCTGGGACCGAGAACCCCAAAGGCAGCTTCAAGGAGTTCCCTGGCATGGCACTTCTTCAAACAATGTGCTGACGACAAGACCGAGTGGTTTGCACGCTGTGCCATCAGAGCCTGAAGCGAGGCATTAACGTTCTGAACCTGAGCACAACCTGCATGACCAGGCACCTGCATGCAAAGCATGAACTGCAGTGGAGTAAACACCTTAAAACCAAGGAAGTCACTCAGGCTCCCCCTGCTACCTCTTCTGCTGCTGCCGCCTCGGCCTCTTCTGCTGCTGCCGCCTCGGCCTCTTCCTCCGCCTCTGGAGGAACGTTGTCACCTGCCGCCCAGCAAACAGGGGATGTACCACCAACACCACCACCTCCGTCACCAAGCGTCTCAACCATGTCACACGGCAGCGTTCAGCTCTCCATCTCACAAACATTTGAGAGAAAGCGTAAATTCCCACCTAGCCACCCTCGATCCCTGGCCCTGAATGCCAGCATTTCTAAACTACTGGCCTATGAAATGCTGTCATTTAGGCTGGTGGACACAGACAGCTTCAAACAGCTCATGTCGCTTGCT